>NC_067142.1:12589256-12898978 GCF_903995435.1 Acomys russatus
GTTGAGGTCATGTACTCTCAAAGCCATTTGCTTTGTTTTACCTACTAGTTTTCATTTGTTCTGGAGATCTGTGTATAAAAGGGACTCAGGCATTTTTGGCAAGCATGCTTCCTCCTCAATTTCAGTAACTAAAAGGAGCCACTGGAAAGAGTATGAAGAAAGACAGCAAGGGTAGTTATGCCTGTTTTAAATAGAGAGATAAAAAAATTCCAATGTGGTGGTACATGGCTCTTTCAGGGTGAGGAGACAGAAGTACAAAGATACGTAGGCCCTGCTGGCAGGCAACCCAGTCAAAGAATATAATCCTGGTCCCAATGAGAGATCCTCTCTTGAAAAGCTACATAGACTGCTCTTAATAAAAAGCACTAGTTTGAACTATGACCTCCAAACACTCTCACACATTCATGCTTGCACACATTCACACATATGCTCATCTCTCCAAAGGCCAACAAATCTTAATAAAAGAGTTATAACTGGATATAAGTCCCAGATACACAAGAGGCTGAGAATGGAATGTTGTTTGAGCTTAGGAGTTCCAAGCCTGGAAAACAGAAGAATCTTATTTCTTAAAATAAGTTACACAAATTAAAAAAGAGGACTAAGCATGGTACAGGGGTATTTTAAAACAAACAATAACTTGAGATTGGCTGTTCCATAGCTATTGAGGGCTTTATATTTGTACATCTCATAATTTATAAATCAGATATCAAGAGGAGTCTCCTTTTTAGAGTTAATGAAAAATTATGGTAATGAGGAAGCCTCATGTACAGCCATCATTCCCATCTAAATATTCACATCAAGATTAGACAGATAAGGACTGAAATGTTCCTCCATTGGAGGAGCACTTGGCTCACATGTGCATAGCCACAATTTTCATTTTCATGAACTGTTTCAGCTAGGCATTCTGTTACATACCTGTAAGCTCAGCACTGGGAGACAGAGTCAGAGGAAGAGAAGTCTCACACCATTTTAGTTATATAGTGAGTCTGAAACCAGCCTGTCTCAAAGAGTAAAATGAAAATCACAAAATGCTTCTGTCCAAGTTTGTCAGATTCTATTCTATAAAACTGCATTCTGATATCTTCAGAAAGCCATTTTTGCAGTAGGTCTAAGAGGGTGGATTTCCTTTTGTCAAGAATGATCTTCACTCCACCTGATAGGGTAACCCCAGATCTTGTAAGAAGCTTCACATAGCCCTCAGGAAAGATCACAGGCTGGACTCTTTCCTGAGAAGAAACTTGTTCAATAAGCACCTTTAAGCATAACTAGAAGTTATTTCCTGACCTATAGGAAAATTAAATACAGTTTTCTCCTTCTTTTGATAAGACCCAGGGTTACTGCATGTAAATAAGGTACCATACCACTTTATGTAGATTAATTATCCTGGCATACATAAACCTAGTAAAAAAAAAACCAGTCACATTCACCCACAAACCTCTCCAACTGCCCAAGGTTTATAAATAAAGGCTAGCTGGCATGCTCATGTATTCTCTTCCTGCATCCTGACTCTCTGAGACTCCATTTATTCTGGGGGAGGAGAGGACTGTCCCTGGACAACTAGTGATCAGGCAATGGATACCCAGTGGTCAGGCAACCATGGCGGAATTTCCTTTGCAACCACTTGAGCTTGCTCCATCACCATTGCTAGCTTGGTGTTGACCACCATTGAATTGCCACCAGGTCTGTGTCTGACCGGACCTTCCTGTCAGAGGATATCAGACATTCACCTGCTACTGCTGTGCCTCACAGGTTTGTGGAATTCTAGGTATCATGTGGTGGAAAGGCATTTTTCTAACTCTCCCAGTAAGAAATTTTGGGAATCTGGCCTAGTGTCCAGGTCATAAACCTCACTGTGAGGGCTCTAAGATATCCCTGAACAAGAAAATGAAACTTGGAAACTTTGATTGTGAGGTCCTTCCATTCTCTTCTGGAACCAAGCTCTTGGACTGATCCACAGGTTGTGGGAACCATGCCAAACATTAGCATGTGGAGAAGCACAAGTTTAGGCCACAAGGTACCAAGAAATAAAGAGAAGCCTGTCTAGAATTAGCAGAGAACAGTGGACAATAATGTGAGACTTTATGGAGCTAAGGGTGGTAAGCTAGAAATTAAATTATCACTGGATGCAAAGGTCATTTTCTAATGTTCACTTCACTGCTTTTATATAATGCTGATTATTAATGAAATAGTTTCTATTTTACATGAGACTCAGATTAGGCATTCTGCTTATAGACAGGATCACCCACCAACTACACCTTTATGGAGTTTAAATGTTGAAAAAAATACAGGTAGGAAAAGGGCCTTGACTTTACTCAATATATACTCAAGTCAACAAGAATCTACAAAAATCTTCATTTTATACATTTAAAAAGTTCTAAAATTAAAGCTTTGGATATGGCTTGGGATAAGAATTCTTTCTTTTAATGGGGATCCAAGATGGCGACGAGCAGTGTGGATGGTGTCTGGAGGCTCCAGTGAACAATTCAGGGAATTGCACAGATTTCTGAACCAGGAACACCGAGGTCCCCACACCAAAGCAGCGGCAGTGTTCCACGGTTCAGAGGGACCAGGGTGTGGAGGACCTGAGTGTCCCTGCACACGGAAGGAGTGCAGATTTTCTCAGATCAGAGCAGCAGCAGCAGAGGCAGTAGAAGCACCAGCGGCACCAGAAGCACCAGCAACACCAGCGGTGGTGGCTGAGGTTTGCAGCTTAGAGCCTTCCGGTGGAGGCAATTGGTCGGGTGGCAGGTGGGAGTTGCTGCAGGAGAAGGGACTCTGGGCAGGATTTGGGTCACGTGGTCCCTTGGGACCCAGATGGGATTCAGCGGACAGTTCAGCCCCAGAGTCCCGGGTTCAGCTCAGTACTCAGTGCCATGGAGACACTGGCTCAGCTCAGCAAGCAATTCTGCCCAAGGCACTAGCTCAGTGCAGCCATAGCTCCCCTGCTCTGACACAGGCTGGGCCAAGCACTCAGTTACAACCTAGGCACCAGATCAGCTCAAGGGCAGCTCCCCTGCTGTGACGCAGTCCGGGCATAGGACTTGGTTCCACCAGCGGTGCTAGCTCAGCACAGCCGCAGTTCTCCTGCTGTGACACAGCCTGGGCGGAGTGCTCATTTCCACTGGAGGCCTTAGTTCAGTGCAGCCTCAGTTCTCCTGCTGTGATGCAGGCTGGGCAGAATGCTCAGTTCCATCAGAGGCGTTGGCTCGGCTCAGCAAGCAGTTCTGCCCAAGACACTAGCTCAGCTCAGCAGGCAGTTCTGGGGCGCTGACGCAGGCTGAGGTCAGAATGCAGATTGGGTCCAGAGACTCTAGCTGAGCTGTGCGCACAGGCTCGGCAGGCCTAAGACTATGGCTGGACTATGCACGCAGTTTAGGCCCGGAGTCCCGGGCTGAACTCAGCTCGCAGTGTGAATCCAGAGTCCCTGGCTTTGCTCGGTGCACATTCCACCCCGTAGACTCGGGTGGAGCTCGGCGTGCAGTTTGGGGCCAGAGTCCCTAACTGTGCTTGGCACACAGATTGGGCCCAGTGACTCTAGCTGAGCTTTAGGCACAGTCCCGTCTCTAAGACTATGGTTGGACACAGTGTGCAGTTTGAATCCAGAATTCCTGGCTGAGCTTTGCAGACAGTTCGGGCCTTGAGTCAATAACTGACCACAGCATGCACTTTGGTCCAAAAGCCACTAGCTGAGCTTGGTGTGCAGTCCCAGCCCAAAAATTCTGGCTGGACCCTGTGTGCGTTTTGGGAGCAGAATCTCTAACTGAGCTCAGCAGACAGTTCAGGCCCTGAGATTCTCCCTGAGTTTGGCCCATGAATTGGGCTCAGTGTTCCGGGCTGGACTTGGCAGGTGACACAGAAGGCTGTGGATACTTTGGCCTGACCCAATGCTCATTCAGAGACCATGAATGACTGCAGGACTTCCAGCACAGGGGAGCTGAGGAACACTGGCTGTCAGAGTCCAAAACGACAGGGCTAAACACCTACCATCCACACCAGTGAAGCATAAGAGCTTCTAGCCTAGGGAAATCATGAGAAAACAAGTGAATCTATCATCAGACTCCCTCCATCCAACTCTGGAAGCTACCCAACAAAAACAAAGATGGCAAGATATCTAAAGGACAGCATAAAAGCATATGCAAGAAACCCCAAAACAACATGGCATCTCCAGTTTCCAGTTATCCCAAAGAAAACAACCCAGAAAAATCAAATACAATGGAAATACAAGAAAATGACCTCAAATCCTTAGTAATGAGAATGATAATGGAGAAAACAAATAAAATTCGTAATCAAATGCAGGAAGACACAGCTAAACAGGTGAGAGACATAAAAGAAGCACATAGAGTGGAACTGGAAAACGTTCAGGAAAATGCAAACAACCAGATGAAAGAAATCAATACAATGGTTCAAGCTCTGAAGACCTATAAAGAGGCAATGGAAGAAACTCAGGAATATACAAACAATCAGATGAAAGAAATAAAAAAATTAGTTCAAGATCTGAAATTGAAAACGGATTCAGTGAGAAACACACAGACAGAAGAAAAACAAGAATGTGAGACATCAGAGAAGAAGGCGAGCAACACTGAGGTAAGCTTTTCTAACAGAATCCATGAGATAGAAGAACGAATCTCAGGTCTAGAAGATACAATTACAGAGCTTGAAGCAACCATTAAAGAAAATGTCAAATCTGGAAAATTCCTGACACAAAACATCCAAGAAATTAAGGACACCATGAAAAGAATAAATCTGAGGGTAATAAGCATTGAAGAAAGAGAAGATATCAGACTCCAAGGCCCAGAAACTATTCTCAACAAAATCATAGAAGAAAATTTCCCCTATGTAAAGAAAGAGATGCCTAAAAACATACAAGTGTCCTACGGAAAACCAAATAGAATTGACCAGAAAAGAAAAAATGCCGTCACAAAATAATCAAAACACAAAACATACAGAACAAAGAAAAAATATTAAAAGCTGTAAGGGAAAAGGGCCAAATAACATTTGATGGTAAACCTATCAGAATTACACCCGACTTCTCAGCAGAGACCATCCATAAAAGCCAGAAGGGCCTGGACAGAGATCCTGCAAACCCTAAGAGATCACAGATGCCAAGCCAGATTACTTTATCCTGCAAAACTTTCAATAACCAATGATGGAGAAAACAAAATATTCCATGACAAAAACAAATTCAAACAGTACCTATCCACCAATACAGCCTCACAGAAGGTACTAGAAGGAAAACTTCATCCCAAAGGGTCAAGCTACAACTAAAACTACTCAAGAAATAGATAACTATACCATGGCAAAAACACAATTACACAAAAGCTTGACTGGAAACAACATCAAAATTAACTGTCATTGGTCATTAATATCTCTCACCATCAATGGTCTCAATTCTCCAATAAAAAGACAGGGAGTAACTGAATGGGTGGATAAACAAGATCCAACATTCTTCTGCATTCAAGAAACACATCTCACCCATAAGGATAGGCATTACCTCAGGGTAAAAGTTTGGAAAAAAATATTCCAAGCAAATGGTCACAAGAATCAAGCAGACGTAGCCATTTTAATATCGAACAAAATAGACTTTCAACCAAAATTAATCAAAAAGGATGAGGAAGGACACTTCATACTCATCAAAGGTAAAGTCAACCAAGATGACATCACAATTCTGAACATCTATGCTCCCAATACAAGGGCACCCACATTTGTAAAAGATCTGCTAAAAAAGCTTAAACTACACATCGATCCCCAAACAATAAGAGTGGGAGACTTAAACACACCACTCTAACTGAAGAATAAGTCATTGAAACAGAAACTAAGCCGAGAAATAACATCATTAACCAATGCCATGGGTCAAATGGATCTAACAGATATCTATAGAACCTTTCAACCAAACAAGAAAGCATATACCTTCTTCTCTGCACCCATGGAACTTTCTACAAAATTGAATGCATCATAGGTAACAAAGCAAGACTCAAAAGATACAAGAGGATTGAAATAATACGTTGTATTCTATCAGATCACCATGCTCCTATGATGCAATTCAACAACAACAGAAATAACAAAAAGCCTACACGTACGTGGAAACTAAAAGACTTTCTGCTAAATGACACCTGGGTCAGGGAAGAAATAAAGAAAAAAATCAAGGAGTTTCTGAAATTCAATGAAAATGAAGAAACAACATACCCAACTTTGTGGGATACATTGAAAGCAGTGCTAAGAGGAAAATTCATAGCACTAAGTGCCTTTAAAAACAAATTGGAAATATTGCACATAAGCATCTTAACAGCACAACTGGAAGCCATAGGGAAAAAAAAAAGAAGAAGAAACACCCAAGAGGAGTAGACATCTTGAAATAATCAAACTTAGGGCTGAAACTAAAAAATTAGAAACTAAGAAAACAGTCCAAAGCATCAACAAAACCAAGAGCTGGTTTTTTGAGAAAATTAACAAGATAGACAGACTGTTAGCCAAACTAATTAAAAGGCAGAGAGACAGTATTGAAATCAACAAAATCAGAAATGAAAAGGGAGACATAACAACAGACACTGAAGATATACAAAGAATCACAAGATCATACATTGAAGGAATATATGCCACAAAATTTGAAAATCTAAGGGAAACGGACTATTTTCTTGATCAATTTCACTTGCCAAAGTTGAGTGAAGAACAGATAAACAAGCTAAATAGTCCCATATCCCCTACAGAAATAGAAGCAATCATTGATAGTCTCCCAACCAAAAAAAGCCAGATGGTTTCAGTGTAGAATTCTACCAGACCTTCAAGGGCGAGCTAATACAGATACTATTCAATCTACTCCAAAAGATAAAAATGGATGGAACTTTACCTAATTGATTTTATGCAGCAATAGTTTCACTTTTACCTAAACCTCACAAAGACTCAACAAAGAAAGAGAATTTCAGAACATTTCCTCTTATGAACATCAATGCAAAAATACTAAATAAAATATTTGCAAAATGAATAAAAGAACACATCAAAGATTTCATTCATCATGACCAAGTAGGCTTCATTCCAGGCATGCAGGGATGGTTTAATATATGGATATCCATCAATGTAATCCACCATTTATCAAACTGAAAGAGAAAAACCACATGATCATCTCTTTAGATGTAGAGAAAGCATTTGATATAATCCAACACCCATTCATGTTTAAAGTTTTAGAGAGATCGGAGATACAAAGCACTATCCTCAACATAATAAAGGCTATATACAGCAAGCCAATAGCCAAAATCAAAGTAAATGTTGACATAATCCAGGAAATTCCTCTAAAATCAGGAACAAGGCAAGGCTGCCCACTCTCTCCATATCTCTTCAATATAGTACTCGAAGTTCTAGCCAGAGCAATAAGAAAACAAAAGGAGATCAAGGGTATTCAAATGGGAAAGGAGGGAGTCAAATTATCCCTATTTGCAGATGATATGATAGTGTACATAAGTGACCCTTAAAATTCCACCAGAGAACACCTACAGCTGATAAACAGCTTCAGCAAATTGGCTGGATACAAAATTAACTAAAAAAAGTCTGTAGCCTTTCTACACACAAATGATAGGGTTGCAGAGGAAGAAATTAGAAAAACCACACCCTTCATATTAGCCAAAAGCAATATATTATATTTAGGAGTTACTCTAACCAAGCAAGTGAAGGACTTGTTTGAAAAGAATTTCAAAACTCTGAAGAAAGAGATTGAAGATGACATGAGAAGATGGAATGAACTTCCTTGCTTATGGATTGGGAGAATTAACATAGTAAAAATGGCCATCCTACCAAAAGCAACATACAGATTCAATGCAATCCCTATCAAAATACCTGCACAATTTTTTTAAAGACATTGAAAGTTCAATTCTGAACTTTATATGGAAAAACAAAAAACCAAGATTAGCTAAAACAATCTTGTACAATAAAAGATCCTCCGGAGGAATCTCCATACCTGATTTCAAACTGTACTAAAAAGCAATAGTAATTAAAACAGCATGGTATTGGCACAGCATCAGGCTGGTTGATCAGTGGAATCGAATCGAAGACCCAGATATGAATCCACACACATTTGGTCACTTGATTTTTGACAAAGAAACCAAAACCATTCAATGGAATAAGGATAGCATCTTCAACAAATGGTGCTGGTCTAACTGGAGGTCTATGTGTAAAAAAATGCAACTGGATCCATATTTGTCACCTTGCACAAAACTCAAATCCAAGTGGATTAAAGACCCCAACATAAAACTAGAGACACTAAGTAACTTAGAAGAAAAAGTGGGAAAGAGCCTGGAACATATTGGCACAGGAGACAACTTCCTGAACAGAATACCAACGGCCAAGGCCTTAATGTCAACCATTAATAAACGGGACCTCATGAGGCTGAGAAGCTTCTGTAAGGCAGGAGACACTGTCAAGAGAACAAAGCGACAGCCTACAGACTGGGAAAAAATCTTCACCAACCCTATATGTGACAAAGGTCTAATATCCAAAACATATAAAGAACTCAAGAAATTAAACAGCACCAAACCGAATAACCCAATTGAGAAATGGGGCTTGGAACTAAACAGAGAATTCTCAACAGAGGAATATCAAATGGCTGAGAAATACTTAAAGAAATGCTCAACCTCCTTAGTCATCAGGGAAATGCAAATCAAAACAACTCTGAGATTCCATCTTACACCCATCAGAATGGCTAAGATCAAAAATTCAAGTGACACCACATGCTGGCAAGGATGTAGGGAGAGAGGAACATTCCTTTATTGCTGGTGGGAATGCAAACTGGTACAGCCACTTTGGAAATCTATCTGGTGCTATCTCAGAAAACTGGGTATAGGGCTTCCTCAAGACCCAGCTATTCCACTCCTTGGAATATACCCAGAAGATGCTCCAGCACACAAGAAAATTTGCTCAACCATGTTCATAGCAGCCTTATTCATAATAGCCAGAACCTGGAAACAGCCTAACTTTCCCTCAGTAGAAGAATGGATAAAGAAACTGTGGTACATATACACTATGAAATACTACTCAGCTACTAAAAACAAGAAATTCCCGAAATTTGTGGATAAATGGATTGAGCTAGAAATGGTCGTAATGAGTGAGTTAACCCAGAAGCAGAAAGACTCAAATGGTATATACTCACTTTTATCTCCATACTAGCCCAAGGGGCATGTCCCACGAAAGCTTTCACTTACCAGGAAACTGGGACAGAGGGGAAGACATCCTATTGGGACTCTAGATGAGAGAAGCATGAGAGAATAGCAAAGTAGAATGATCCAGAGGGTTCTAGAAACCTACATGTAGAACATTATGATAGGCAGATTTGGGCCCAGGGGTCCCGCTCAATCTAAGGCACCAGCCCAAGGACAATACAGGCAGTAAACTTTAAAACCCTACCCAGATCTAGCCAATGGTTGGAACATTCTTCGCAGCTGAGTGGAGAGTGGGATATGACTTTCTCATGTATTCTGGTGCCTCACATTTGACCATGTTCCCTGGAGTGGAAGAACTGGTGGCACGTAGAGGAAGGACAGCAGGTTACCAAGAAGAGACTTGATATCCTATGAACATATACAGGGGGAGGTAATCCCCCTTAGGAACAGTCATAGGGGAGGCAAATAATGGGAAAATGGGAGGGAGGGAAGACTGGGAGGACAAGGGATGGGATAACCATTGAGATGTAACAAGAATAAATAAATAAATTAATTAAAAATTTTTTTTAAAATTAAAAAAAATAATTCTTTTTTTACCTTTTATTACTTTATTCATATTACATATTAATTTATGTCCCATTCTTTGTATCTTCCCATTCCTCCCTCCCTCCTGCTTTCACCGTATTCCCCTTCCCTATATCTGTGACTAAAGGGAACCTCCTCCTTCTCTATAGGCTCATAAGATATCAAGTCTCTTCTTAATGGCCTGTTATCCTTCCTCTGAGTGCCACCAGGTCTCCCCATTAAGGGGACATGGTCTAATATGGTAATCCTTTCTATGCAAACATGAGAAACTGAATTAGAATCCTCTGAACCCATCTAAAACCTTCACATGCCTTTTTATTTTCTATAGACACAACCCTGGGGAGGTTTCCAGCCAGCTGCCTAGCTCCAGGCTCAGGTTCTGGAAGGTGTAAGATAGAAAATGATAGCAGGACACCAAGGGTCATCCTCTAGCCACTGACTGTGAACATATTTGAGCATACCACACACACAACAACACATACATCACACATACAATCACATGCACACAGACTAAAACAAATATTCTAAAAGTCAAAACTTAAAAGCTTGCAAACATGAAGATTAAAGAGAAACTGTTCTTTTATCTTTATTCCTTGAGTAGCTTCCTCTAGCTTGGCCTGATTTTGCTAAAGCTGGCCTGTATGTCAGCTCATTGGCACTAACCAAAAGCAAGTAATTCATAGCATCTTACAGGAGATGGCATCACACTAATTCAAAATACTTGGTTGCTGGGAACCATTATTGATTGCATTATTGATCAATGGGTTATGCATCTTTCAGATCATTTCTAGAGATGAAATGACAGAGTTCATTTAGTAACCTCACAATTCTGGTTTTATAATCAGCATGTAGTAAGAACCCTGAAAAAGTACCCATGTAACTTCAATTAGATGTGACACAGAAAGAGAATTATGTCACAAGAAAAAATTTTCCCAACAAGTCTTGTGGGATCATTCCATATAAAAGACTCTAGTTTTCCTCTCCACAGAGCTTCTGCACAAGGTATTTAGTCAGAAGCACAATCACATTGTGTTTCACTTGTATCACTCTCTGTTTCAAAGATAACATCTTGATAAAGCAATGAACTTATAAAACAGAGGACATGCATGAGACCTGATATGCTGTGGTTATATGGCGAGGGAAGAGGTCCCAGACTGTCAAAGGTATTGTCAAAGGTAATAGGGTGAAAGAGGAATAAAATGGGAGACTGAGAAGCACAAGTGAGGATATAACCATTGAGATGTAATATGGATAAATTCTAATAATAATACACTAAACAAAAGAACAGTGGACATGGGATATAGTATAAAGTAGAAAATTAAATTTTAGAAGTCCTTGTTTTCACTTCTTGGTTTGTTTGGGTCAGGGTCTCACTATGTACCTCCATTTATACTCAAAATCATCCCAATTAAACCTCATGACACCTGAGACTATAGGCCTATAATGCCACATCTAGCTCAACTAGGAAATTTTGAATGAAAACCTTGGAATTGCTGGCTATGTGTTCATGTGTGTATGTGAGTGATTGGATATATGTGTATGTGAAATTTTGCATATATGTGGGTATAGATTTGTGTGTATGCATGAGCCCATGTGTAGAAATCTCTGTTAATGAACATATTGAGGTCATAGGTCAATCTCAGCTCTCATTCCTCAGATATATCCATATTTTGATTTGGAGATCCTTCATTCTCTTGGGTTCAGGAATTCAGCCTGAACTGAACTTGCTGACAGTGAGCTTGAAGTACCATCCTGTCTCTGTTTCCCAAGCCCTGATAGTCAAAGGGCACACCAACATGTAGTGTTTTACAAAAGTTCTGAGCACCAAATATCGGCCCACGTGCTACAAAGCAAGCACTGTATCTACTGAGCTATCTCACTAGCCCAGTTATGAGTTTTATGTATCTGTTTTTAAAGATCTTACTTTAAGTTTCAATTGTTTTATAAAGGGATATAAGGAATAATCACAACTTTTTATGTTCACTTCAGTGTTAGATGATGGGCTGCTCCTACATTTTTAAAAATTTCTTGTGCATGTTTAAGTTTACTCAGCATGCACAGAGCAAAGAATACTTGAAAATATTCCATAATAGAATATTGTATACTCACTTGGATCTGAAATTTGTACAAACAAGTTTTCTGAGTAGTAGTGCCCCATGCCAAATATCAAGTGCCCTTCCTTCACCACATGCATAAACCAAGGTATGCTACTACTGGTAACAATATTACCATTTAGTAATGGTAAAAACAGAAACCAGACTTTCTGTTCTCATACAAATATAAGCATGCAAACATGTGAAATGTGATATGATGTATGTGTAATGTCCTATGATGACTGGAAATGTAGAGAGCTTAGTTAGGAATTGAAAAAGAGAGGAGCTGAGTCTGGGGAAAGTGTTCAGTAGAGGGCTTGCAGCTTATCTAGAAAAGAATGTATAATTGTCCCAGTGGACAAGCAATAAAAACAACACAGGATATTCTGTTTTCTTTTTTTCTCTTTGATAAAATGCCCTAAGAAAAAGAAACGTAGGGAGAAAGGAGTTTCTGGTCATATAATTCCAAATTATAGCCCATAATATCAGAGAAGTCACAAAATCAAGAGTTTAAAGCAATTGACCATACCCATAGTCAAGAGCAGAGAGGAATGCATGCATGCATGCTTGTCTGCTTGTGCTCAGCTTGATTTGTTCTCTTTTAAACAATACAGGACTATTTGCCTTGTAAATGTACTACTCAGACCACCCTGTGTCTCCCATGTTAATTAATTAACCCAGTCTCCCACAGACATTACCAAAGGGCAGCCCAAATTAGGTAATTCTTCATTACAACTCTCTTCCTTATGTATGTTGTGTCAAATTGACAATGAAGGATAACTGCCACACAGAGGAAGACCTCAAGGAAAGCGTAATATATGTGGGTTACAAAGAGTATGCCAGTATTTTTAGCAGAAATGGACCTGGAAATATGCTCCACTCTTGGCAGTAGTTCTCAAAATTTCCATCTGATATTCCCAATATTTCCTCCCTCTGCTGACAGACTAGATGTTCTTTATTACCTATGTGGAAGTAAATGATAAAATATGACTAAGTCTCTATAGACATTTATGGAGGAGTAAGATCATTGTGAGATATGAGATGTAAGCTTGACTCATTCTAAGACTGAAAACTCATTCTTCCTATTCAGTTATCATGGAATGCACGCCATCCAGGAAATGATGAAACATGACAGATATATTCATGTACTAAACTGCAACTCCTATTTAGCTCCCAAGTTAACTTTCCCCTTAACACTTGTCTTTAAACCTTTGCTCAGTAGCTCAGAGAATGAACAAGGAACAGCTGGCTACTAAAACTATCTATTTATGTATATTGCAAATGAGCTCATGCAGTACAAAATTTTGCTCTAAGATTTCCAGATGGTATGCATTGTATTTGAGAATCTGATACTGATTCTCTGACTTTCAAACTCCACATTTTATTCTCTAAATGTTGAAAAAAATTAAAAGAACAAAAATTAGTTGTACCATGCTCATAAGTTTCCAAGCAAACCTCAACATGACAGAATAAACATGAGAAATTTCTGAGTTATCAAAAGGCATCCTATTTACACAGAATTTCTCTGTGTCTTCATTGTTAGCAAGTCTCCAGTCTTCTGCACAGGAGCTAAACATGTAGTGCAATGGATATATTTTGTGTTTAAATACCATACAGAATTTTTCTTCCAGGATGATTTGGCAAATACCCACTTTTAATCTGGAAAGAAGACAATTTGCAATGAAGAATGAATGAGTTTCAGCTCTGCAGGTCCCACGATATTTGCCACAAGTGTTTAAGTAATGTGTCATGAACAAATTTTAGGGATGATGGCAAGTTCTATTATCACAGTGTCTCAATGGGCATTTCAGTGAGTATTTATGTTCAGCCAAAGTCTAAATTTAAAACATACAAAACAATGCTTTGAAAATCATGATGTGTCTGCACGCACATGCACATGTGTATGTGTGTGAGGGGGGTATGTATGTACATATGTGAGTATGTGTGCAGAAATGTGTGTAAGTGTCTGTACAAGTATGTGAGCAGGTGTGTGTGTGTGTGTGTGTGTGTGTGTGTGTGTAGTCCAGAGGTCAACTTCATGAGATATTGTTTCTTAGGTATTGTCCTTTTTTATTTTTACTACTATGTTAACAAAAGTTCTGGCCTCAAACTCTCCAAGCAGGCCAAGCTATCTGGAAGCAGCAAGACCTGGCTATTCAACTGGAGGTCTCCATCTCCCAAGCACTAACATTATAAATAAAGGCTTCTAAGAACAACTTTATTCACATCAATTCTGGGATATGAACTCAGATCATGGTGTTTAAAAAGCGAGAATTTTGTTTCATCAGGTCATATACTGCTTATCACTCCCATTACTCCAGTAACTCTAACTTCTCAAGCAGTGCAGCCTCTGTGATTGAGATGTGTTACTATGAAGCTGATGAACTTGAAACTTCCGGAAGCCCTCCTTACTTGCATAAAGCTAGGCAAATAAAAGATCCTATTTAAACAAACATGGTAGATGACACCTGTAGAATACCATAGTGGTTATCTTCAGAATTCCATGCAATTCTTGTGCACACAGAGAAACACACACACACACACACACACACACACACACACACACACACACACACACATGTTTGGAAATTATGTCACATAGTTAGGCATGGACTTTTAGAGAGTTAAAGAACACTGCCAAGTAGGCTGTAGAGGGATTTGCAGCAATTTCACATGTAACTTCTGCATAGATGGTCCATTCATTAACAAACCATTCACAAGTATGTGAAATCAAGAATGGTCAATGCCCCCTGTATATCATTCAAAGTGCAATTAGTATCTTTCTTCCCATCCCCCTTGTGATGGCTATTCTTGGTTGTCAACTTGACTATATCTGGAATTAAGTTAAAGCCCTAAATAGAGAGAATTTTCTCAATTTGGAAGGGAAAGATATACTCTAATCTGGATCTTAGAGTTAGGAATAATGTCTAATCCTTTAATCTGAGTCTCTGAAGTTGGAAGACACACATTTAATGTAGGTCTTTTGAGATGGGAAAACCCACCTTTAATCTGGGTTACACCTTTTATATAGGGACATGAAAGAAGGATGTGTTTCGTTTTGCCTGGTGGCTGTTTTCTGCCTCACTAGTAATTATACTCCTCTACAGTCATTAAGCTGACTTCTTCAGGACAGCAGTTGAGTTATCCACCTTAAAGACTAACTACCAGATTCTTGGACTTTCCATTCATAGCCAGTATGCAGATATATATATATATATCTGTGTTACTCTAATGAACTCTGACATAATATACCCTGTTATGCTAAAAATATACAGGAATAAAAATGATGGAAAATACCCCATAGTCCAATTTCATTGCGGATACATACATAATTACAAAATACAACAAAAGTGGTAAATTTATTATTTTTTATTTTTTTAATTAATTTATTCTTGTTACATCTCAATGTTTATCCCATCCCTTGTATCCTCCCATTCTTCACCCCCCCCCATTTTCCCATTATTCCCCTCCCCTATGACTCTTCCTGAGGGGGATTACCTTTCCCTGTATATGCTCATAGGGTATCAAGTCTCTTCTTGGCAACCTGCTGTGACTTATCACAATTGATTGTTCACAGTCAGTTACAAAAAGTGGTAAATTTAAATTACAATTCATAGAACTGACACACTGAAATGAGCTTTGGTCATACCATGGCTCTTTTCCAAGCCATACGTACTATCATAATTCTCTTGTACAGCTGGTTTGGGAAAAAGATGGAAGCTTCTATAATGAGCATAGCACTGGGAACCTACTGTTCTCACAGTCACTCTGCATGGACGCTAACACTTTTTACAGATTTTTAACCAAAAAAACAGAAGGCCTTACTCTTAGACAGGGTTTCCTCCATGCCCAGGAATCTTCACCTTATTTTGGGCTTGCAAATTGTAGATTAGTTTTCTTTTGTGTTAGAAATCAAGCACACTTTCCTTTTGTTATGTAGCTCCAAAGTACTGAGCACTACCTGAGGCCTGCATAAACTTCCTTTTTCTGACTTTCACCAATACAAGCAGCCTGATTTTTCTAGACTTCGGATCTCCTATAAGATCAGGCTGGCATTGAACTCACAATGTAGATAAGATGACTGCCTCCTCTTTCAGCACTGGGATTAGGAGTGTTTTCTCTATCTAAATGAGCTATATCCTCATCTCTTGGGTTCATTTTAAGTGATATGGAAAGCAAAAGGAAATATCCCTGTCTGCTTTAGTAAGTACTTCACTCCCATATCCCTTCACTATAAAAAGTCTCAGTATTAAAGAATTCTTTTCTCTCGAACCAGAGAGAGAGAGAGAGAGAGAGAGAGAGAGAGAGAGAGAGAGAGAGAGAGAGAGAGAGAGAGAGAGAGAGCGAGGAGAGATCGGAGCGAGAGAGAGAGAGAGAGAGAGAGAGAGAGAGAGAGAGAGAGAGAGAGAGAGAGAGCTTCTTCCCTGGGGTCTTATGTCCCCTATGACATGACTGTCACCTGTGGAAAAGGCATCTTCAGTGAACATAAGTGTCAATAATAAATTCTATTCTCCACAGTTGAGTGGAGAGTGTGATACGACTTTCTCACGTACTCTGGTGCCTCACATTTGACCATGTCCCCTGGAGGGGAGACCTGGTGGCACTCAGAGGAAGGACAGCAAGTAGCCAAGAAGAGACTTGATACCCTATGAGAATATACAGGGGGACGTAATCCCCCTCAGGAACAGTCATAGGGGAGGGGAATAATGGGAAAATGGGGGGGGGGAGGAATGGGAGGATACAAGGGATGGGATAAACATTGAGATGTAGCAAGAATAAATTAATTAAAAAATAAAAATAAAAATAAATTCTTCATAGTGACTGGGATGTAACCCACACCTTCCTTATTTTCTTTTCACACTCCACTCTGTAAAATGGTTCAGTTCTTCAACTTTTGTATTCTGGGCTTGAGAACATTGTTCAGTTGTGCATTTCCTGTGTGCATCATTTTCCTCTTCACTCTCAGCTTCCAAAAGTGGCCTCCTGAAATGACCAAGACTTTCCCTCCATTTCTCAAGTACCCTTCCTCTGTTACTGCTGCATCACTCTGCCTAGCCTTTACCAATGCTCTACGGATCTCTTAATGAGATTGTTTTATGTTTCCATTCTAGAAAATAGAACATTAAAGCACTTTGATTTCTTAGTTGAGGAATCACATAAGGGAACTTGTGCACTCCCTTTTATCCTTCAACTTCTAATTAGAAGATTGGGCCTTTTTAAGCAGGATGAGAGAGGAGACTTGAGACTCTCACAGAGACTTTAAACTTGAGATTTTTTTCAGTTTTGCTTTTATTCCCAACTCTCCATGATTTCCATTTACAATTAAGAAACCTAAAATTATCTTGGCTGATCAGAGAGAAGAAAACAATGAGCCAAACAGTTCTGAAAACTGAGAAGTTTTAAAGAGAGCATTTCTAGTGACTGACATCCTGGCTGCTGCTATGTCCCCAGGCACATAATTCACCACAGGCCATTCAAATTACCTAGCCTCTTGGGGGCTTCCGATGGCTGCTAAAAAGTCCTTAGACAAATTTAATTAATTTTTATAAGAAACTATTCTAACTTCTTCAAATAAACACCCACACAAACACACACACACACACACACACACAGACACACACACACACACACACACACAGTTTATGGAACCAGCAAGGGGACCAATAAGCAGTATAAAGAGGCAATTAGAGGAAGAGAGGAGGACTAAAGGATACATTTGATGTAAAAATGGGATGGCAGCTTTTCTGAACAGGGGAAAGAACACAAAAAGAGTCATAGGGATGGGGAAAAAGAGAAAAAGAATTTATCAATCAAAAAAGTTAAATACCACACTGAACCCCATTAAGTACTGTTCTCAATACTGTGACAGAATACAAGACGTATGCAATTTATAAAATAAAAGGGGAGTTGGCTCACAGTGTAGAATGAAGTAACAATTCATGCTGGGAGGATGTCATGGCACTTGGAACAGGAGGCAGCTTTTACTTTTTGTCTACAATCAGGAAGTAGAGAGAGGAATACTGAGTATAAACTACCTTCTACTTTGCTCTTCCATCCTGGAGTCCATGTCATAGGTTCCTTTTAGTTGGGTCTTTTCACTACCTTTACCTCAGTCTAAGCATTCTGACACAGCCAGAAACTTGGTCTAGATTCTCTCAATTTGACAATAAATGTTTGTCATTGTGATATATGTAAATAAAAATATAAATAAGTCTCTGAATATCTAGGCATAACCTCTGGATACAGTTTGTCTCTTTTGCTCCCATATTTTACCAAAGACTAATATCCTGTGTCAGCTTCATTCTCCTCATTCAGCATACCTTTCACCTATACTGTTCTAAACTATTCAGTGTTATCTAAAGGACTACAATCAAATACACAGACACATTCACACACACACACACACAGACACAGACACACACACAAATGTGTACTCTACATCATGCCAGAAAACAATGAACCGCACTTATGGTAATTGTTAAAGAAAAGCATAATGCAGCTAGTAATTTTTCAATTCCTCTGCCACATTATTTTCTGAGGCAGAATCTCTAGCAAACTCAGAGCACAGAGATACAGTTAGTCAGTCTTTTTGCCAGGTTGGTCCTGCAGTCCTCATTCTCTACCTCCTGAAGTCACAGGCTGGTGGTTATGTTCTCCCTATCATGTTCTTCTTACTTACATAGCAATCACTTTTATTTGGGATCATCATAGGAGCCAACCCCGGTTTATTTTTACAGAGAAGTTTAATATTTTGATAAAGAAACATATTATGTTAGCTCTTCCCAGTATTCTGTACAGTAAACACTGCAGAAACAACCAAAAGGTATAGACAGATTGCATCCATTAAGTTATGAGCTGGTCTAATGTATTTGTAAGTGAAAATATCATATTGTAATGATATACCATTTAAATAGGAAATGTAATAGGCTATACCTTTGAGTTTTATATGAGGCCACTGAATGGAATCCGTGCTACAATCAAATGGGTTGAGAAGTGTCTATAACTGTATTCACATGCCCACACATGTACAGATGCATAGGTTCAGATATTACATATACTTGTTGATATAAGAGAGGAGACACACACACACAAACACACAAACAAACACACACACCAAAAGCAAGGAAAGAGAGAGAGAGAGAGACTGCATTCTTTCTAACACCATAATCAAATGCTCACATTAGGAGTTGTAGGAACTGGGAAAATACAGAGCTCTAAAATCACATTTGGAGTATCACCATTAAACGATTTCTATTTTCTCAAGAAACTTTTCTAATTGGCTAAAATTCCAACATTTGACAAATCACTATTCAACTCTGTGTGGAAGACAATGTTAGTGGGAGAGGGTTCAGGCCTCTGGAGGATAATTTGGCTGTATGTAGCATGTTCACATATACCCCTTCACCTTCCAAATACTTCTCTGGAACCTCTTAGCTTGCAAATACAATTTCAAGTATATGAAACAATATTCATCCTAATGTTCAAGCTTGTTCATTGTGATTCCAAAATAATATCTCTCTGAAAAGCCCATCAATTAGGATTTCATAATGTGAACTATGATGTAAACTTACAGGTGAACTTTTCGCAATTGATGAATGAACAAACTATGTGCTACTGTGGAAAGTGAAGCTCTGTATTAGATAAGACAGATTGCTGAATAGTAAAAAAAAAAAAAATACAAAATGGTATATGTGTTACATACTTCTGTTTGTGTGTATATAAGGATGAGAGCTACCTGATAGTGGTCAAAGGTAAATGTAGACAGAAGACATTGCTAGGAATGGGGCCTTCACATGACTTGTCACATGCTTCTATTTGTGATAACTTCAAATTGTAATATTTACATTAAAAAGTACAGGGGCTAGGACATGTGTACAGTAACATCCATCTACATGGCTAGGGATGGGGTAATCACTTAAGTTTAACAGATTAAGACCAGAATGGGAATGCACCAAGATATTTTCCAAGATAAGGACATGAATTCAACACTTTTATTGGACAGCTGTTTAAAAAAACAAACAGACAGAAACAAGATGAGGGCTTAGTTCAGTGTTCTTTCCACCTTTGGAGTATATTTAAAACCCTGAGAGTCTCCTTTAAAAAATAATAAAATTTATATGTATAGAAAAATATGTATAGAAATTAATTATTCTGTGAAAATTATAGATATAGTCCAGAATGCAAGGCCTAGATACTTTGTCCCTAATGCCCCTACTTATTGAGTCTGTCATGTTGCAGAATAGGCAGAATTACCGTTGTTGTATTGGCTCTGCCCCACCCAATCAAGTTTTCAGAACAAACGAGATTTGTTTTACCCCAGAGAGACAGAGTGTGCCTAATAAGGGACAAAGACAGGAGAGAGAGAGGGAGGGAGAAGAGGAAGGAACAAAGGAGAGAGGAGAAAGGGGGCTAAAGGGAGGAATAATGATTATTTGTATTGGGAAAGGGCAAGGAGGGGGACTTACAAAGGACTGCCTCTGTGTCGAGAGAAGATAGAAATGGCACATAGGAAAATGGCAGTTTATAAACATATGAAGGAAACCCCATGTTAGTATGAGTTGCTTAATTTATTTGGGCATGTTAATTAGGTGAGTCAAAGGGACTTTTTGATTTGTGGATTTCAAAGCATTGATAGCTGGACTTGGTTGTCAGCCTCAGGGGAAGGAATTGGACAAAAAAGTAAATAGACCTTGGAGGCTAGGTACAGGAATGTAATCCAATAATTTTTGTAATATAGAGGAAATTGGGATGAAGAGTAAGGCCTGGCAGAGTCATGCTGTCCACTATCAACCTGGCCTCAGTCTCCTCAGCCATCATGAGATGGCTGCATAGGAATTGCATTTGAAGATCAAGGCCTGAAACAGGAACACAACCGTGGGGCATATACTCCAGACCAGTTCCAAGAAAGAAACCCAACATCAGCTTTTCCTGACCCTACTCTGGAAACAGAATCATCCTTTCCCTTGGAATGAATGACTTTGTGAATAACCTGCATCATCAAGGGAACCACCATGAACGCACTACAAGGAAGTGGACAGGGTTCCTAATCTTCACAAGAGGTTCAGCAATACTCTCCTTCTAGGCAAGACGGGCACCCAGGGAAAACCTGCAGAATGAGTGCTAAGGTAAGTGAGAGCACTCAGACAACAGAGACGATGGGTCTTTTGTTATGTCTAGATTAAAAACAATAGCATGTACAATATGACCGAGAAGAGAAGAATTTGCCCTTGCGTGAACACTTAGTAATTTATCATGAATAAAAAGGCCATTACCACAGTAAATACATGCCCCACCCTCAGGTTTTCACTTGCTGCTAACCTTGTTTAAAGGTGATCCTTTAGAGAAATGCCAATGTTGAATGAGGGTTGAGTGAAGTTCTCATGTTGTGCTAGTTTTCTGTTACTATATTAAAAACACTTGACATAGTTAATACGTAAGGAGAAAAGGTTTATATGGGCTAACAGTTTTGGTCCATGAAACCGAAGACCCATTGCTTTTAGGCCTGTGTCAGATAGTTCATCTTAGAGGAGCTGATGTTGGACATAGTCATTCATGTAAACTCACCAGGCAACAAACAGATGGCAGAAGTACTACCCCACAATCTCTTAACAGCACCCAAATTCTGAGAATATACTTTCTAATGTTGCTACTCTGCGGTCCCTCTTTGACACATGGGCCTCTGGGGGAAAATAAGGATTCAAACTAGATCTATTGCCATTTAATTTGTATGGTGAAAATAGATTTTATGCTATAAAAGAACCTTAATCTTAAGAATGTGTATTGCTTAAAGAAAGCCCTGGTTTTTGAATGAGATAATATCCTAACTTGGGAGTGAATTTTCCACATTGGCAAAGTGTGTGTGTGTGTGTGTGTGTGTGTGTGTGTGTGTGTGTGTGTGTGTGTGTGTGTGTGTGTGAAAGCCAGCAATCCCCCTCAGGTCTCTTTATTGGCCATTTTTTAACTTGTAGTTTGAAACAAGGTTTTTTTTTTTTTAAACTTTTTATTAATTTATTCTTGTTACAACTCAATGGTTATCCCATCCCTTGTATCCTCCCATTCTTCCCTCCCTCCCATTTTCCCTTTATTCCCCTCCCCTATGACTGTTTCTGAGGGGGATTTCCTCCCCCTTTATATGCTCATAGGGTATCAAGTCTCTTCTTGGTAACCTGCTATCCTTCCTCTGAGTGCCACCAGGTCTCCCCCTCAAGGGGACATGGTCAATTATGAGGCACCAGAGCTCATGTGAAAGTCATACCTCACTGTCCACTCAACTGTGTAGAATGTTCTGTCCATTGGCTAGATCTGGGTAGGGGTTTAAATTTTACCGCCTGTATTGTCCTTGGCTGGTGCCTTAGTTTGAGTTTCCCTTAGACTCAGTGATTGAGTTGAGGTGTCCAGAGATCTGCTTTTCTAGGAGTAGGATTACAAGCACATGCAGTCATGTCTACCTTCGTATAGGTGTTTTGAAGACCAAACAAAAATGTCCTGCTTGTGCACAAATCACTTTCCCAACTCAGCCATCTCCCCAGTGCCCACTTTAAATTAAGGGTAAGAGGCAGAGAGCTGTGTTTTATTTACATATGATGTGGTAAAGCTGCATCTTAACCAAAAGCAACATGACATTATTGCCAGTGTCACTTTAACAGGGCTTCACAAGCTAAAGTGGCATTGTTGTAAGCAGGAGAGGCAAGGCATGTTAAGCTGCAGCCTGCCTCATAGGCAGAAGCGTAGCTGAATAGTTGAAGTGGAGAAGGACAGTGCCAAGGTGATATATGACTGTGAGGGTATGTCTCATGTATCAAACTGGCAAGAATATTGCACCCAGTTATCCAGTGAAGCAAAGATCTCAGTTCAGCAGTAAAGGTGCTTTGTAGATGACAGTAAAATCCATGAGCAGCTGACTTTTTAAAGTGAGGTTATGTGGAAAATCTGGGTGGGTTGTCTACAATCATCAGCAAAGCCTGAAGGAGAGCTGAGTGCTCTTGAAAGAAATATTGCCTAGGAGCTCAAGATGGATCATCAGTAAACTTTGTACCTCGAAGCCTGAAATTATATCTCCAGAACCCACCCACAAAGCTGGGAGGGGTGGTATGAGTTTGTAATCCTGGTGCTGGAGAGGTAGAGTCAATGAGGGAGGTCATTGTTCTGCCAGCCTATCCTGAAAAGGAAGTTCTGCCCAGGGAGAGATGCTATCTTACAAAACCAAAAATAAACATTGACAGTACCTGGAAAACAACACACAAGGTTGTCCTCTGCCCTACACACACAAACACACACACAGAGGTAAACATGTGCACATGTGCACACTCACACATGCATCCATACATACTTTCAGACAGACACAGACACACATACATCCACATATCCACACACACACACACAACACACACACTGACATTCATTTACATACTCATGCATACCCATTCAAATACACAAGCAATCACATACATATACACACATTAACACATATTCACACTCATACACAGGCACATGTGCACACACATACATATGTTTTGCACAGACATAGATTCACACATTTGCACACACATGAATATTCACAGAGTTACATAGAAACATCCACACAAATATGTGTACAGGTGATCTTTATCAAGCACAAACATGTATGCACACACTTGCACACACACACACATGCAAATGCCCAATTTACTCTTATATGTACCTACTCACACACATGTTCATACATTCATGTACTCACACTAAATTGGTGGAAAATAGCTCAAGCTCCTGTCCTGAAAACCCAGATTTTTTTATCAGCTACATGTCTTTTAGATTTTAGATGTGCCTAATCAGCTCCTACAACCACATAAGTCAGCTTATTACACTAAATCTTTCAATACATCTTTCTGTTAGCTATTCCTCTTCTTGCAATCTGATTGGTAGTAGTGGTGCCTATCAGCTTTAATCGCCTTCAACAATTATTTCTGATCCATGCCAGTCTTCTTCTTATCTGCTCACTCCATCCAAGTTCATGTTTTCTGGATCCTTGATCCTTCCCTATGTTCTCTGACACTGCAGCTCACCCCTGTGCTGTGTAGTGTAGCTCAACTTCAAAGCTCACATGTGATTTCCTCCTGTCTAGCACTTGTTCTTTGTTGAATATCTGTAGGAAGACTATGTGTTTTATGCAAATTGATTTGTCTATGCATGGCTTTACATTCTTTTCAGTGTGTATTTTGGCACTCTCCTCTGCAGTCCTTTTATTCTGAAACTTGTCACAGTAAATATCAAGTCTTGTCTGGCTTGAATGTCATACACAATGTTTAACCTATGGTTGGGCCCAGCATAGACACTTGTTTGGACCTGACTGATATAAATGTGTGTTTCACAAATGAGTGAACCTAAAGGAGGAAAGAATTACAGGAATATAGTTTTGATGAAAACAAATGACAGTGTAACCTCAGACAAAATAAAGTGCAGGATCAACTGTGATAACCAATTTGGAAGTCAGCTGAATTGAATATTGCACTAAGAGGAAAAGAAGACTCTATGTAGGAGGAACAAGACATGCTTTGAGCAGGAAGAAGGCTCGCTTGGCAACATGAATGCACAGAAGGGGGCCTTCAAATAGAGTCAGCCAGAGACATACCTGGACATGCCGGAGCATGCCAAGAGTCTGGTGGCATCATGATGGGAACTGAGGAAGAGGAGCCACAGCAGCAGCTCACAGCTTGGAAGCCAATAGGACACTGTGATGATGATATCAACGTGTGCCCTATTTCACCCATAAAGGAGACTGCTTCTGCCTCAAATCAGACTCCTGGAGTCTGTGTCTTTGACTCTGTGCCAGCTCACCTCCACCCCCAAGGGTCCGGGGCATGGTTCCCAAAAACAACTCTGCACTAATTAATAAAATTAACAGAAGTTGTTTGTTCTGATAAATATTTCTTAAGCATTTTCTGAGTCCAATAAGGTTAAGAACTGTGCATTCCACTAGCAGAAACCTCACACAGTAGCCAGAAGTGTGAGGGTTGTAGAAACAGTGAGAGCTGGAGAGATAGCTCAAAGATTAAGACTGTTATTCAGATGACTAGAGTTGAACTCCAATCACCCATGTTTGTTTGCTCACAAGTGCCTGTAACTCAAGCTCCCATAAATGTAAATGATTCTTCTGGCCTCTGCAGCCACCAAATATATGTCCTCTTACACAGACATATACTTTGAAAATAAGGTAACTCTCCAACTTTTAAAAATGCTAGTTTTTTCCTTCTGATGACTCCTGGCAATCCTGTGAGGAGCTTTTCAATGGCAGGTTCTCAGGCATAGCACTGTTGGAAAACCATGTGTAACTAAAGAAAGCCCAGGATAGATTTCACCTCCAAAAGCTGTGGCCCTTCTAGGAGAAACATAATGGTTGAAGCTGGTACAATACAGACTATTATGAGAATACCAGCTTCAGGAAACATACACAGAATCACAAATTTAGAGGTCCCTTCAGACCCAGAAGTCAGCATTTCATACTAATTCACAGGAGAGCAGAAATGTAGGGGACCAGGGGCTGGTGAGGGGCTGTGGAAACTCTAGTGCAGAGCTATGGCTTAATATTATAGCACTTGCTTGGTGTTTACCAGGTCCAGCTTCAACACCAGGGTCACAAGAAGGAAGCCTAAAGTAGCAGTGGCTCAGCATTTAGAAGCACTGCTGATCTTCCTGAAGACCCAAGATCAGCTCACACCATGTACTTTAAGCAACTCACCACCACATGTAACTTCAATTCCATGGATCGTGATGCCATCTCTTGATTATAGATGGCATTTGAACTCATGTACATAGCCACAAACAGACACACACAAATACACATGAATATACCTAAAATATCTAAATTAAGTAATGAACAAAATTTTAATTAGAAATATCAAAATTGTTGATCTGCTTCATAGTCACTCTGTCCACCATCCTATGTGTGTGACCTACTATCTCATTACAAAAGAATCATGGTTGTTGGTGAGCCTGTAATAGTATCAAAAGAGAGAAAACCCCAAATCAATGCAGAATAACATCCTGTGGTTCAGTTAGATTATTACTAGAGCTTTGAACTGAAACAAGATCCCTTGATTTACAAACAACCTTTACTTTTCATGCTATATATTTAATAATAAATGAAAAGGAAACAAGTATGTTTCCTGTGTGTGGGGGCATGGGTATATGTTTGCGTGTGTGTGTGTGTGTGTGTGTGTGTGTGTGTGTGTGTGTGCATGGGCACGTGTGCATGTGCACAGAGGCCAGAGAAGGCCATCCAGTGTCTCTGTCACTCCACATCCTGGCCTCATTATCTTCAATGTCTCTCATTGAACTAGAAGATCAGCATTTTATAATTTGTCTAGCTGGTAAGACTCAGCAATAATACTCTGTCTGAAAATCTCTTTGCCTCCCTTGGCCAGCACTGGAACTGCAGAAGAATGTGGCCATTCATGCAGAAGTTTCAGATCTGAACTCAGATCATCATAGATGTGTCACAAGCACTCTTCCCACTGGAGTAATTTGCCAGTCACCATGCTCTACGTCTTTTGACTATTCTTTAATGATATCATTAAGCAGAAAGTAGCTATAAAGTGGAAACCAGGGAGCATGGCCTTCCTTAGATGGCTCCTGAGCTCAGACATCCCTTGTCTGCATATAGGAAACAGCTATTTCTCCACTGATGTCCCATTTAAACAACAGGCAACAATGCAATCAATGGTTAAAAAACAGAAAATGCTCATTTTCAATGAGACAGGAATAAGGGGATGATTCACAGAGTGGTCATCATTGCATTAGTCCCCAGCAGGCAATCTTTGCTGCTGCAAACTGAATAAGAAAACCACTCTTCTGGCAGAATAATAAACTCTATTTCATGTCATGTTAGGACAGTGGGTGGTTGTATTTCTCTTTTATGTTCTCTAAATATATTTACTTATCCAAATGTCCTGTTTATACTAGCATCTTAAATTTGAATACTGCTGCTACATCAAGGAAGGATGATTTACTAGTCCCTTAGAGAATTTATGACACTTAACGTGGAGATATTTAAGAGAAATGCTTGGAATGAAAAGCTGGGGCCTCAGTCATTTCAACCATTCGAAAGTGGGAAATTTCTATATATAGTGGTCAAGGGAAAGGAAACATGAGATACATTATATTATCTTTACTTCCACCAGGGTAGAGTTTGTAGGAAGAATTCCAACAAGATTAAGTTTGCAACTCCATTCTCCCATTAGTTTGTTGTTGTTTGCTTTGTTTTTGTTAGCTTGTTCATTTGTTTTGGTACTCACAAACAAGTTTGTAAACCTGGTGCTGGTTTTATGAAACACACTCAACTAAACCCAGTGTTTCTGAACTCAGAGAGCAAGAGAAAGACAAATAATGTAATTATGGCAACCACCTGTGCATGTGTGATAATTGTTGGGGTGTTGAGCTAAGTAATTACCTGGAAGAAGAAGTAAGACCTACTAAGAAGTGACCAAGTTGAAAGAGACAGGAAGAGGGAGAAGTTCTCAATTTGATCAAGTAAAGACTAATGTACCAGAGCTGTTATTAAGAGGATTCATAGACGCCTGAGTCTTAAGGGGCTCACTCACAGAGGCTGATAGTAAAGCTAATACACATTAAGATAATGAAGGAGTAGGAGGCTGGTTTACATGGTGAAATCCATGCCTTACTAGTATGTTGGTCTAAGTTTGATCTCCAGAGCTCAAACAAACACACACAAAGTTGTGCCTTCTAGTGGTTGTTGTACTCCTAGCACTTGGGAAGCTGATGTGTGTAAACCACTTATATTTCCTGGCCAGTCATACCAAACTGTTGACCGTTTCCTATCACATAGAAGGAAGATGACACCTAAGTAATGGGACCCAAAGTTTCCACTCTCAAGATGGATGTTCTTACATACATACACATTTATATATACATATATGCATACATAAAACTTTCAGTTAATGAAGACTCACTGAACAATTGGAAACAGTACAGAGATATAATCAAAATAACTTTAAGGAAACAATAGAAATTCAATTTAAAAATTAACCCTGGGGCTAGAATACAGCAAAGTAAGCAATATGCTTGCTCTTCAAGCACAGGGACCTTGGTTCAGATTCCAACAACAATGTAAAAGTTCAACATAGCCATGCTTATTTCTGTGTGATGATAATACAAGTGATGAATATGTACATACCAAGAACCTAGGGTTTTGCTGGCTACCGTCTATATGAAAAAGTGAACACAAGGTTCAGTGAGAAATCCTATCTCAAAAATAAGGTGAAAATGAGCTGAAAAAGTCACCCAAACTCAACTTCTTTCACAGTGTGTGTGGTCAAGCGCGCAGACACACATACACACAAACACACACACACACACACACACACACACACACACACACACACACCGCTAGGTATACACTCTTACACAGACATGCACACACTGGTCATTTACCAAAAAAACTAGAATGAGATGGAGCCATCCTCTTTCTTCAAGGAGCCACAATAGTCAGACTGTTTTCCTACTTGGTTTTGTGATTGACTATCTTTGTATCTTTATTCTACACTGTTTTCCATGTCCTTCTTTGCCTTTGTATGAAAAAGAACATTTGGCTTGGCCCTCCTCAAGGTTGCCATGTAGACAGTATGATGAAAATGCAGCAGGGACCACAGGAAAGCTATGATCAGACTTGTCAGGGAGATTTCATGCCCACTGACTCATGAATTTATCTCAATAGCAGTAGGGACAGATTTTTATTATTTTTCCCTTGAGTGTGGCACCAGCAAGGCACCAATTAGCAGAACAGCTTATTACAGGAAACAGTGCTGCTATATTAGAGAACTTCAACATGTGTAGAAACACATTCTGAACATGTTCTCCAAAGTAACTACACAGTCAAGATGACTTGCCATCATTCAAAGTGACCATAATGGAAATTATCTACTTGGTTGATAATTAATCAATTAAGTCAGGCATAGTTTAAAATTAAATTGATTAAATATTAAAGAGCAACAACATAACTTTTTAACTCCTTAATAAGCTCTAGCTTTTGCTTCCCTAGTTTGAAAACCATTGTGATTCACTTCTGTGTACTACTTCAAGAGCAAGAGGCAGAAGTTTCAGATATATGTGACTTTGAGAGAAACAGGCTTTTTGTTTTTGCTAAGTTTGCTATTAAATGTTAAGAGAACACATAATGTGAGGGGAACCTTAGTGTTTTCTGAACCATAGAAAGATGGGCTATATGAATTATGTAGATATTGTTCTCTGCAAAGACATCAGAAAATATTGATGAGGTAAGCAGTAAAGGCAGGGGAGATGGCTTGCAGAGTACAAATGTTTCCTGTAGAAAATTAAGGAATTGTGTCAAAATCCCCAGCATGCAAATAAAAATCCAGGTATATCACACATGCACCTACAACATTAGCATTGGGATAATCACAAGAGAATTTCTGAGGTCTACTGGTTGTCAGCCTAGATTCAGATTCAGTGAGAGGCCTTGTCTAAAGGGAATAAAGTGAAGAGTACTAGAGCAAAACATCAGACATTCTTCTCAATAGTGTGTGCACACAAACACACATATGTACAGATGGGAGACACATGTGCTCATATATACATACATACATACATACATACATACATACATGCATACATACACAGAGAGTTATACAAATAAAAACAAAGTAGACAGAGTGACAGTGAATTAGCACTGCACATCATTATACTCATTCTGAGTCATGTTTATAGAAATTTAAAATAATCTTTTTAGCAAAACAAATTCATAGCCTAAAGTGTATTCATAGGCCACAATTAACCAGTAATTTACCAGAGAGATCTGGGTACCAGAGATTATCTCAGTTGCACCAGGGTTTCTCTCACTGAATACCGCACTATGCCAAGTTCTCATATTCACTGAGTAATTTGTGCTGCTCCAATAGCCATAGGTTATGGTTGTATGAGGATGTCAATCATTGGTTTCATGAAAGATATTCATGACATTTGATGGGTGTGAGACTTTATATGTAATCAGTGGGATTTAACATGGAAATACTAGATCCCATATATTGTGTTAGTTGTTTCTTGTGTACTGTTTCTTGTTTCTTGTTTCCTGTGTAGAGGACTGTGCTTGAGGAAAAGATTTGAAGGTAAATGACGTAAAGCCATTATTTAAAGAAAATTGCCACCTTCAAGTTTCATCTGTCTGAATCACAAAGTGCTTTCAATATGTATATAACTTCCAAATTGCTTCTTTTTATGTTTTTAATTGATTGTATGTATGTGAATGGAATACCAGTAGGGTGTGTGTGTTTGTGTGTGTGTGTGTGTGTGTGTGTGTATGTGTGTGTGGTGTGCATGTGTGTATGTAATTGTGTATAGTTGTATTTAATTGTATGTGTGTGAATGTGGACATCATGACACACATGGACATAATAGAGGACAACCTCAGATTTTGACCATAACTTTCAACCTTTCTTAAGAAAGCAAATTTTATTGTTTTCCTGGCTGTACAATAGGGTGCATAGCCTATAAATTACCAGAAGCTTTCTGTCTCTGCCTCTTACTTTTCATCTGCTTTAATGTGGGTTGTGGGGATCCAAAATCAGTTAAACAGTCTTGCATGTTTTACCTGTTGAGCTTTCACTCTCACCCAGATTATTTTTTAGTTATGGGACAAACTGAAACTTTGCATTTCTCTAGCAAGTACTCTTCTGTTAAAGAAATATATGAGAAAATTGTGCATGGTTCTTGCTTAATGTTCACAGCAAACATCAAGGTGCTGTAAATGATGAAACATCAACAGTAGATTTTGCTTCCTTTAATTCTTTAATTTGTAATTATTTCTTGCTTGAAAATACAGCTAACATTTGTGATTACATTTCTATGCCTCTGAGACAATGCAGTCATTTGAAGGTAACTTTCTTGTACCTTCAACTAAATCACAAGATAGGGGAAATGAAAGGACAAAAGAAACAAATTAATATGCAGGCGATTATGTGGAAAACTCTGTGACTATGGTATTTTCAAGAGATAAAATAAGTCCCAGGTGAAGAACCTGCTTTCCTGCTTTCTGTCTTTGATAAGAATCATGGCATAAATATTGTTTTCAGAACTTGCTATGATATATAGTAATTATCACCATTCATCCTTCTTTGCAAAAATTTCATAATGAGAAGAATGCATTTAATTCATTTGGAGCTGAAAGCACATTCTGCTTTCTTTACTTCTGTGTCTTTATATATTTTCCACATAAAGAATATTTGCATTTATTGTTTTCATCAGTAGAAAATGCATAGGAGGAGAAAAGAGACCTGGCCTTCCAAGTAGGTCAGAGCAGGTTAGGTGCAATATTCATATGCAAATGAGCAGTTTTCCCAGACTTTATCTAAAGCCGTAAGCATTTCTTGGTATTTTGATATCCCATACTACCCCCCAGTCTGCAGGAAAGATAAAATGAGCTAACTGATCCTTACAAAATATTCTCATGAAACTGCCACAGGAACTTAATCTTGACTGGGTAAAATTTCTGGCACTAGCCCTTTTCAGGCTAAGGGCTCTCTCTAATACAGGAGGTAAACTTTAAACCCCTTCCCAGATCTAGCCAATGGTCAGAATATTCTCCACAGTTGAGTGAAGAGTGTGATATCACTTTCTCATGTACTCTGATGCCTCACATTTGACCATGACCCCTGGAGGGGAGACCTGGTGGCACTCAGAGGAAGGACAGCAGGTTGCCAAGAAGAGACTTGATACCCTATAAGCATATACAGGGGGAGGTAATCCCCCCCAGGAACAGTCATAGGGGAGGGGAATAATGGGAAAATGGGGGCAGGAGGGAGGAATGGGAGGATACAAGAGATGGGATAAACATTGAGATATAAAAAGAATAAATTAATAAAAAAAAAAAAAGAAAAAAAAAAAAAGAAATACCGTCCTAATTCACCCTTTGAGCACATGTATGGAAGATCATTTCTAACACCTGGTTTCTTATCTAAATTCTTGCCCCTCTGTGACCATCTACTAACCCCCTTACAACGACATCTTTGTTTCTCACTATGGGACTTTACTGACCACTATCTAGTATGCCTACAACCTAATGCCCGTACATCTCCTTCTAGCTTTGGTGTTCAGGTCTTCCTCGCACCTCCAGACTAAAGTATCTCTTGTCTATTCCATAAATGGAAGGGGTTCTTCAAAGTAATTCTTGTGACTCCCACAGCAGCTAAACTGGAAGGCTTCCCTCAATGAGTTCACCTATAACATTTCAAGCCTCTTAACACTGCCTATTCAAGATAATACCCCTTCCTATATATCAATTCCAAAAGGATTCTACTTCCTAAAGCTCCAGAGGAAATTGAGACCAAAGACCTTGTCTCCAACTCTGAAAATATGAAGCTTCACTCCAACAACAATTATCAACTCTGCTAGATTGGATACATAGTTCCCTACTGTCCAGGGCAGTCTTTATATTTGGAGATTTGAGGTTCAAGAAACCCTCATTCATAACAGTCTTTCCCAATAGGATTGGGAAATTGCTCTGTGAAGGGCAGTCAGAAGCCAGTCGAAAGTGTCCCCACCCGTATCTATCCTTCCTCTCTTATTTTTGTTTGCTTCCTCTTTGACCAAACAGAAAGTTGTTCCAGGGAAGTACTGGACACTTAGGGGGGCTGGTCTTATTGGTGGTGCCACATTCACACACCAGCACAGAAGCAGATGCTTCATCTTTACAGAAAGATCAACTTCTTCTACATCCAGGACCCTTGGATCCTGGTATGTCACAGGGAAGCCCTACCACCAGTACACATCTGAACTCCAAATAAGCTTAATTCACATCTTGAGAAAAATATGTCCCAGTCACCCAAACTTAAGAAATGGAAAAGGCTGAGAAAGGAATTAAACACTCCTCCAAGGTCATTGCCTCTCTGACATCCCATCTCATAAATAAAACAAACCTGTTATTTTCTTTTATTCTAGTTTCTAACCTCAGGCTCCTTAATGTCACTTAGCCCGACCACTTGGCAGATTTCTGGCTGTGTGTCCTTCCTGGGACCAGCTCAGAACTGCCACTGACAGCGTCCCCAGCTACCCTGTCAGATAACTTCACTTCACCATTCATTAACTTTCCTAACTCTGGCATTGCCACAACTCCCTACCTTTTTAAAATAACCCTCTTTGGTGTGGCAAGTTGTTTTAAGGCATGTTGTGACAAATTTTCTAGGAAAGTTAAGTTCCCAATACTGAAAGAAAGCTATAGTCCTTGATATTGCATCTCAGATCCAATGCTGTACTTCTCTCAATACCTTGATTCTTTGTGGTACTCATGTATATCATCATCTACCTGCTGCCTGGTCAGGGATTAACACCCTGGTTCTTTTATTCCCAGAGTTGGGAGTAATACATGTATAAGAACATTTACCAATCCCACTTGTTGCCTCAATAGCTGCCCATAATGATAAGTGGGCAGTTCAAATATTGACCCTCTTGACTGTTACAGGAATTATTGCCAGTATTGGAACTGGGACAGTGGGACTGGAAACTTCCCTACCCCTATATTATCAAATTTTTTCTCAGTTTGTTCAGAAACTCCAGCAAATATCTCAGACAATATTAACTTTCTGGGGACTAATTGGACCCTTGGCAGCAGTAATACTACAGGACTGACAAGGGCTAGATTTCCCCACAGATGAAATGGGTATCCTTTGTTTCTTTCTCCAAGAGGAGTGTTGCTTTTATGTCAACTAGTTGGGTATAGTAAAAGATATGTTTCAGCAACTTCAGAAAAATCTCCAAAAGCAAAGGGAAGAGCTTGAGAATGCCATATTGGAATGGAATTTACCGATCCTAACCTACCATCTGTTCATTTTTCTGGTCTTGTTGTTCATACCCTCCTTTATTAGATTCTTGTCTACATTCCTCTAACATCATATACAAGAGATCTCTAACCAAACATTTAATCAGTTACTTTATTTAGCTCCTGACCACACAGCCGAGTGCTAATGACAACCAGACAAACATTGATGGTAAGGATCAGCCACTTCTTTAAAGCCAGCATCTCTGATGAACAGGAATTAGCTTGATGAGCAAAACTTCATCCATATTCCCTCTACACACCATTATCCATTTTGTGGTTCTTCATTTCTTTTTATAATAACCAAAAGTGAGGAATTTTTGGAAATAGGCAATAATACAGCCTCACTAAAGGCCCTGATGACCTCCAGAAAACAGGCAACACAAAAGCCACCCTCGAAACATGTTATCAGAAACAAGTTGCTGCTTGCTGGCACAATTCAGGTTACCTAAGACATGTGTGCACGTGCACTATATTGATATATAATGGGAATTCCTCGTATCCCATTACATGTGAACATGTGTGCATGCATGTACACTTTTTGTGCACATACTAAGTTGACTTATAAATGGAACTCCTCCCATACTCATGCCCCTTCTTCATTCATGTGTCTCCAGAGACTGTGTCTCTATTCCCTTTCCCTTAATAAACCTCTTATGTAGATCTGCCACATGGTGTGATTTTTATTTCACCATACCATGCCACTGCATATATCCTACTAGTAAGATGGGAAGGGCTGAAGGCTTGTACAAGCCAGCATCTCTAGGATAGAGATTTAATACTGTTCTGATTTCATCAAAACCCCTTGCAGGAGAGATAGAGAAAGGGACAAAATTCAGGGCCACAATTTGGCTAGGACTGCTTAGTTCAACATTCCCCTGGTTCTTTACTTAAATCCATAACTCATGTCAGGACCCTGAAGATGGACTTGTAAAGGCTTTCAGGCTCTGACTCCAAAAGCCTCTTATGCATTAGGTTTAGTTTTGCCTATGGTTACAGAGATCTAGTAGAAATCTTAGAATTTACTCCATGAATATAGGGAAACTTAATGATGTTAAAATAAAAAACTCAAATAAACAAATGCAGAAAAAAAAAGCCCTACCAGGTGACAATGAAAATGCACTCTGTAAATGTCTACTCCTTTCCTTTAGCCAGTGCCAAGGAGAGTCAACTACATCTTCTACATCCCAGGCTGACCATAGGTCTTCATAGTGATGCTGTCACCTCATCAATGGCTTCACAAAATTCTGTCTACCTAAGCCTGGCTCTCCACCGCCATTCTCTAAGAAGACTTTCATATTCAGCTGATCACATCTGACCTCTCTCCATGGGTAAAAAGATCCTGTACACTTTGCCAGCAACTTCCTTGCCTACCTACTCACTAATATTTTTAGCTGCTGAATATTTCTCATGAATGAGAATGAAAGGAACTATCCTTTTTTGTAATTAAGAACAGAGATAGAATCTAATGTTTACCTCACTTCCCATGTCAAGACAAGAATCTCAATGACTTGCATTCTGATTATACCTCTGGCTCCAGCCTATTTTATCGGACCAGGCAATTCTAGTGCATGCCTATATCACCCCAGCTACACTAACAAACTCACTTTCCTGTTATATTTGTGTAACCACACTTTTCTCCAAGCTGATTAAAAACCTACCCAGTCTATTGACATTGCTTATGGTAAGATGTGCTCTTCAGGCTATGGCTTATAACCTCTGAGAACATGATGCTCAAGTTCCTTTCTTTTGTGGACAATATCTTTCATGTCTGCTTTCTCATATTTTAAACATTTTATCACCACTGCTTTGGTGTGTGACACATGTATATCTTCTTTTAAAAGATATTTATTTAAGTAGGGATACAGGGAGAGAGAGACAGAGACTGTGAGGAAGACACAAAGACAGACTCACACACACACACACACACACACACACACACACACACAAAGAGAGAGAGAAAGAGACAGAGACAGAGAGAGGCAGAGACAGTGCAGTTGTACAGATGCACAAATGCCACTGCTCACATGTGGAGGTCACAGTAACAATTTGTGACTAAGGTTTCAGCTTTGGTCTTTATGAGACAGAGGTACCCTATGCTGCTGGCTCCAGGCTGCATATTTCTGTCCAAGAAGCTTCTGAGAAATTGTTTAATTTCTGCTTTTATTTTTGTTGAAGGAGTCCTAGGATATAAGATGTGTGAGCCTATGACTGTAACACTGGGAAGGAAGAAAACAGAGAATCCCTAGAGCTTACTGGCATGACCATCTAGGTGAATTAGTGAGCCTGAGGTTCAATGAGAAATTCTGTCTCAAAATATTATTGGAAGAAATTGGAGAAGACAAAATTGTTCACACACACACACACACATACACACACACACACAAAGGAACATAAACATACACTATATTCCCTTCTACTTATTTCTTCTTGTTTTTTCTACCTTCATACTGCCCCCACCTTATTTTCTCCTCTTCTTTCCTCTTCCTTTCCATCCCTCTCATCTTTCCACTGTTTTTTTGTCTTTCTCTGTTTGTTTCTCATACTCCTTTCTTCTCCTTCTCCTTCTTCCTGACTTCTTGAAGTTCATAATCATCTCCTACTAGCAATGAGGGTAAATAACGCAATATAAATAAGAAATCCATATAATAACATCAATGTGTTAAACCTCAGATAAAGATTTTAAAAATTTCTTTGAAACAGATCTTTTTTTTTTGTTTTTGTCATAATTTCCTCACTATATGAAATCATCCAAATGTGATGAAGAGGCCTGTTTCTCTGTGGAAGAAGTAGCAGAGCCTCTATGCTGTCTTGTGACTGTTAAGTCAAAGAGCCTTATAACTTGATGTGTTCCAGTCAATATCTGCCTATTGGTTGCTCCAAGAAAGCAGCACTCCATCTGATTTGAGAAATGAAAGCTGACTTCCTTTTGTTAAGCTGAAAAATGACTGGGAAGACTGTGTTAGGATGTCAGCAAACTGCACTGTGGAGAGGATTTAGGAACATGAAACATGGAGGTAAGTTCCTGAATGTACACTTGTAAATGTCAGTGAACAGATGTTAAGAAGGTCAAGGACAGGCAATTGATGGGGAGACAGGCTGGTTTGCACCTGTCCTGTCACTTAGCAAGCCAGCTCAATGCACAACGATTATTACACATGTGACTACTGAAACCAGGTATGCTTCAAAGAGCATGTGTTCAATGATAAAGGGCAAGTTTAAGAAAACAATCATTCTACTGTTGTACAAGTCATCTGAAAAACACACTACTTGTCTGAGACTCCCCTAGAGCCCAAATGGGAACCTGCATTTCAATATTCAAATATTTAGCAAAAAGGCAGGTTTCTTTTACTTATAATGCTAAGAACATTACGAGTAGACAAATTTTCGTTGCTTACACCATAGAATACAAGATCCAAATATCTGTTATGCTCATGAGTTCAACATATGATGATATAAAATGCACAACAAAAAATCTAGCGACTTGGATTACCAAAGAGATGAGAGAAACCTGGTGATATTTTTGCATTTATTTTCTGTTATTCTCAAAAACATCTTTCCATTCCAAAATTTCTGAAGACATCAACAATGTGTGTTGCAGTCTGTGAGAAAACAAAAAATATATTTTATTACAAACATTTTGATCATGTCAACTGGACTTGAACTAACAGGATCCTAACTTTTTCAAGGATAGTCCTGGATAAAATATCTTAATCAGTAGTGCTTGCTTTAAAACATTAGGATCTGAGTTCAGTCACCCAGAATCCATGTAAATTATAGTGCTAGAGGTAATGCCAGAACCTTAGAGGCAGGAGCAGTCAAATCCATCATACTCACTGGCTACCTAGTCTAGTCTATTTGATGAATTTCAGAGCAGTGTAAGATAAGTTTTGAAATCAAGGCAGATTTGGCCAAAGAACAATACCCAAGGATGTCCTAGGACCACTAGATGCACAGGTATACACAAGTACATCTATTCATATGTCAATACAAAAACACGAATGTACGTACTCACACAAAAACACTATAGTATTCTATCATCATAAAAGACCCACAAACCATATTTTTCTTATCATACATTCATTAGGTTTCTATTTCAATATTCTCAAGTTCAGTTGGATGGATATGGAAAGAGAAAGATTGTGATAAGCTGTCAGAAAAACAGGCTCTTTGACATATCTTTAATAATCCTCCCACAGACATTGAACTCAATTAAGCACTGAAAATGTAGGCTACAAAGTCATTTGTCTACGGGCAGTGAAAGAATGATGTTTTTCTGGACTAGAAAAACCATATTTGGGAAATGGAATAGAATGAGGAGCAAAATGAGTGTCAATATGCAGGGTTGTCACACAGCACAATGCATTGGGGACCAGTGAACAGATATCAGAAAAAGGTCACCTCAATGCAGACATTACATATAAGATTTAAAAGCCTACTTTGCTTTTTAAAATGCCTATTTTCAAGTGTATGATTTCCATATTCTTTAAATAGTTAATTTTAACTGTTATTTGTTTGTTTGTTTGTTTCCTGTGATTATCAAAAATGAATTATTTTAGAACCAAACATGTAAAGTGTATGTCATAGATCTATAAAAGAGAACAAACACTGTATGCATAATCTCAGGCTCAAGATTACTAATTCAAATTATCATGATAAGGGTTTGGGGATATAACTCAGTGGGTACAACACTGGATGCACAAGTATGAGGTATAGCGTTTGAATTCCTGGCACCCATGTTATATTTGAGGCAAGAAAGATAGCCTTCTTGTGATCTTTGCACCCAGTGCAAAAGAGATAACAAACTCTGCTCACTCTAGTGTCAAGTGGTAACTCTTACTCTGGATACAAAGTGGAAATCAATCAAGGAAGATACCCTATGTCACCCTCTGACCTCCACATGCTCATTAACTTGAAAAAGGTGAAGCCACACACATGCAAGGCAGCCATCCCAATTCTTGTAAAAATTCTGAAGAGATGTGGCTGCTCAGTGCAGTTTTTCAGTATAAGCCTATCCACTTCATAGACAACTCAAGAGTCCAGACAAGCTAACAGATCATGGCAGACAAACTGCCAAATACTTGCCTCTGCATAAAATCAGGATGCCTAAGAGTTTAAGAAGATGACAGAAAGATTTCAAAGAAAGCAGTAGATATGGAAATGGAATGAAAATCAATAATGATTGAAAGAAAATTATGAAAACACATAAAGATTTATTCACAAATGAAAATTTTTCTAGGGCCAAAGAAATGGATCTGTCACTAGCTGTGCAAGAACAAGAACCTGAGGTTGAATCCCTGAACCCAGGTAAAAAAAAACAATACATGGCCATATGTGTCTGCAATCTTACCTAAGGGGAGATAGAGACAAGTATACTCTGGACTCTCACTGGCCTACCAGCAACATAGGCCACTTTGTTGCCAGTTTAACAAAAGAAGCCATACCATAACTTATAGGATTGTGATTGTTCATTCAAGTTCTTTGCCAACTGTAAATGTCATTAGTATGAACAATATCAGTAGTCATATAGCAACAACACACCTTTCATATATATTCCTGCCATAAATGCCCCAATCATCTAGCCTTCCCATTTCTCCTCTCAAGATTCTTAGGTCTAGGATCTAGGAGATGGTTCAGTCAGTGAAGTGTTTGACACACAAGCATAAAGACATGAGATTAAATCTCCAAGACTTAACACAAACCTATGGGCATGACATCACTTGCCTGTCCCCCAGGGTTAGGGTCATGTAGACATCACAATCTCTATTACTTACTGGACAACTATTCTAGCCAAATGGACAGGGCCTTGTTTCAGTGAGTGATACTTCCCTAAACTTTAAGGCATATCTGGGCATAATGGCATATCTTTAATCCCTGCATATTGAAGGCAGAGTCTCCACTGTATACCACAACACAGAAAACACAACACACACACACATACTTTTCCACAGGACAAGGATTATATTTTTCTTAATTTTTTTATTAATTTATTCTTGTTACATCTCAATGTTTATCCCATCCCTTGTATCCTCCCATTCTTCCCTCCCTCCCATTTTCCCATTATTCCCCTCCCCTATGACTGTTCTGAAGGGATTACCTCCCCCTGTATATGTTCATAGGGTATCAAGTCTCTTCTCGGTAACCTGCTGTCATTCCTCTGAGTGCCACCAGGTCTCCCCATCCAGGGGACATGGTCAAATGTGAGGCACCAGAGTATGTGAGAAAGTCATATCACATTCTCCACTCAAGTGTGGAGAATGTTCTGACCATTGGCTAGATCTGGGAAGGGGTTTAAATTTTACCGTCTTTATTGTCCTTGGCTGGTGCCTTAGTTTGAGCGGAACCCCTGGTCCCAAATCTGCCTATAATAATGTTCTACTTGTAGGTTTCTAGGACCCTCTGGGTCCTTCTACTTTGCCATTCTCCCATGTTTCTCTCATCTAGAGTCCCAACAGAATGTCCTCCCCTCTGTCCCAGTTTCCTGGTAAGTGAAGACTTTGGTGGGTCATGCCCCTTGGGCTAGTATGCAAATATAAGTGAGTATATACCATTTGATTCTTTCTGCTTCTGGGTTAACTCACTCATTATGATCATTTCTAGCTCAATCCATTTATCCACAAAATTTGGGAATTCCTTGTTTTTAATAGCTGAGTAGTATTCCATAGTGTATATGTACCACAGTTTTTTTTTTTTTTTTTTATCAGTTCTTCTACTGATGGACACTTAGGCTGTTTCCATTTTCTTGCTATTATGAATAAGGCTGCTATGAACATGGTTGACCAATTTTCTTGTGTGCTAGAGCATCATCTGGGTATATTCCAAGGAGTGGAATAGCTGGGTCTTGAGGAAGCCCTATTCCCATTTTTCTGAGATAGCACCAGATAGATTTACAAAGTGGCTGTACCAGTTTGCTTTCCAACCAGCAATGAAGGAGTGTTTCTCTCTCCCCACATCCTCGCCAGCATGTGACATCACTTGAATTTTTTATCTTAGCCATTTTGATGGGTGTAGATGGAATCTCAGAGTTGTTTTGATTTGCATTTCCCTAATGACTAAGAAGGTTGAGCATTTCTTTAAGTATTTCTCAGCCATTTGATATTCCTCTGTTCAGAATTCTCTGTTTAGTTCCAAGCCCCATTTCTCAATTGGTTTATTTGGTTTGGTGGTGTTTAATTTTTTGAGATCTTTTCATTTTTATGTTGGTTGTGTAGGTTCTTGTGAATATGAACTTATGCATGTGGAGGGCAAATAAATTTGACTACTTATGCTCCACAGGTTTTCTCCATTATAAACTGTTTCTTTATCTCTCTCTATGCTACTATGTGTGCTTGTATGTCTGTGTCTTTGTGTGTTTGTGTGCGTGTGTGTGTGTATGTGTGTGTGTTATTCATTTTGCTGGTTGGTGATTTGATAGTTTGAGATATTGTTCTGCTATTTTTTCTTGTTTTTGCTTTTGCTTTTGGCTCAGGGTCTTCCATTGGCTTAGAACTCATCATGCAGACTAGTCTGTGACCTCTATAAACTCTAAATATCTACCTTTCTTCTCCTCTCTATTGCTGGGATTTTGAGTGTTTAATGACACTCTGGCTTATTTTATGAGAGTTCTGGAGATCAAATTCAGGCCTTCTGGCTTGCAAGGGAAGTCTTTTACTCCCTGAACCATTTTCCAAAATCTCATTCACTTGTGTCTAATATTCTGGAGACTGTATCTGCTTATGAAGTTTAGCACTTGTTTTTTGTCCCCTTTTTAAATGACCTAAGTACCACAAGGTACAGCTATTTTCTGTGTCACTATATGACTTAGATATTGTCCTAATGTCCCCAGTGGTATTTTGTGATTTTCTCTGTAAATGGGTACTATTGGAGATGGTAAAATTTTGGATCTGAGTCTGGTGGGATATCTCAGGTGTTTGGGTGGGAGTGTACTAGCAGATGGTAGCGCTCATTTAGCCCCTTAGTTCTCAGGAGAACACTGTTATAATAGAATCAAGTCCAGCCTGTTTCTGCTTCAACCTGTGCTCACTTGCTTCTTATCTCATTGCAATGTCATTGTTATCCACTCCAAGAGGAGATGCAGACAAGGAGAAGCTCACAGTGAGCCACCTGGGCCCACAACCTCAAAAATTACTTATTAAGTAATTCTCCTTGATATATAAATTTATTATGTTGGCTACTTCATTATGATAATGAAAAGATAGATGGGTACATTAAAAAAAAATCCCCCCAAATAATAAAGAGAGGAAACATTTAACGAATGATTATCTCATTGATTTTTCTTATGGGTCACTCAGATTTTTATACAATATATCATGTATCCCATGCTGAGATGGCCTTCAAATAATTATACAGCTGAGAATAATTTGAAACTTTCATTCTTTCTGCCACAAGGTCCAGTGAATGTGGAATTGGAAATTAAAGAACAGGGCTTCATACATACTAAGCCAATACTTTGCCAAATTAGCTACTCCCCAGCTTACAACAGATGATGCTGTTGGGGTGAATGACCATATTCTTCTGGAGTGCCTTCTTTTAGTTAAGCCTTGTTAGTTAGACACAGTGTATAAGCTACTACTTTTCTATATCTGCCTGATCTGTAGTTGTGCACCAGGATGTAAATGGGAAGCTTACCAGTGAAGAGATGGCACTATGAGGAAGCAAAGTATACAATTAATATTCAGATATCTATGATGAAGATATTGGACAGACTTACACAAAGAGAGAATTTCTTTGCTAATGGTTGTATAAGATTTGGTCTGCTATTAAGTGGCTATATTTGGCAGAACATCAGGATGGTAGGAGCTTGTAGTACTGAAGATTAGCCATCCCCTGTTAAAGAGGAATCAGAGAAAAGAGAGGGCATCAGGGGTGCCTAGGAGATGGTTTAGTGCTTGCTATGTTATTATGAGGACCTATGTATGAATCCTTAACATCCATGTAAAAAGTAAAGTATAGGCAGACATTTACATATAACTCTAGCCCTATGAGGGGTAGAGTCAAGAGAACTATTGTGGCCAGGTGGCTACCATCCCAGTTATGAGCTCAGTGAGAGAGCCTGGTTCAAATGAATAAAATATTGAAACTGGAAGTACAGGATATTCAACACCATTCTCTGTTGTATTCATGGTGGTGTAGACTCTTACATACATGTGCTCATACATCATACACACATAATCACACATGAGAAAACAAAAGAAACAACCAGTGAATAAATTGTTCTGAATAGAGAAATTAAGTTGGGTCCAAAAATTGTCTCTACCTTTGTGAAGTTTAGTGATACATAAAAAGAAATGTGTTATCTTTCTATAGAATCATATATTTCTTTTGCAGTTAAGATGTATATTCTTTTGATAAAAATAGACTAGTAATTAATATGATCATAATATGATCAACTAACAATTCACTTGTATAATTTATTTATTCTAAGCAGTCTGCAATAGCACTTTCAATATATTGGAGATAAACCTTGGATTATAACTGAGTTATATGAATACAATACCTCATATTAGAGTAGAAATATAAATAAGGTGTGTGCAGAATAATCTTTTTTTCCTCTTGATTGTGATATATCATTCTTTTTTTATTAATTTATTCTTATTACATCTCAATGTTTATCCCATCCCTTGTATCCTTCCATTCCTCCCTCCCCCACCCCATTTTCCCATTATTCCCCTCCCCTATGACTGTTCCTGAGGGGGATTACCTCCCCCTGTATATGCTCATAGGGTATCAAGTCTCGGCAACCTACTCTCCTTCTTCTGAGGGCCACCAGGTCTCCCCATCCAGGGGACATGGTCATATGTGAGGCACCAGAGTACGTATGAAAGTCATATCACACTCTCCACTCAAATGTGGAGAATATTCTGACCATTGGCTAGATCTGGGAAGGGGTTTAAAGTTTACAGCCTGTATTGTCCTTGGCTGGTGTCTTAGTTTGAGCGGGACCCCTGGGCCCAAATCTGCCTACCATAATGTTCTACTTGTAGGTTTCTAGGACCCTCTGGATCCTTTTATTTTGCTATTATTCCATGTGTCTCTCATTTAGAGTCCTAATAGGATGTCCTCCCCTCTGTCCCAGTTTCCGGGTAAGTGAAGACTTTGGTGGGACATGCCCCTTGGTCTAGTATGCAGATATAAGTGAGTATATACCATTTGATTCTTTCTGCTTCTGGGTTAACTCACTCTTTATGATCATTTCTAGCTCAATCCATTTATCCACAAAATTTGGGAATTCCTTGTTTTTAATAGCTGAGTAGTATTCCATAGTGTATATGTACCACAGTTTCTTTATCCACTCTTCTACTGAGGGACACTTAGGCTGTTTCCATGTTCTGGATATTATGAATAAGGCTGCTATGAACATGGTGGAGCAAATTTTCTTGTTGTGCGCATCTTCTGGTTATATTCCAAGGAGTGGAATAGCTGGGTCTTGAGGAAGCCCTATTCCCATTTTACTGAGATAGCACCAGATAGATTTACAAAGTGGCTGTACCAGTTTGCTTTCCAACCAACAATGAAGGAGTGTTCCTCTCTCCCCACATCTTCGCCAGCATGTGCTGTCACTTGAATTTTTTATCTTAGCCATTCTGATGGGTGTAAGATGGAATCTCAGAGTTGTTTTGATTTCCATTTCCCTGATGACTAAGGAGGTTGAGCATTTCTTTAAGTATTTCTCAGCCATTTGATATTCCTCTGTGGAGAATTCTCTGTTTAGTTCCAAGCCCCATTTCTCAATTGGGTTATTCGGTTTGGTGCTGTTTAATTTCTTGAGTTCTTTACATATTTTGGATATTAGACCTTTGTCAGATGTAGGGTTGGTGAAGATTTTTTCCCAGTCTGTAGGCTATCGCTTTGTTCTCTTGACAGTGTCTCCTGCCTTACAGAAGCTTCTCAGTCATGAGGTCCCATTTATTAATGGTTGACATTAAGGCCTGGGCCATTGGTGTTCTCTTCAGGAAGTTGTCTCCTGTGCCAATATGTTTCAGGCTCTTTCCCACTTTTTCCTCTAAGTGACTTAGTGTCTCTTTTTTTTATGTTGACGTCTTTAATCCACTTGGATTTGAGTTTTGTGCAAGGTGACAAATATGGGTCCAGTTTCATTTTTTTTACACATAGACCTCCAGGTAGACCAGCACCATTTGTTGAAGATGCTATCCTTTTTCCATTGAATGGATTTGGCTTCTTTGTCAAAAATCAAGTGACCATATGGGTGTGGATTCATATCTGGGTCTTCGATTCGATTCCACTGATCAACCAGCCTGATGCTGTGCCAGTACCATGCTGTTTTAATTACTATTGCTTTATAGTACAGTTTGAGATCAGGTGTGGAGATTCCTTTGGAGTACCTTTTATTTTACAAGATTATTTTAGCTGTTCTGGGTTTTTTTTTTTTTTTTTCCATATAAAGTTCAGAATTGAACTTTCAATGTCTTTAAAAAGTTGTATAGGTATTTTGATAGGGATTGCATTGAATCTGTAGAATGCTTTTGGTAGGATGGCCATTTTTACTATGTTAATTCTCCCAATCAATGAGCAAGGAAGATCATTCCACCTTCTCAGGTCATCTTCAATCTCTTTCTTCAGAGTTTTGAAATTCTTTTCAAACAAGTCCTTCACTTGCTTGGTTAGGGTAACTCCTAGATATTTTTTATTGCTTGTGGCTAATGTGAAGGATGTGGTTTTCCTAATTTCTTCCTCTGCAAGCTTGTCATTTGTGTATAGGAAGGCTACAGACTTTTTTGAGTTAATTTTGTATCCAGCCAATTTGCGTAAGGTGTTTGTCGGCTTTAGGGGTTCTCTGGTGGAATTTTGAGGGTCGCTTATGTACAATATCATATCATCTGCAAATAGGGATAATTTGACTTCCTCCTTTCCCATTTGGATACCCTTGATCTCCTTTTGTTGTCTTATTGCTCTGGCTAGAACTTCGTGTACTATACTGAAGAGATATGGAGAGAGTGGGCAGTCTTGCCTTGTTCCCCATTTTAGAGGAATTTCCTTGAGTATCTCACCATATATTTGGATTTTGGCTATTGGCTTGCTGTATATAGCCTTTATTATGTTGAGGAAAGTGCCTTGTATCCCCGATCTCTCTAAAACTTTAAACATGAATGGGTGTTGTATTTTATCAAATGCTTTCTCTGCATCCAAGGAGATGATCATGTGGTTTTTTATTTTCAGTTTGTTTATATGGTAGATTACATTGATGGATTTCCATATATTAAACCATCCCTGCATGCGTGGAATGAAGCCTACTTGGTCATGATGAATGATATCATTGATGTGTTCCTGTATTCATTTTGCAAGTATTTTATTTAGTATTTTTGCATCTATGTTCATGAGAGAAATTGGTCTGAAATTATCTTTCTTTGTTGAGTCTTTGTGAGGTTTAGGTATCAATGAGACTATGGTCTCATAGAATGAATTTGGTAATTTTCCACCCATTTCTATCTTTTGGTGTAGCTTGAAGAGTATCGGTATTAGCTAGCCATTGAAGGTCTGGTAGAATTCTGCACTGAAACCATCTGGCCCTGGTCTTTTTTTGGTTGGGAGACCATCGATGATTCCTTCTTTTTCTGTAGGGGAAATGGGACTATTTAGCTTGTTTATCTGTTCATGAAGAATAATCTTACATTTGAATTCTTTACCATGCATTTAAAATTACACTTATTTGTCATCTATATAAAAATTCTATACCAGTGAATTAAAAATAATCTTGTGATTGACAATTAAGGCATTAAGTTAGGGAATAGATTTGCTAATCTGCATTCCTGGTTCACTGAAACTCAATTTTATTCTCAAGCCTCTGGTTGGGTTGAAGACTGGATAGTTTGGTTTTACAATTAAGTTTAGTTGTTCAATGGTTAAGATATTTTTAGGACTAGATAGATGTTTCATGTTAATAATGATGAGATATGATAAATGTTGATTTACATTCATAATTTTATACTCATCAAGATAGGAAAAATGGTTTCTTCAAGGCCTCCAAATGCAAATAGCGAAAATTCTAAGAGTATATCACTTATATGATTCCTGGTTGTGTCATAATTCTTCTTGCTATAGGTAGTTTATTGTATATATGTATAATAATGCAAATGTATATTTAAAAAATAAAAATATTTAATAACATAAAAGAATGCTTACTTTTGACTGCTCTGGCAACTGAATTGTACTCTTGGTCTCCAAAAACTTTATCACAACAGCACTTATATATATATATATATATATATATATATATATATATATATATATATATATATATATATATATATGTTCCAAAATAGTTCAGAAGCATATTATTTGTGTATGAGGAAAATTACAACTTCTTTGGGGGAAATGACAAGCATGTCTGATGTCACCTGTAACCCTAGCACTGCTGGGCAGAAAGAAGAGGATCTATATCATCTTCACCAGCCAGATTAGCCTAACATCAAGCCAACTCAGTGAGAAATGCTGTCTTAAATCAGTAAGGCAGAGAATGATAGAGAAAGACATTTATACCTTGCTGTGGCCTCCATATGCAATCACATAGGCACAGTCACCCACAGACTCTCATACATGTTTCACACATGCAAGTTTCATATAAACAGTCTCCAAACCTAATATGTGGTTTTTCTGGTATAATCATTTTTGTTGTTTAGAGGGAATACTACCTTGAAATAACAAAATGTACACATATTAATGGTTGTTAATTGTGAGAGCAGAAACAGGTTTTTGATGTGCTATGGATAATTGAACCTAGTATCAAATGCATGCTAAGCAACCACTGTGTTATTTTCCCAGCTCTAAAGAGACTGTTTTATCCTTTATAAATGTCTCTAACACTTACTGTGGTTTATAGTTTGTCTGAAAGTCATGTGTTGCCTCTCAATAGAAACTCAAATAAGAATATATCATTGAAACATGAAAAAAGTACTGTAATAGAATGTCTTCTCCTCTGACCCACTTTCTTGCTAAATAAAGTTTTTCATGGTACGTATCACTTGGAGTAGTGTTTTGATATAAGTGAGTATATACGATTTGTCTCTTTTTGCTTCTGGGTGAACTCACTCAATATAATAATTTCTAGATCAATCCATTGGTCCACAAATTTTGGGAATTCCTTGTTTTTAATCGCTGAGTAGTATTTCATCGTGTAAATGTACAACAGTTTCTAATCCATTCTTCTACTGAGAAACACTTAGGCTGTTTCCATGTTCTGGCTATTATGTATAAAGCAGCTATGAACATGGTTGAGCATATGTCCCTGTTCTATGATAGGGCATTTTCTGGGTATATTCCAAGGAGTGGGATAGCTGGGTCTTGAAGAAGCCCTATTCCCATTTTTCTGAGAAAGCACCAAATAGCTTCCCAAAGTGGTTGTACTAGTTTGCATTCCCACCAGCAATGAAAGAGTGTTCCTCTTTCTCCACATCTTTGCCAGCATGTGGTGTCATTTGAGTTTTGATGGGCCAGTCTTGTATATATAGAAAGTTACGGGCTACAGAATCTTTAAATGGTAACTGTATTATGTGTGTGTTTGTGTAGTATAGGCTTTTGCTTGTATGTAGGATATGTGCTTGAGGTCATAAATATGCATAAGTGCATGCATGTTAAGGACAGAGGTTGATATCTGATGTTTTCTCTAGTTGATAACAACTTATTTAATGAATTATGGTTTCTCAATTGACACAAAGCTGTCTGATTTTTATATTCTAGCTAGGCTACTCTCTCCAAGGATCCCCTGCCTCTGCTTCCCATATGCTGCCATCACATGTGATCTGTCACACTCACACAGAAATTACATGGGTTCAGGGGATCCTTACCATTGTGAGTCAAGAGCTTTACACAGTGAGAAATATTTGCAGTCCTGTACGTTTATTTTTATTTTGTTAGCAGGCAATAGTAAAGAGAAACACATCTATGTAGGAAATAATCACAGCTTAGAGATGGAGCCAACTAGACCAAACTAAGATGAGGGAAGATGACATAGTGCCTGAACAGGAGGTCATTGAATCTGCATGATGTTCAGCCTTTCAGTGGACTTGCCAGGTAAAATTTGGCTTATTGCCAGGAGTCACTTCCCATAGAAAACATAGAATGAACACTATTATCTCCTTTTATATAAAATCCCCAAGCTTAGTGAGTAACCCCTCATTTTCATCTACAATAGAACAGGCATTTGAACCCACTCTCCATCCATTTCTTACTTCTAGAAATAAAATTAAATGGTGATGCCTGTGCTTCTCTGGAATGAAGCCTATTTGGTTATGAACTGTTAATGACTGCCATTTATTATTGTCCCCTATTGATCTATGAAAAATTTAAATGACACTTGTAAACATTAACTTAACAATCTCCTCGGTCTAAAGACATAAGTACAGTGGTTAAGGGCTTGCCAAGGTGTCTGTGTTATAGAGCAGTAACTCACACAGATGTCCAGTGAATATGGAGCATGCTCCTCCAAAATCCTCAGTTTGACCCCATTTTATATTCCCTCTTTTTAGAATTCATATTCTGTCTTCATTCTTTTGAAGGTCAGTTTCAATTTATATATGATTTTCTTAGAGACCAAAGAACAAAACAATTCAATAATCTTCAAAGTCAAGCTGATTAATGAAAAATGTTTAATGATGCTCATATATTAGAAATCAGTTAGGTTGCCTTCCTTATTCTGTTCTCTTTAATTAGAAACCAACTGCATTGATCTTGTTTTGGTCAGACAGCTTGTATGCAAAAGCTTTTGAAACTTTCCAGTCTTCCAATTATCACAATCCCATTTTATCCCACAGTTGGATCTTTCTGATAACTTAAATGTGTTGTAATTATTGAAAATACAGACATTAAAGCATTAAGAATAAAAATATAAAGTGTCAGAAGTCAGTCACCAAATTTCCCAGCAGAGAGTCCCACTGTGGATTGTTACTGGGAAACTCCACAGATAATGGGCATTTGGTAGTGGGCAACTGGGTCTGAAAGTTCACCAGTGATGCTTAAACAGAGCATAAGAGTTCTGGCCCTGAAGGAGGAGCCTAGGATACAGATAAGCTGCTTCACTGGAAGCTGATAATCATTGCACAGCACTTCCTTCCACTCAATATTTAAAGTTATAATCTGTGCACAAGCCAGGACTTGTCTAAGGCCACTTCTTCAAAGTGGAAAGCACTCAAGATCAGAATTTATCAGCCAGCATGATTCACGTGAATATTTTTAAACTGTTAACAAGAGAAGCAAAAATAGGAGCTAAGAAATATCTTTTTAAAGGTAGGATAGAAAAGCAAGTAAGTTTATGTGGACATGGCAAGGAAAGGGTTTACAAACCACAAAATCCTGATGGCATCTCTCTCAGCTAAGGATCTAACATTTCAATACAATTAGCCATTGGTTGAGGCATTTCTTCTTCCCCAGCTAAAAGGTGCAATTTTCTAGAAAAGTTGGCATAAACTAAACTCTAAAACATCAGGTGCTAATCCTGTTTTGTACTTCTGGGGGCACAACATTCTTATCTTGAATTTCCATCCAGTACATGTCCAGAGCCACCCTATATCCTCAGTGAATAAAGTTGTGAACAGAAATCCAGACATGGTGAGCATGCCTGTTATCCCAGAACTACGGTGGCTGAGGCAGGAGGATTTCTGTGAGTTCCAGGACAGCCTAGGCTACAAAGCAAGTTCAGGACAGCCAAGGCTAAACAGAAAAACCCTTTCTTGAGGGGGAGGGAGAGAGACAGACAGACAGAGACAGAGACAGAGAGAGAAAAGAAGGAGTCTATCTCTCAGAAATATGCTGAACAATAAAATGATTAAAAGATTCTAAGGATTTATTTTTCATTTATGTGTGTGCATGTGTGGGGGTCATGCTTCGGATTGATTGAAGCTGAAGTTACAAGCAGTGGTGAGTCCCCTGTAATGGGTACTGGGAATAGAACTCAGGAACTTTGACAAGAACAATAAATGAGAATGGCTCTGGTTTCGTGCAAAAGCTACAAAAGCCTACAAAGAGCCACTTAATGTGGACAGCACACACTGTAGACTTTGATCCTAGATTGAATAAAAAGGAGAAAGTAAAACGAGCACCATAATTCATCACTCTCTGCTTCCTGACTAAACACAAGATTGTCAACTGCTTCACTGTCCTGTTACCGTGTCTTCAGAGTCATCCCAGCATCATCAAACCCTTCCTATCTTACATTATATTGTCATGCACACCTGTAATCACAGCATTTGGGAAGGCAGAGGCAGGTGAATCTCTGTGAGTTCATGATCATTCTGATTTACAAATCGAGTACAGCACAGCAAGGGCAAAACTGAAAATTCCTGCCTCTCCCCCCCCAAAAAAAGGAAGAAGGAGAAGTAACAAGGTCAGGAGTGAACATGAAATCAGAGCAAAGGCATGTACTGAAACATTAAAAAAACTCTAAGGTATATGATATATCTACAAGGAATGTACACCATTCTCTGTCTAAATAAACAAGTAGTTATATCTAGTTCTAAATATTCAAACTCAGTCATATTGAAAACTATCTGCTGAAAAGTCAGTTGGATGGAACTCGTAGCAGGAGAAAGCTAATTAACTTTGCAAATCACAGTGTTTTTACTATTCAACAATAGATACAGCATAGCCAAATGCAATGAAAGAAAAAAAGCTGTTCCTTTCCCCACCCACAGAGGTATTAGTTTTATAAACTAAGCTTGGAAAAGTTTAATTTAGTCTTCAAGTACTGCTCTTATCTATTATAAATAGTCTTAGGATACTATTTAAGAGAATGAAATTGTTTTAGTGAATGAATAAAAATTAAATCAGAATGGCTCATTGATAAACACCTGCATTTCAACTACTCAGGAAGCTGAGGTAAGAGGGACTATAGTAAAATATAGTCTCGAAATGAAAATAGAAAAGATATATAACTCAATTATATAGCTCTTGGCTTCCCCTTGTGGAGCCTTAGTTCAGTCCCACATATTGCAAAGTATTCATAATAAATAATATTAAATGCCATGTAAGAAAAGAAGCTTAGACAATTTGAATTGCACTTGGATTAAGCAACTATAGATTTCATTATGAATACTTTATAATCTTTCTAGTATTTGATTTTTAGTTAATTTATTTATTAGTAACTAGTGCTATTCTAGCTGGCTTTCATGGCTATCTTGACTTAGATAAAGGAAGGAAAAAGGCATCAATATCAGTATATTAGGAGATAGACAGATAGCTCAGTAGTTAGGAACATGTACTAATCTTTTGGCAGACATATTTCAGGTTCCAGCACATATAACAGACTGCTTATAACATGGAACTCAACCACCAGTGGATAAACATACTCATCGAGAGAAATGCATGAAATTTACAAAACAAAGCACAATTTAAAAAATAGTAGCATATTTTTAATGACAAGGATTGGAAACCTGCTACCATAAAGAATACCTAGAAGTGATGGATCATTTAAAACAAAATTTCTCAGCTTACCCACAAAGAAGAAGTGGGGAGGAGCTACAAAATGAGACAGAAATAGTCACAATACTCCAGGCCCAGGACCTTGAGCTTTCAACACCATTTCTTTCACAACTCTCTGGCCCACTTACTTGTTTGGAAGAGCAGTCTGTCTTAAGAATCCTTCTCAACAGTAATATTCACAAGTATCTTGCACCAGTTACTTTTGCTAGGACTTAAAAATTACCTGGACCCTTCCTCATGGTCACTATCATGACTATCATGGCCTCTAGAATGGTGGAAAGAGTGAACACCAGAAGCCAAATCTGTGTTTGTTTAGTTTATTTATTAATTTATTCATATTACATTTCGATTGTTAACCATTCCCCTGTTTCCTCCCATTCCTCCTTCCCTCCCACTTCTCCTCTTCTCCCCTCCCCTATGTCTGTGATTGAGTGAGACCTCCCCCTATATATGCTCTTAGAATATCGAGTCTCTTCTTGGTAACTTGCTATCCTTCCTCTGAGTGCCGCGAGGTCTCCCCATCCAGGGGACGTTGTCAGAAAAGGGGGACCAAGGTTCATGTCAGAGTTAGATCTCACTCTCCACTCAACGGTGGAGAATATCTTGTTCATCAGCTGGGTCTTGGTAGGGGTTTGAAGTTTACTGCCTATATTCTTCTTTGTTGGTGCCTTAGTTTGAGGAGGACCCTAGGACCCAGATCTGCCTGTCATAAAGTTCTTCTTGTAGGTTTCCAGGACTCTGTGGATCCTATTTCTCCATTCTTCCATGCTACTCTCGCCTAAAGTCTCAATAGGATGTCCTCTCCTCTGATCCACTTGCTTGGTAAGTAAAGTTTTTCATGGGACGTATTCCCTGGACTAGTGTTTTGATATAAGTGAATATATACGGTTTGTCTCTTTTTGCTTCTGGGTGAACTCACTTATTATGATAATTTCTAGATCAGTCCATTTGTCCGCAAATTTTGGGAATTCCTTGTTTTTAATAGCTGAGTAGCATTCCATAGTGTAAATGAACCACAGTTATTTAGTCCATTCTTCTACTGAGAAACACTTAGGCTGTTTCCATGTTCTGGCTATTGTGTATAAAGCAGCTATGAACATGGTTGAGCATATGTCCCTGTTGTGTGGTAAGGCATTTTCTGGGTATATTCCAAGGAGTGGGATAACTGGGTCTTGAAGAAGCCCTATTCCCATTTTTCTGAGAAAGTGCCAGATAGCTTTCCAAACTGGTTGTACTAGTTTGCATTTCCACCAGCATGAAGGAGTGCTCCACTCTCTCCACATCCTCGCCAACATGTGGTGTTATTTGAGTTTTTGATCATAGCCATTATGATGGGTGTAAGATGGAATCTCAGTGTCATTTTGATTTGCATTTCATTGATGAGTAACAAGGACGAGCATTTCTTTAACTGTTTCTCAGCCATTTGATAATCCTCTGCTGAGAATTCTCTGTTAAGTTCCAAGCCCCATTTCGCAATTGGGTTGTTTGGTTTTGTGGTGTTTAATTTCTTTAGTTCTTTATATATTTTGGATATTAAACCTTTGTTAGATGAAGGGTTATTGAAGATCTTTTCCCAGTCTGTAGGCTCTTGCTCAGTTCTACTGACAGTGTCTCCTGCCTTACAGAAGCTTCTCTGCCTTATGAGGTTCCATTTATTAATTGTTGACATTAATGCCTGGGCTGTTGGTGTACTGTTCAGGAAGTTGTTTCCTGTGCCTATGTGTCCCAGGCTCTTCCCCACTTCATCCTCTAACTGAATTAATGTGTCTGGTTTTAAGTTGAGGTCTTTAATCCACTTGTACTTGAGTTTTGTGCATGGTGACAAATAAGGGTCTAATTGCAATTTTCTACATGTAGACATCCAGTTAGACCATCACCATTTGTTGAAGATGCTATCCTATTTCCATTTAATAGATTTGGCTTCTTTGTCAAAAATCAAGTGAGCAAATGTGTGTGGATTCATCTCTGGGTCTTCATTTCGATTCCATTGATCCACCGGCCTATTGCTTTGCCAGTACCATGCAGTTTTAATTACTGTTGCTCTGTAGTACAGTTTGAGATCAGAGATCAGGTATGGAGATTCCTCCAGAGGATCTTTTATTGTATAGGATTGTTATTATATTCTGGGTTTTTTATTTTTCCATATGGATTTGTGAATTGATCTTTGAATATCTTCAAAATATTTTGTAGGTATTTTGATAGGGATTGGTTGAATCTATAAATTGATTTTGGTAAGATGGTCATTTTTAGTATGTTGATTCTCCCGATCCACGAACAAGGTAAGTCCCTCCATCTTCTGATGTCATCTTCAAACTCTTTCTTCAGAGGTTTAAAGTTTTTTGGAATAAGTCCTTCACTTGCTTGGTTAGAGTTACTTCTAGATATTTTATATTGTTTGTGGCTATCATGAAGGGAGTAGTTTTCCTAATTTCTTCCTCTGCCTGTTTGTCATTTGTATACAGGAAAGCTACTGACTTTTATATCCTGTCAATCTGCTGAAGTTGATTATCAGATGTCGGAGTTCTCTGGTGGAATTTTGGGGGTCACTTATATACGCTATCATATCATCTACAAATAAGGATAATTTGACTTTTCCTTTCCCATTTGGATCCCCTTGATCTCTTTTTGATGTCTTATTGCTCTGGCTAGAACTTCGAGAACAATATTGAAGAGATATGCGGACAGATGGAAGCCTTGTCTGGTTCCCAATTTTAGAGGGATTTCCTTGAGTATCTCTCCATTTAATTTATTGTTGGCTATTGGTTTGCTGTATATAGCCTTTATTATGTTTAGATAAGTGCCTTGTATTCCAGATCTCTCCAGAACTTTAAACATAAATGCGTGTTGGATTTTTGTCAAATGCATTTTCTGCATCTAAGGAGATGATCATGTGGTTTTTCTCTCTCAGTTTGTTTATATGGTGGATTACATTGATGGATTTCCATATATTAAACCATCCCTGGTCATGGAATGAATCCTACCTGGTCATGGTGAATGATGTCTTTGATATGCGGTTGTATTCACTTTGCGAGTATTTTGTTGAGTATTTTTGCATCAATATTCATAAGAGAAATTGGTCTGAAATTCTCTTTTTTTGTTTTATCTTTGTGGGGTTTAGGTAGTAATGTGACTTTGGCCTCATAGAAGGAATTTGATAATATTCTGTCCATTTCTATCTTTCGGAAGAGCTTGAATATTATCAGTATTAGCTCCTCTTTGAAGGACTGGTAGAATTCTGCACTGAAACCATCTAGCCCAGGGCTTTTTTTGTTGGGAAACTATCAATGTTTGCTTCTATTTCTATAGGCGAAATAGGGCTATTTAATTTGTTTATATGGTCTTGGTTCAATTTTGGCAAACGGAATCGGTCGAGAAATTTGTCCATTTCCCTTAGATTTTTGAATTTTGTGGCATAAATGCCTTTAAACTAGGATCTTACGATTCTTTGTAATTCTTCAGTGTCTGTTGTTATGTCTCCTTTTCATTTCTGATTTTGTTAATTTGGATAGTGTTTCTCTGTCTTTTAGTTAGATTGGCTATCGGCTTGTCTATCTTGTTAATTTTCACAAACAACCAGCTCTTGGTTTTGTTGATTCTTTGGATTATTCTCTTTGTTTCTAATTTATTGATTTCAGCCCTGAGTTTGATTATTTCTAGGTGTCTACTCCTCTTGGGTGTTTCTGCTTCTTTTTTCTTTTCTAGAGCTTCCAGATGTGTTGTTAAGTTGCTTATGTGGAATGACTCCATTTTCTTTTAGGGTTGTTTAGGTTTTTTTTTATATATATATATATATTTTCTTTTTAAAAAATTTATTTTATTAATTTATTCATATTACATCTCAATTTTTATCCCATTCCCTGTATCCTCCTATTCCTCCCTCCCTCCCATTATCCCTTACTCTACTCCTCTATGACTCTGAAAGAGAGGGACCAACTCCACCTGTACATGCTCATAAGGTATCAAGTCTCTTCTTTGGTAGCCTACTATCCTTCCTCTGAGTGCCACCCGGCCTCCATATCCAGGGGACATGGTCAAATATGGGGCACAGTGTTTGTGCAAAAGCGAGTCCCCACTCTTCACTCAACTGTGCAGAATATCCTGCCCATTGGTTAGATCTAGGTAGATGTTCGAAGCTTACTGCCTGTGTTTTCCTTGGCTGGTGCCATAGTTTGAGTAAGACCCCTGGGACCAGATCCACCATCATAATGTGCTACTTCTGAGTTTCTACAACCCTCTGAATCCTTCTATTTCCACATTCTTTCATGCTTCTCTCACATAAAGTCTCAATAGTCTGTCTTCCCCTCTATCTACCTTTCCTTGTGAATGAAGACTTCAATGTGATATGCCATTTCAGCTAGTGTCCAGATATAAATGAATATATACCATTTGACTCTTTCTGCTTCCAGGTTCACTCACTCATTATGATTATTTCTAGTTCAAACTATTTGTGAATTCCCTGTTTTTTATTGCTGAGTAATATTTCATAGTGTAAATGTAACCACAGTTTCTTTATCTGTTCTTCTACTGAGGGACACTTAGGCTGTTTCCAGTTCCTGGCTATTATGAATAAGGCTGCTATGAACATGGTTAAGCAAATTTTCTTGTTGTGTGCTGGAGCAATTTCTGGGTATATTCCAAGGACTGGAATAGCTGGGTCTTGAGGAAGCCCTATTATCTATTTTCTGATATAGCGTCAGATAGATCTCCAAAGTGGCTTACTAGTTTGCATTCCCAGCAGTAATGAAGGTGTGTTCCTCTCTGTCCACATCCTCACCAGCATGTGGTGTCACTTGATTATTTGGATTATTTTCTTTGTTTCTATTTTATTAATTTTAGCCCTGAGTTTGATTATTTTCAGATGTCTATTTCTTTTGGGTGTTTCTGCTTCTTTTTTTTTTTCTAGGGCTTCTAGCTGTGTCATTAAGTTGCTTATATGTGCAATGTTTCCAATTTCTTTTTAAAGCCACTTAGTGCTATGAATTTTCCTCCTAGCACTGCTTTCAGAGTATCCAACAATTTGGGTGTTGTTCCCTCATTTTAATTAAATTATAGAAAGTCCTTAACTTTTTTCTCTATTTCTTCCCTGACCCAGGTGTCATTAAGTAGAGATTCATTTAGTTTCCATGTATATGTAGGCTTTTTGTTATTCCTGTTTTTGTTGAAGTGCAGCCTAAGACCATGGTGATCTGAAATGACACACAGTATTATTTCAATCCTCTTTTATCTGTTGGGGCTTCCTTTGTGACCTACTATGTGATCAATTTTGGAGAAGGTTCCATGGGGTACAGAGAAGAAGGTATATACCTTTTTTGTTTGGGTGGAAGGTTCTGTAAATATATGTTACACCCATTTGATTCATAGCATTGGTTAATGATGTTATTTTAGGCTCAGTGTCTGTTTCAAGGACCTATCCTTTAGTGAGAATGGGGTGTTGAAGTCTCCCACTATTATTATGTGGGGATCAACGTGTGGTTTAAGATTCATTAATAGATCTTTTACAAATGTGGGTGCCCTTGTATTGGGAGCATAGATGTTCAGAATTGATGATATCTTGGATGAGTTTACCTTTAATGAGTATGAAGTGTCCTTCCTCATCCATTTTGATTAATTTTGGTTGAAAGTCTATTTTGTTTGATGTTAAAATGGCTGCCCCTACTTGCTTCTTTTGACCATTTGCTTGGAATATTTTTTCCAACCTTTTACCCTGAGGTAATGCATATCTTTATGGGTGAGATGTGTTTCTTCAATGAGAAGAATGTTGGATCTGGTTTATGCATCCATTCATTTAGTCTGTGTCTTTTTATTGGAGACTTGAGACCATTGATGTTGAGAGATATTAATAACCAGTGAATGTTAAGAGTTTTAATATTGATGTTGGTTCCCGTAGAGCATTAGTGTAGTTGTGTTTTTGTGATGGTGTAGTTATCGATTTTCTGTGAAGTTTTTGTTGTAGCTTGTCCCTTTGGGGTGGAGTTTTTCTTCTAGTACCTTCTATAAGGCTGGATTAGTGGATAGGTACTGTTACTATTTGTTTTTGTCATGGAATATTTTGTTTCCTCCATCAATGGTTATTGATAGTTTTGATTGGTAAAGTAGTCTGGGCTGGCATTTGTGGTCTCTTAATGTTTGCAGGATCTCTGTCCAGGTCCTTCTGTCTTTTATGGTCTCTGCTGAGAAGTCGGGTATAGTTATGATAGCTGTGCTATTAAATGTTATTTGGCCTTTTTCACTTGCAGCCATTAATATTTTTTCTTTGTACTGTATATTTTGTGTTTTGATTATTATGTGAAAGGAAATTTTTTCTTTCCTGGTCTATTCTTTTTGCTGCTCTGTGGGTTTCTTGTATGTTTATAGGCATCTCTTTCTTTACATTGGGGAAGTTTTTTTCTATGATTTTGTTGAGAATATTTTTTGGCACTTGGAGTCTGATATCTTCTCTTTCCTCAATGCCTAGTATCCACAGATTACTTCTTTTCATGGTATCCGTGATTTCTTGGATGTTTTGTGTCAGGATTTTTACAGATTCAGCATTTTCTTTAATGGTTGCTTCAAGATCTATGATTGTATCTTCTAGACCAGAAATTCGTTCCTCCATCTCTTGGATTCTGTTAGAAAAGCTTGCCTCTGTTTTGCTCACCTTCTTCTCTTAGGTCTCTCTTCCCATTTATCTTCTTTCTGTGTGATTATCATAGAATCCATTTTCGTCTTCAGATCTTGAACTGATTTTTTTTATTTCTTTCATCTGATTGTATATTCCTGAGTTTCTTCCACTGCCTCTTTACTGGCCTTCAGAATTTGAACAGTTTTATTGATTTCCTTCATCTGGTTGTTTGTATTTTTCTGAATTTTTTCTATTGCCACTCTATGGACCTCTTATGTCTTCCACCTGTTTGGGTGCATCTTCCTGCATTTTATTACGAATTTTATTTGTTTCCTCCATTATCATGCTCATTACTATGGATTTGAGATCATTTTCTTGTATTTCCATTTTGTTTGATTTCTCTGGGTTGTTTTCTTTGGGATAGCTTTGATCTGGAGATGCCATATTGTTTTGTTTGTGTGTGTGTGTGTGTGTGTGTGTGTGTATGATTTTACGCTGTACTTTAGACATCCTGCCATTTCTGTTTTTGTTGTGTAGCTTCTACAGTTGGGTGGAGGGAGTCTGATGATAGATTCACCTGTTTTCTTATGATTTCCTTAGGCCAGAAGCTCTGATGCTTTACTGGTCTGAATGGCAGGAAGCTAGTCCGGTCGTTTTGGACTCTCAAAGACAATAATCCCCAGCTCCCCTGTACTGTGTGTTCTGCAATAATTCTGGGTCTCTGAATGTGTGTTGGGTCAGTGCAAAATGTCCACAGCCTTCTGGGTCCCCTTGTAGCACAGGAGCTCTTCAGGGACTGAAGCAGGTCAGATGGAGGTGGTGTAATGGCCACTCTACTCCCCATCTTTCTGAAAATTCCTAGTCCTGGAACTTTGATGCTTTGCTGGTCTGTGTTTCCTGGTAGCATTTCAAGACCCAGACTGCTTGCCAAGTCCAGGTTAATGTGACAGGGCCCAAACCATCCAAACACTGAGTCCAGTTCATGTCTCTTGGCCCAAATGGGTCTCAGGGCCTAATCCATGCCCTTAGCCCAGTTAGCACTGAGTCCAACCAGAGTCTTCAGCCCAAACCACCCACTGAGCTCACAGAATTCAGTTAGTGTCTCGGGGCCCTAACTCCTGTCGAGTCCAGTCAGAGTCTCAGGGCTGGGAGTGTCTGCCAAGTCCAACCAGGCCCAAACCACACTCTGAGCTCAGCTAATTTCTCTGGAGCTAAATGGCCTGCCAAGCTCAGCTAGAGTCTCTGGGACCAAACTTCCCACAAATTCCAGCCAGAATCTCTTGGCTGGGACCGCGCCAAACTCAGCTAGAGTCTTAGGGCCCAAACTGCCTGCCAATTCCAGCCAGGGACTCTGGTCCCGAACTACGCACAGAGCTCAGCTAGTTTCTCAGGGACCGAACCATCTATTGAGCTCAGCTACAGACTCTGGGCCCAATCTGTGCACCAAGCTCAGCTAGGTACTCTGGGCCTAAACTTCACAAAGAGTCCAGCCAGAGTTCCTGGACAGGGACAGTGCTCCAAGTTTATCTAGGGACTTTGCGCCCAAAGTGCAAGCCATGGTCAGTTATATTCTCCAGGCCCGAACTACCCACCAAGCTCAGTCAGTGAGTTTGGACCCAAACTGTGCACTGAGTCCAACCAGAGTTTCAGGTTGCACATAAAGCTCAGTTAGAGTCTCTGGACCCAATCTGCCCACCAATTGCTTTTAGGGACTCTGGCTCCAAACCACACGCTGAGCTCAGACAGAGTCTCAGGGGGTGAAACTGCGCACTGAACTCAGCCAGAGACTCTGGACCAAAACTGTTCGCTGAATTCAGCCAGGGCTTCCGGGCCTAAACTGCATGCAAAGTCCAGCCAGGGTCTCAGGACCAAAACTGTGAGCAAAGCTCAGGTACAGACTTTGGGACCAAGCTGCCTGCCTAGTCCACATAGGGACTCTGGGCCGACACTGTGCGCTGAGCTCAGCCAAAGTCTCAAAGGCAGAATTGTGTGCTGAGCTCAGCTGGCATCTCAGTGGTGGAGCTGCACTCTGAACTGAGCTTGGGTCTCAGAGGCCAAATAGCACACTGAGCTGAGCTTGGGTCTCAGAAGAAAAACAGCATGTCGATTCCAGTTTGTGTCTCAGGGCACAAGCCTCCTGCCAACTTGAGCTTGTGTCACAGAGTCTAAACTGCATGGCGTGGCTCAAATCCTGCCCATAGTCCCCTCTCCCCCAGCAACTACCGTTGGCAACCACACCAATCGCCTCCACTGGAGGGCTCCAAGCTGCAAACCTCAGCCACTGCTACTGCCACTGCCTCTCTGGTCCAAGACAATCTGTGTTCCTCCTGTGTACAGGGACACACAGGTCCTCTGTACCCTGGACCCTTCAAACCATGGAGCACTCTTGCTGCAGTGGTGTGGGGACCTCAGTGTTCATGGTTCAGAATTCTGTGCAATTCCTTCAATTGTTTACTGGAGCTTCTAAACACGCTTCTAAACAAGCCTCACTGCTTGCTACCATCTTGGATCCTCCTTAATTTCTTTCTTTATTTCTTCCCTGACCTAGGTGTCATTAAGTAGAGAGTTGTTAAGTTTCTATGTATGTGTAGATTTTTGTTATTTCTATTGTTGTTGAAGTGCAGACTAATACCATGGTGATCTTATATAATACAAGGTATTATTTCAATCCTTTTATCTGTTGAGAATTGCTTTGTGACCTATTATGTGATCAGTTTTGGAGAAGGTTCCATGGGTTGCAAGGAAGGAGGTATATTTTTTTTTGTTTGGGTTAAAAGTAGTATAGATATCTGTTAGGTCCATTTGATTCATAGCATTGATTAATGATGTTATTTCTCATATTAATTTCTGTTTTAATGATCTATCCTTCAGTGAGAGTGGAGTCTTGAAATCTCCAACTAATATTGTATGGGTATCAATGTGTGGTCTAAGCTTCATTAATAGATCTTTTACAAATGTGGGTGCCCTTCTATTTGGAGCATAGTTGTTCAGAATTGTGATGTCATCTTTGTTGATTTTACCTTTGATGAGTATAAAGTGTCCTTCCTCATCCATTTTGAATAATTTTGATTGAAAGTCTATTTTGTTAGATATTACAATGTCTGCATCTGTTTGCTTCTTGTGACCTTTTGCTTGGAATATTTTTTCTAGACTTTTATCCTGAGATAATGTCTATCTTTATTGGGTAGATGTGTTTCTTGAATGCAGAAGAATGTTAGATCTTGTTTATGCATCAATTCAGTCAGTCTCTCTCTTTTTATTGGAGAATTGAGACCATTGATGTTGAGAGATATTAATGACCAGTGACTGTTGAGAGTCTTAACTTAGATGTTGGTTTCAGTAGAGCATGTGTTTTTTGCAATGATGTAGTTATCTAAGTTATCTATATCCTGTGTATTTTTTGTTGTAGCTTGTCTCTTTTGTGGGGAGTTTTTCTTCTAGTACCTTCTCTAAAGCTGGATTTGTGGATAGGTACCTTTTGAATTTGTTTTCGTCATGGAATGTTTTGTTTTCTCCATCAACGGTTATTGATAGTTTTGATTGGAAAAGTAGTCTGGGCTGGCATCTGTGGTCTCTTAATGTTTGCAGGATCTCTGTCCAGGCCCTTCTGTCTTTTATGGTCTCTGCTGAGAAGTAGGTTGTAATTCTGATAGGTTTGCCCTTAACTGTTATTTTGCTCTTTTCCCTTGCAGCTATTAATTTTTTTGTTCTGTATAGTTTATGTTTTGATTATTATGTGAGAGGAAATTTTTCTTTCCTGGTCTATTCTATTTGGTGTTCTGTAGATTTCTTGTATGTTGATAGGCGTCTCTTTCTTTAGATTGTGGAAGTTTTTTTCTATGACTTTGTTGAGAATATTTTTTGGCACTTGGAATCTGATATCTTCTCTTTCCTCAATGCCTATTATGCTCAGATTTCTTCTTTTCATGTTGTCCTTGATTTATTGGATACTTTGTGTCATTTTTTTTTTTGATTTAGCATTTTCTTTAATGTTTGCTTCAAGATTTATGATTCTATCTTCTCGACCTGAGATTAATTCCTCCAAATCTTGGATTCTGTTAGAAAATCTTGACTCTGTATTGCTCACCTTTCTTTCTGAGTTCTCACTTTCCCCTTTTTCTTTTGTTTGTGTGCTTATGAGTGAATCCATTTTCACTTTCAGATCTTGAACAGTTTTACAGATTTCATTCATCTGGTTGTTTGTATTTTTATGAATGTTTCCCAATGCCTCTCTATAGACCTCTTTTATGTCTTCAACCTGTTTGGCTGCATCTTAATGCATTTGATTATAAATTTTATTTGGTTCCACCTTTATCATTTTCATTACTAAGGATTTGATGTCATATTCTTGTATTTCCTTTGTGTTTGATTTCTCTGGTTTGTTTTCTTTGTAATAGCTGGGATCTGGAGATGTCATATCGTTTTTGGCATTTTTGCATATGATTTTATGCTGTCCATTAGTCATCTTGCCATCTCTGATTTTGGGAGTAGCTTCCAGAGTTGTTTGAAGGGAGTCTGAGGATCGATTCGCCTATTTTCTTATGATTTCCCTAGGCTGGAAGCTCTGATGATTTACTGGTCTCATTGGCAGGAGGCTAGCCCTGTAGTTTCTGTCTCTCAGAGCCAATGATCCCCAGCTCCCCTGTACTGTGTGTCCTGTAATTGTCCTGGTTCTCTGAATATGTGCTGGGTCAGACCAAAGTGTACACATCCTTCTGGGTTCCCTTGTTATACTGCAGCTCTCCCGGGACTGAAGCAGTTCGGGATAATGGGGGTCTGATGGCCACTCTACTCCCTGTCTCTCTGAGATTTCCTTAGTTCCAGAGCTTTGATGCTCTACAGGTCTGTGGTCCCCAGTAGTGTTTCGGGACCCAGACCACTCACAGTGTCCAGCTTAGTGTCATGGGACCCAAACCACACCCACACTGAATCCAGTTTGTGTCTCTGGATCAAACGGGTCTCTGGGCCTAATCCATGCACTTAGTCCAGTTAGTGCTGTGTCCAGTCAGCGTCATGGGCCCAAACCGCACACTGAGCTCACTGAGTTCAGCTAGAGTCTCAGGACTCAGACCGCGTTACAAGTCCAGCCAGAGTCTCAGGGCTAAGACTGCACGCCAAGCTCAGCCAGGGACTCTGGGCCCAATCGATGTGCCAAGCTCAGGTATGGACTCTGGACCCAAACTAAGCAGAGATTCCAGCCAAAGTTTCAGTGCTAAGCCTGAGCGCCAAGCTCAGCTAGAGTGTCTGAGCCCAAACTTCCCGCCAAATCAGTTTGGGACTCTGGGCCCAAACTGTATGCCGAGCTCAGCTAGAGTCACAAGGGATGAAGCGCACTGAGCTTTGCTAGGGTCTCAGTGGCCGAATTTCTCACTGAATCCAGTTTGGGTCACAGGGCATGAGATGTGTGATGAGTTGAGGTTGGGTCATGCAGCCCAAACAATGCAGTGAGTTCAGCTCGGGTCATGAGTCCCAAATCTTGCAGAGTTCCCTCTCCTGCAGCAATTTCCACTAATTACCACCACAATCGCCTCTCCTGGAGGGTTCCAAGCTGCAAACCTCAGCCACCACTGCTGCCACTCTGGTTCGTGAAAATCTTTGTACCTCCAATGTGCAGGGGCATGTAGGTTTTCTGTATTTAGGTCCTTTCGAACTGTGGAGTACTCCCCCTGTAGTGGGGTGGGGACCTTGGTTTTCCTAGTTCAAAATTCCATTCAATTTCCTGAATCATTTACTGTTTACTGGAGCTTCTAAACATGGTCCACATGGCTCACTGCCATTCTGGATTCCCTCTTGTTTGTTTAGTTTTAAACAACTCTAAGTTTTTTCTTTTTTAATTTAACTCCAAATGTCATGTGATATGATAAAAGTTAATATGGTTTTAGAAAGCCTGAGGTTAAGGGGCTATGCCACAGGATGTAGTGTTGGAGCATGGAGACCATGTGGTTACTGTAGTACAAATGTGAAGTGCTCTTTCTGGGGTCAAATGTTTGAACATTTGGTCTCTAGCTGATGCTATAGTTCAGAAGGTTTTGGGAAGCTTAGGAGCTAGAGAATCTATAGAGATAATGTTTACCTGGCATGAGTCTTGAGGTTTTATAAGTACCCTCATTGCTTTTTCACTTTCTGTATCCTGCCTGTGGATAAGATATACTTTCCACGTGATCTTGCTCTCATTTCTTTTCTTAATGGAATGGAATGTATGCCTTCAAACAAAGAACCAAATCATATTAAGGTTTTGATATAGTACAGTTCTGCCCTTGGTCTTTTGCATGCAAAGCAGACATTGTACAAATACCACACACACACACACACACACACCATCACAGCATGCCAAGCCTCAGACTTGATTTCCAGCAGGTTTCCCACTTCCAGAGTTTTTTATTTTTGTGTTCACTTTGTTGCTTTCCAGGGTCCTGTTGGGTGTCTTAGTCTCTTTTTTTATTGTTGTAATGAGACTCCATGAACAACATAGCCAAGGCATGTTATGCATTTTTGTCACAATGAAAAAAGTACCTCCTACAGTGTTGATGAGGCTAATGCCAACCAGGTATTTCCTGATGGGCTCTTGGGCACGAGCTGTATGCTGAGTTGAGCTTGGGTCACGGGGCCCAAACCATGCAATAAGTTCAGCTTGGATTCATTCACAGAGGTGACAAACTGCATACTTATAACTCGAGTCTCAGAGAAGCAATTCATCTCTAATCCCATTACAATGTATATTTGAGATTATTTATGCTTTTATGAACATCAGTTTTATCATTGCTAAAATTCAGAGAACAGTGATATCAAGATCATTGTGTGAATGTCATCTTAGTCCTTTAGAATATGAAAATGTTTGAATTCATCATCAATGCATCTATAATTGCAGAGATCGCCTGACATAGCCATGAATCATAATTATTTTCATTCCTTTAAATAAATTATTCCTCTTTTCAACTTACAGAGAAGAGAGGGATCTGCTTCACACATGACAAACTTAGTTAAATCCTTGGCATATTTTTATACTCTTGCTAACTACATCTGCTGTTAAGAGAGAGACCACTTCAGGCTATCTGATTTACATTCTATTTACACCTTCTCTACCTGATCAGAAACTCCAACTCTCAGGCCTCCACTCTGCCAATGATGTTAGAGAATATAAGTCAGAGACCTGAGTCACACATACAGAATTTGGTGTTGATAAGACTGAAAACATGTGAAGGATATTGTTTTGGCTACAAGAAACAATGGACATAAAGAAACAGCAATTTTCCTAGGGATTGTCTGTTGGGTGAAGGAAAGGGTGAGGCAGCAGGTATGGTCAGAAGAGGAACTTCTCTTCAGAAATGTACAACTCTTTGAACCACATTACAGACACTGCCACTAACAAACCTTGACCAGAACTACTCAGCTATGAACACCTTTTGTCTTCAAATTAAACCTGAAACACATGGAAGTATTTTGAAGATAATCTTGGGGAATGGAGGATCACTGGACCTCGCTCTTTCTTCTCCAAATGTGGCCAAATTGAGCATGTTTTATTTTTCTGGTTATTTATTTATTTATTTATTTATTTATTTATTTATTTATACTTGTTGGTCTAATTGGCCTGGTAAAGATGAGTGCCTAAAACAAGTTTGATAGTTATCTGGCTGCTAAGTTTCAAGATCTGTATCCAATAACTGTATTAAGATTTGCTGTTAATGGCTCAAGAACAAGTAGCTAATAGCCATGTGAGCTCCTAATTTTGTATCTGCCCTCTGAATAATCTTTCAATATTATTTGAACCAAAATCTGTGTCCATTATCCATTAAGATTTTGGCAAAATACAAAGGTAAATATTAAGGTTTTTATAGAGAAGAGATCTGACCTTGGTCTTTTGCATGCAAAGCAGACATTGTACAAATACCCCCCCCACACACACACACATACCATCATAGCATGCCAAACCTGAGCCTTGATTTCCAGAAGGTTCTCCACTTCCACTTCTGAAGTTTTTTAGTTTTCTGTTCATTTTGCTGCTTTCCAGGATCCTGGTGGGTGTCTTAGTCTTTTTTTTTAATTGTTGTAATGAGACTCCATGAACAACATGGCCAAGGCAATTTTTAGAGAGAGAGGGAGAGAGAGAGAGAGAAGACAGAGAAGAGAGAGAGAGAGAGAGAGAGAGAGAGAGAGAGAGAGAGAGAGAGAGAGAGAGAGAGAGAGAGAGAGCGCTTTGGATGACTTAGTCTTCTGAAATCTCAAAATCCACTCTCAGGGGAATGTATTCTCCAATTAGATCACCCCTTCTAGTATATCCTAAAAAGTTCCAGCTTCTGGTGTCTACACATTCAAACAACAAAGATTATGGAGGTCATTCTCATTCAAACCACAGTGATGAATATACTACATGAGAACTCTGCTTCCTTAGGCATTCACTATCAAAAGAGCCCTTCTCACACTTTAAAAGATGTAGAACCTTGAAAGATGGTATCTTTGGCCTTAATACATGCATAGGTTTGTCCAAACTGGCAAAAGCAAGACATTAAAGGAGGATATAAACTCACAGAAGAACTTTTGGTAATATGGAGAAGGAGTTATCACTAAGAAGAACTGATTAATTGCAACCCCTCCCCCAACAAGATGTACAGAACAATCTTCAGTGATAGTGACCCCAAGTGAGCCAGCTCAGATTTCCCCAGAGATGATACAATGATACAACAGGATTTAAAGAAGAGAAGGTGGTGATGGACCCATCCTGAGTCCCTTAAACCTGGCTTCCTCTCTGGGAGAACACATGTAACATGATTTTTTCATTTTCCCTAGTAAATTCCTCAACTTTAATGGCTCTTGAGCCCCTATACACAGTATATAGACATCTCTTACTAAAAAATAGGGCTACCAAAAAAGTACATCCCTTCCTTGATAGTACCAAGCAAGCAGGGTGGAGGGACAGAAGAGAGGTTAACAGAGAGAGGAACAATGCAAACCCAAACTTCAGCCAGAATTAGGATCTTCACTGTTCCGTTGTTCCCTCTTACCATGAATATATATTCTTCTAAGCTTTTAACAGCTAGTTTTATTACTGTGTATTGTATAAATTATCCTCTTTAGGGAACACAAGATCCAGATTGCCCATGTTGTGTATATGAAAGAAAACTCAATATCTCCTGGTAACAGTGTCTTAGTTATTACTATGATAAAACTTAATGAACAAAAGCAACTTGGAAGGGAAAGAGTTTAATTCAGCTTACAACTGTCACTCCATCACAGAGGGAAGTCAGGACATGGTCTCTCATATAAGAGAAACCTTGTGTCAAGATCTGGTACAGAGACCATGTAGAATCCTGTTTACTGGCTTGTTCCTCATGGTTTGTTCAGTCTGCTTTTTCATCTCACCCAGTACTACAAATTCAGGGCTTGTTCTGCCCATAGCGAATTGTGAAGACCAACATCAACTGTAAATTAATAACATCCACAATAGCCCAGTCTGATGTGGACATTTTGTTAACTGAAGCTTTCTCTTCCTAAATGACTCCATCCGATGTCAAGTTAAAGTAAGAATTAATCAGCACAACCAGTAATGATGAACCATTCCTTAATATGAAACAGAACATTTGAAATTTATTTGGGCTGAAAAGTTGACTCAGCAGGTAAAAGCACATGAGGCCTCCTGAGATCGAATTCCCAGCACTCATGTTAAAAGATAAATCTGAAACTGTAATTCTGGCATTGTGAGGAACAAATATAGGAAAATTAATGTGGCATGCTGCCTAATTGTTTATTTTCAGGCTTAATGAGAGGCCTAACCTCTATGGAATTAGATGGAGAGTAATAGAAAAGAATATATGCTATCCTCCTCAAATACATGAATGGGTGTTCAGGAGCATATGCATCTATACATGCCAATGTAGATATCATTTATACACAACACAAATTATAGATGCTTCTAAAAGACTTTTAACAGTAACATATTTCAACAAAAGAAAGCAGTTATCTACTGTCAGTGTCTTTTATTTTCAAAGAAAATCTCCTGTCCTTTAAGCATCAACCCTGATAACCCATACCAGCAATTCCAGTCCTTCATTCTTTATCTATTACATTTTCACTCATTTCCAATGCCTTCTTGGAGGTAGAGAAGATAGATTCATCGTTTTTCTATTGACGCTAAATTCTCTCAAAACCTGGTCTCTGCCATGTGCCAATTCCAAACTCAGTGCTTTAGACTTAGTAAAGGCCCTAACAGGAATCCTTGTATGATAGTATCACTATGATCAGAAAAATGAGGCTCAGGACTCAAGAGTCAATTGGGGATTTAGGATTGTACACAACTATGACCCCCAAATGAACAAGTCAATATCACAAGTTCTACAAGGAAGGTAGAAATGAGTGTGAGAAAAGAGAAAAAAGCAGAAGCATCTGTTTTGCAGAGCAGGGCGCAAGGATGCCAGTGTCTACCAGCAGCCTCAAATTCCCTTCAGTGCAGCTTTTGTAACCACAGTGAAAGCTATAGGTGCCTGCTGTTTATGATGATTTATGAAATCTAGAGCAGGATTATGAGAAACATGCTGATGAGCAGTTTCACCTAGAGAAGGGCTTCATGGATGTATTATTCACTTCCTCCCACAAGAGTCCATTATAAACCCCTTGACAAGTCATGCTAAGAGAAGAGAGGTGGTTTTGGATCAGATTCAGGGAACAATTCATCATGGCAGAGAAGGTACAGCAACAGGTTGAGGCAGCAGTTCAAAAGAGCATCTGCAGTCAGGAAGCAGACAGATGCATGTTACTGATCAGCTCCTTACACCTTTTCATTCTCAGCAGGACACACTTTGTGTGCTGGTGCTGCTTAGTATCTAAGACAGGTATTCCTCTATTAATCAAATATGGAAATTACCTCACAGACATTCTCATATGTTTGTTTCCTACATGAGTTTATATGCTATCTTATTAAAAATCATTATAAACCACTACAGTGATCAGATGTATTTACAAAATTGTAGGCTGCTTTCATTGACTTCTGCACCTAAAATTTATAATCATATGACATAAACACCTGTACAACAAAGAAAGGGGGAGGGAAAGAGATCCTGCAGCAATATATATATATTTAACTATTGTTATTTTGACATTTCTCTAGCTTATTTAAACAAACATATTCTCTAGACCACAGTTAACATCAGCCAGAGCTGGGATCCTGGCTCCTGGCTATGTATAAAAAAAGTGTTGGATGAGTCAATATTATCATATGCCCAATAGACAAATATGATTAATCTGTTTACTCAATATTTTTAACTACTCAAAGGCTTCTAAGGGTATTCAACCCAACAGAATCCCAGTCCCCATTTCAGATGAAGACAATCTGAATGTCTAGAACTCTTGGTTAACATTTTATACATTTTAAAAAGACTTCCTAATTATTTTTAAACATTGTGGACTAATATGTTAAAAGGCAAAAGAATTGCTACCAAATTTTAGGATTACTTTATATGTAGCATTAAAATATGTGGTAGGTTATTATCTATTATCAGGCATGAAAAGCTTTCATTTATGTTAGTACAAAGACCCATGTGAAGGACTAGGGAGATGATTAAGGGAGCAAAATTAAATATGAAAATTTCTATTAAACATTTAAAGGATAAGCTGAATGTGGCATCACATACCTATAATTTGGTGCAAGAAAGTAGAGCAAGGAGAATCCCTGTGGTTTTTTGGCCGTCTGCTATACCCAATTTAGAGCATCTAAATTGGTGAGATATCTTGTGTTGAACAATCAAATAAAAGTGATACATAAAGGCATACCAACCTCTGGACTACATACACACACACACACACACACACACACACACACACACACACACACACACAAGCTGAATCCATCAAGATCTTTATGGAGACCCTTTAAATGATCTTTACCTTACAGCTTGTAATCCAAAAAGATTCACAACTCAGAAGTCCTAAAATTCACTCTAACTGTATTTATAAGCGGTCTAAGTACCAGGATTATGATATGCAAACATATCTCATGAAAGACTGCTATGGCATATAAGAGTCGCAGCTCACAAAATCATTCTGAAAATTATAATTTTACTGGGACCTAATATTTTCACTGTGATATACAATATGTTTTCCTCAACTTTATGAAACTATAAAATATTAAAAAGGTTCTGAATTAGACCTGCCATCAGATTAAGTATATGTCTATGGTTTCTAAGTTGAATGGCAATCAAAATTTAAATGTATTAAAATTTAATAAATTTAAAAAATATGTATTTCAACAACCCCATTTGAAGTTCATAACCAAGAATAATGACTCCATTTATTTCAGAATAAACAGGAGCACGTCTCTTCTCATAAAACATTCCAGTGAATTGTGTAGTCTATTCCTACTACTTGATTCTTTAAACCAAACACTGGATTGCATCCCTACCAATTATATGTCCTTTGTATTAGTTATTTTCCTTGTTGCTGTGATAAAATGACTGATAATAGCTGCAGAAATAAGGAAAGGTTAATTTGGATTACAGTTAAATAGAGATGAATTCCTTTGTGGCAGGAAAACATGACAGCAGGTATGGTGTGTCTGACAGCAGAAATAAGATATCAGCTGCACACATTGGAACCATAGAATGGTGAAAGTAACAGGAAATGGGCTTGGTTATTAAACATCAAGGGACACCCTTAGTGACCTTGTTTCTCCAGCTAGTCTTTTTCTCCTAGAAATCACACAGTTGGGGATCTAGTGTTCAATCGCATGAGCCTGTGTAGGACAATGAGATTCTTACATACTTGGCAACAGGAATATGGGAATATAGGTTTGTGCAACTGATCCTGTTCTACTGTTCAACTCTTTCCTGCATGATGTGCACAGATAAAGATGGAGCTGCCATTGTTTCAAACATCCATTGTGAGCAAAGTTTTGTTTAAATGCTCATGCCCAATTATTTCAAGATGCTTGGTTTTCCTTATTCATGTCTTAGCATATCAGCCTTTTAATGTGACACATTCTTACTTTGGCACCAGCATTGTTCTGGGCATAATTCAGCTTGGCATAGATGCTACCCTATATTTTCTAGATGATTCACAATATTCCCTTCAGTGTATAACTTAATGTTCAAAGGGAAACATTATTTTAAGAGCTTCAAAACCTCTCTAGAGCCTGTTATATTTCTAATGAAAATACTCGCTGTCTACATAACTTGAAAAAAGCCATTTAGCACTTGTCAATATCAGCTTTCTCCCTTGTAATATTAAAAGACTTTATGCTTATGTTCCAATATAGAACTCTAATGGTTTGAGCCAGATAATTAGCAGACAATAGGTTCTAGCATGGAACTTGTACTGTCATTTTATTTTACTACAGTTAAGTGTTCCTACTTAGACTAAAACATAGAAAAAATACTCATGTCTTCTTATTGTTTTTCATGCTTTTTTATTACATTTTATGGAGTAGGGATATGGATTATTCCATTAAGTGCTTGCTATGCAACCATGAGTAATTTGGATTAGAACCTTGGAGCTCATGTAAAAGTTATAAATGGCAGCACGCAGCTGTAATTTTATCACTGAATAAGAAGGAAAAGGATCACAGGAGCCTCCTAGACAGACAGTGCAGCAAAACTAGCACGTTATAAATAAGTTTTATGAGCAGTTTTGTGTTCAAAGAGTAAGGAGGAAAAGATCTGAGGCTAGTAACGTGACATTGAGCTTAGACCTACACATACACGCACATGTATCTGCATGTATACTTGCAAACACATATGCAGGCAGAGAGACAAACACACAACTGATGCTATGCAACATTTAGCATAAGTTAAAAGTAGCTTCATCGCAGAAAGCAAAGTGCAAGTAATGATTACAAGTGGACATTAAAAGGCATCTACCTAAACAGGGAAAAAGCTGTGTGAATTACAATGGGTTGGGCTACGGTATATGGGCTTTGGGTACAGTTTTTCTTATTTTAAACAGTAATGGTGATGTCTCTGAGAGCCTCACATATGCTCAGAAAGCACTCTACATTACACCAAACTGGCACACTCTTGTTCAGTTAGAAACTCTGTCTCAAAACCAAAGTAGGAAGTGACTAAGGAAGATAGGAGATGTGAGCTTCAGGCCTGTGGGACACACATTATGTGTACATCTACTCAAGTATGGACACATATACATATATACACATAGGCATCAACACACATATTTAAGACCTTCACACTCTGTCTGTATTACAGTAACAAATGCACATTTAAAAAAGTAGAAATTCTCTCTGTTTAGAAGAATAACTTGGCTTTTAGGGGTTTGTTTTTAACATATGTGTCATGGAGGACAACATTTGTTGTCATTCCACCTTATTTATTTATTTATTTATTTATTTATTTATTTTTAATTTTGGAAGCAGAGTTTCTCTGTGTAGGACTGGCTGTCCTGGGCTTTGCAAACCAATATGTCCTCAGACTCAAGAGATCCACCTTCCTCTGCCTTCCCAAATTCTGAGGTTACATTCTTCCCAACTCTACCTTATTTTTTGAGACAGAGACTCCAAGTTTTACCTAAAATTCAACAATTCGGCTAAGCTGTTTGGAGAATAGTCCTCAGAGATTTACCTTTCTCCACCTACCCTGAACTGGGATCTCAAGTATGCCACCACATGTGTTACTTTTCAGTGGCTTCTGGAACTTCAACTCAGTATTTCTTGCAAGACTTGCAAACATTTTTCTGAATGAGCTCCTTCGTATCTCCATTAATAAAAATTTTATCGTAGTGACATCCTATGCTTGGAGAGTCATCTTATGTGTCATTATTTAAATGTGCTGATTTTGTATTAGAATAAAACACATTATGGAATTAGGCTTGAGCTCTGATAATGTGCTGGGTCTCTTAACACTTGACTTACTGTGGTTCTCAAATGCTGTAGGTATTGGGGAATTACTACTTAATTATTTAGTGTCACTGAAACAGCAGTATATTGTGCTTTCGCCAATTGGTTCTCATACTACCTCCAACAATATGCAAATCTTCATACAAAAACTCCAGAGTTTCAGTTTAGCAAGAGTAAGTCTGGTAACTGCAGTGACATTTATAATTTTTATCCATCTGTCCCTTTTATATATTTGGGACTCAACAAATTGCCAGTATTAATATCCAGCATCCAACCTGGTGTTGACTTTGAACACATGTAGCTGATTTATTTTTCATGTCTTATAAGTGTAGGTATAAAGTATGTGAGGATAGGAATTAATTTCTAGAAGGCTTTAACAATTGTAGCCAATGAAGGGTCTAGGGAGGAGGCAGAAAGGAAGCAGGGAGTACTAAAGCAGACATGGGAGTTCTATGTTTACTCTGAACAGAACAAAGTATAAAATAGTAATTATTTTTCTCACGGTAATTACCTAATACCTGTCAAAAGCAACTTAATTTTGTAAGGGATTAGTTTGGCTCAATGTTTGAAAGTATACATTCCATAATAATGGGGAAGGCATGAGAGCAGGTACATGAGATAGCTGGTCACTTGGTACCTGAAGTCAGGAGGTAGAAATGGAGGAAAGCTAGTGTTCAAAGCACTGTCTCCTTTTTCATCCAGTTTATGATCCTAGCATATGGGATGATGCTTCTTGCATTCAGAATCACTTTTCCCACTTAAGTTAACTCAAAATAGAAATTAACTTACAGAATTACCAAAGGCTTGGTATTTTTGGAGGGGATTTTAGATTCTATCAAGTTGACAATTATTAAGACACATAGAAAATATATTTTAACTAAAATACACATTTGAAAATTCCAAAGAAACATAAACAGAACTCTGCATTCAAGCCCCTCAGGCTCAAAAAAAAATGCCTAAACAGAACACAGGGATGAGTCTTCCACCAGAGATGTATAATCTCTCAGAAGAACATTGAAATGACTGACAGTGAATTCTGAACAACTGTTTCTAACAAGGTTTATAAAAGAGACACCGAAATCTGTTCTTCTTGACCCTAATTTACACAAACCTTCATTTCAGACTGTCTTCTAATGCTTCATCTATCTACATCATATTGCTTGTCCAATTTGTGAGCATAGGATTATTTCCATAATTATTTGGTCAAATTCTGTTTCTTAACAAGGCATGGAATCTCATGCCTAAAATCACAGAATTTAGTAAGCTAAGTTGGATGGATTTCTACTAATTTAATTCCAAGCTTACGTCAACTAACGAGTAACATCCAGCACAGCATGCACAAATAGTGATGTTCTGTCTCAAAATGAAAAGGAAGCAGGAGGAAGAGAAATAATTAGAAAGATGATGAGAAAGAAAAGGAGAAAAATAAAAATAATACTAATAATTACAGTCATCATTATCTGTTTCTGAAACAACTTTAAAGGAAGTTTTTGAAGGCAGAGGTCACTGACTATGTTCAGCACTTAGTTACATATTCAACTATTAACAAGTCATACAGCCCACGTAGATGTTCTCAAAGCAACACATAAACAAAACTTACATTTTAATAAAATCACACTTCATACACCCAAGAACACTATCAAGCCCAGAGCAGGGCAGAAATCAGAACATACATGCTAGTATCAAGGACAATTTTCTTTGTTCCACACTGATTATGGGACAAGAAAATGTACATGGCATACACATAGGAAACATTTGACAAAACAACAGAGCAATATTAACAGAGTACGAATAATCACTCAGCAAGTGGAAGCCAGATGTGTGTCTTGACTCAGTGGAGATTTCCACACTGTGAGTAATACATCATGTACGTATGTACATGGATACATAAATACTAATGCAGGGTTCTGCAACTCATTTTATTTTTTTTCTTTCTTTTTCTATTTATTTATTTATTTTTTTTATTTTACATTTTTAGTTTTTCGAGACAGGGTGGAACTCATTTTCTATGTGAGCACCAGGAGCAAATGTGGGATAAGTGTCTACATAAGCATATGTGTCGAGGTACATGTAATTGCCAAAAGAAAACTCTGAAATGTCATTCTTTAGGTACAGTTCACCTTGCTATAGGTTTTTTTTAGTTTTTGGTAGATTTTGTTTTCTTTGTATTTAATTGAAACAGGCCTACTAGGCTTGGCTGCCTTGTCACTGAGTCCCACTTATCCACCTGTCTCCAAACTGCTGGGTTGATATTCCAGTGTCTTCTACCCTATTCAGCTTTTTTACATGGATGCAAGGACTGAACTAAGATCTTAATTTTTGTACATCAGCAAATGCATGCAAATAGTGCTTTCCTTATCCCCTATTATTCTCAGTAAGATTATTTGATCAAACCTATAAACCTAGAGTTGCTTGAGAGCCATTACTGAGATGATTGTTTTAGTCAAATAAAGTTCATCCCTCCTCTTTTACTATTTTAGTCAGAATCTGTGTTTCAGAATGTCTAAATGAAGGCAGAATGGTGCTTTGCACATTTTGTGATTATTAAGTCAGTGGTGTTCTGAATAAAGTAGACACTATGAGAGTTTAATGACTTCAATATTCAGAGACTCAAGCTGTCCAAATTAATCTCCATTCTTTGCAGACACTATCTATTTTGGTTGACTGTTCTTCCTCCTCATTTGTCAATGTTGCATTATCTTCCATTTAGTATATAGAACCTTCTAGTACAGGACAAAAGCCTGTACAGGAGCCTATTTGACCATGTTAAAGATCTGCTTTTAATGTAAGGATAAACTTCTAGGGAACCTTTAAAACACATTCTCCTACCTGAACAAAAGCATTAATCACATGTCCAGAAGTCACACTGGGTTATATAGTTATTTTTTCAAAACAATGACACCTTGACTGACATACTACTATGTGGTTCAGCCCATTATTGTCTCTCTTGCCTTGAATTTGAAGACCTGTCTATATTTTGTTTGCAATCATCTAGAGTTTGATCCTGGTATAAGGTAAGTTATTGTACATTAGTACATGTTTTCATATCTCACAAGTAGAGTGATATATGCTTCCTTTAAGGATTTGAAGAGCAAAAGTAATAGTGACAACACATAAGCAATAAGGAGACCCAAAACGATGAATCCAATTTTTCTCACCAACTCAAAATACTAAGTACCTTTTCATTCTAATTATAGTTCTTAAGGATACTGGCTATGGTAGTAAATGCTTCTTTTGTGACCACAAATTTCCCTCTCTGACCCAAAGAATATACATCAACTTCTTCTCTTGTACCCCAAAATTGTACATCAAGCCAGGCATGGTGTTGTCACATGCCTTTAAACCCAACACTTGGAAGGCAAAGGCAGGCAGATGGCCATGAGATTGAGGCCAGCATGGTCTACAAAGAGAGTTCAGGACAGACAAGGCTACACAGAGAAACCCTATCTTAAAAACAAGAACAAGAAAAAGAGTGTATATCAAGCAACATACGAAACTAACCAAATATAAACCCCTTATCAGCTTCACAGATGAAGGTTTATTGAGGCATTGATGCAATTCCTGGGAAGAGATCAAAACAAATGAATTTTCTGTCTTCTAAGTTTTAATTTAGAAATGTTTCTACTTAATAGAAGTGACTTGTGAATTTAATGTCATCTTTTTCTTATGTTTCTATTTTTGCTAAAAGATTCCTTGATTCATTATTGCATTGTTCATGTTTCTTGAGAAAGATGGTGTACACAAATCTTGAGAACAGCCTTCTTAATGCTTTGTGAACATACATTTTGCACCTCATTTGCCAAAAAAAAAAAAAAAAAAAAAAATCTAAAACACATAGCCTTATGGGAAAAGTAAAGTTCAAGATTCAGTGTGGTAGACTGTTTGTATTTTCTGTCAATCAAATCACTTCAGCGTCTTTCTTAGTTGCTTTTCTCATTGCTGTGACAAAATATCTAACAGAAAGTACATTAAAGGGTTCTAGTTTGTAATTATAGAAGCTACTATCCACAGAGACTGAGAAAACATGCAGGCAGCAGTAGGAAGCAGCTGGTCATATTGTCTCCCTTATGGGAAAGCAGAATGCAACAGGAAGTAGTTCCTGTCATCAAACTTCAAAGCCCCTCCCTGTGATCCACTTTCTCCATTAAGGCTCTATCTTCTCATAATTACCACAGCCTTCCCAAACTGCACCTCTCTTCGTATTCAAGTATTCAAACACATGTGCCTAGGGAGGACATTCTACATTCAACTCACAATAGTAACTTTCCTTGTGACACAAAGGATAGTGGCATTCTATCAACGGATTGACCTGCTTTTCCTGTAAAAACAAACGACAAGAGAGATCCAGCTCATAAGAGAGTACAAATGCCTTCCTTTAAGCATATTTAAAGCAATTACATTCAGTTTCATGTTCCTTACCAGAATTTCTCCACTCACATCCAAAGAGGAATGAGATAAAAGGTGTAAGAGCTTCCATTTAAATAACAGATGAATGATTCATTGTTTCCCTTCCTCTGTGGGTGTTTCAGATGAACTGCCTCTACTGACCTAGCTCAGACTCTAACCACCATAAAGCAATCATTCCAGGCTGGAAAGCTTAAATCTCAGTATGTTCTGAGTCTCAGTCTGTCCTTTACAAGGCTGTGATGATAAGTAGCATGAATAATAGACTCTACTCTTGTGTGTGTACATGTCATTGAAGACATATGTGCACATGTGTGCTGTGCATGGGGAGGAGAGAGATCAATGGTACATCTTTCTCAATCCCTCTACATAAAATTTTTAATTTGCTGCAAGTTTCCTCACTTAATCTGTCACCCTTTGATTTAGAGATATTAATGGGCCTAAGAACTGTAGAAATCTTCCTGTCTCTGCCTCCCTGTCTTGTAATTTTAAGTACTCCACTCTGCCAAATTTTAATTGGGTGCTGAATTTCTGATTCTTGCCTTCTTCCTTTGGCAGTGAGGACTGAATGGTCTCTCCATATTCTAGAGTGTGTGATTTCTGATGCAAACATTAAACATCATTTTTTTACTTCACAGTCCTGACAAAGAGTGTGTAATTCCTGGTCTCTAAGGAGATACATTAGAGTGAGCACCATGCAAAAACAGATCAATTCTCTCCATCAGATTTTTTTATGCATACAGAAGATTTTCTACATGTTGGCTACATGTCGTTGGGAAGTTTACACAGCAGGTCTCTGTCTCAAACTCATTATTAGAAAATGAGTTACTCCTCTCTCTCTCTCTCTCTCTCTCTCTCTCTCTCTCTCTCTCTCTCTCTCTCTCTCTCTCTCTGTGTGTGTGTGTGTGTGTGTGTGTGTGTGTGTGTGTGTGTGTGTCTTCCTGGGTCATAGTAAGTATCATTATTCAAAGATAACATACAAAATTGATTCTTATTTAGACTACAGAATTATTGTTGTGGTAGCAAGTTCCTCTGGGCTTGACTTCCATTAATTGCTAGGCAGACTTCTTATCATGCAAACAGATACTCAATACTTCCCATACTCTAACCTCTCATATGCCATCCAAGTGCCTTGTTTATGTTTCTTGGTCTCCCTAAATGTAACGCAAGCTTCAGGCTCCTCCTCCTTCCTTAATGTCACCTTCCTTTACTATCTCTGGTGACTCAAGCCCTTTTTTTTTCTGTTGAATTTTAGCAACAGATACTGTACACTTCCATAGACTCAGGAATTGGAAACACTGGAGTCAAATTTGTGTTCACTGTGATCACTAAACCTGTGACCCTAAACAAGAAGTTGGTGAACTTCTCTATGTATTGGTGACAACCTGGAGACCTCAAATGTGAATGTTCCTTAAATCACAAGAAAACATCTTAAAATTGCAAGCATATCTCTTCCTCAGTTCCAGGGTAGCACGTAGATATTTCATCTATAACTCAGTCTTCTAAGATTTACTTGATTTTTCATTTATATGTATATATCTCTGTAGGACCATGTATATGGGAGTGTAATTGGCCATGAAGGCCAGATGAGGAACCCAGATCTACTGGAGCTGAATTATGTAGGTTTATGTGCCACCAGTCTAGATCGTGGGAACAAAAACTTGATCCTCTCCCAGAGCACCTAGGGCTCTTAACTGCTGGACAATCACACAGGGCTAGAAATCCCATTTCAATCAAGTTGCCCTGTTTTTTGTGATATTGTGCACTGGCCACATTTGAAGAAACATTTGAGCTGTGGAGATAGTTAAAGGAAATAATATTTAAGTAATAAAGTAACTAATATTTAAAGAACATTTATTTAGCAACTACTACAAAAATAGTCTTTCCCTTTCCTTCATGCAAAAGGACAAAGCAAATGGAAAATTCAAAAATTAAATTTGAGGAGTTAATCTTGTTTTGATTTTGACCCATTTCATACATGAAGGAATAGTACCATATTGTGGCATTTCTCTCTATGTGATATTGTGTGAGCATTGTCCTGGCCATGGCTTTCCTGGCACCTGATCTAAAGGCTTACAATTTTAGAGACAAACTCAGACAAATGTATTATCCACAGTGCATCTTTTTATATTAGCCACTGTTTTTGACACACTCCCACACATGAGGTGAGATATAGCAGGACTCTGTAAAGTTTATCCAACATAACAGTTTCCTTTCCTTTGTGTTTACACCTCCCAATGCTCAACCCGAGAAGCTAAGAATCTTGACCATATGCTAGGAGAAAAGAACCAGATATGGAGTGAGAAATTATGTTTTATGACATATTTGGCTACAGGAAATGGAATACACAGTTTCGTATGTCATCCATCCAGGAGAAAAAGCAAATGGCTTGCATTTTCAAAGTGATTAGAAGGAAATATCCTTAGGATACAAAGCAGAGACTAGGAGCAAATACCCCTTATTCAAGTATCAATTTTGCACCCTCCATATGATGTTTCTGTATGTTCTGGACTAGGACTAGATGATAGCTAAGAACCTCCTTAGTTGTATTGACATATGAGAGCAGTCCACAGTGACTGCACTTGTGGCATCCAAAATTTCCCTGGAATTCCAGGAAGCTACATAGAAATAAGTGTCTGTCAGTCTTAATAAAGTGTTATCACCATTATTTGTTGTGTGTGTGGGGGTCATGTTAAGTGCATCTATGCAGAGGAATACATATGTGTGTGTGTGTGTATATATATATATATATATATATATATATATATATATATATATACACACACATACATACACAATATAGATAGATAGATAGATAGATAGATGTGCTTGTATGCACATATATACATGCCTGTGTTCAAGCAGGGAGGTCCCAGATATCTTCTATCATTCTCCACCTTATTCCTTTAAAGCATATACTTTTCTTTAACCTGGACCTTAGAGTAGTTATGTTTTGTTGTTGTTGTTGTTGTTGTTGTTGTTGGGTTGTTGTTGTTCTAACTAGGCAAACTTCCAGAAAGCTCCAGTAACCTTCCATCTCTAGCTCCCATACCACTAAGGTTTCCACCCATAGCTTGTTACATACATGCTGGAATATGGACTCAGATCTTCATACTCATGAAGCAAGTACTCTTAACCATTGAGACATCTTTCCAGTCATGAAATGATGTTCCTAGGACTGCCATTAAACACCTCAGAGTAAGCAGAGTCTACCACCCTGCAGACATCATTTCAAAGGCTTGTAAGAGCTCACTGATAAGCCAATTAAGTTTTTAGAAATTTTGTTCCTTTTTGTTGAAGACTGCCATTGCCTTCCCATATCTGATATCCCTCTGAAATAACCACCATTATGATATTTAAATATGTATGAGGCACAATTTTGAATAGGAAAGAATAGCCAGTGTATGTATGTGGGCCCTGTTTCATTGTGAAGTAGAAAAATTACATAGAAAGCCAGAAGAGCATTTTTAGTATTGTTAGTCCAAGAAGAGACACTCAGGCCTCAATGGTCTTGTTAGTCAAAAATAAAAATAGGAAAACCATGGCCCCTGCTCTCCCTAGAAGGCAAATTCATACCACTTGGCTAAAATTTTCAGATCATACTGATTAACACATGAAAAGTAGAACACTGAAGGTTTCCCATGAACTGGAGCTCACTGTTACAGATGGCAAAGATGCCCCAGGGACCTCCCTGTTTCTGCTTAACCCAAGGAGTGAGGCATTTTCCCTCCTTGCCTGACTTCTAAAAAATTGACTCTGTATTTTCCACATCTACACCACAATTTTTCTTCCTCAATTCACTGTTGCTACTAGTTTGCATATACATGCATTTTCATTATAACTTTTATGTTAATTACAAAAACTAAAATCAAATGCATAACTCAGGAAACTCTTGACTTTTTAAACCCTTGTCTCCATTCCCTGATTTCAAACAACTGTAAATTAGATCTCTAAGAGACAAAACAAAGCTTTGGAAACAAGTTTCTATTTTGTTAAAAAAAAAATGATTACAATTTAAAAAACAGCATTTACCCACTAAAGGAAACACATTTCTCATTACACAATTAAACAAAACACAATTGTATGTAATTTAATTATTCAATACTACAATTACACAAAAATAGTGGTACAAGGTAGATGGCAGTGACTTCTATGTAATCAAAAATAATGTGGGCTTCGTTGACTGTATATTAAAGTATCAAAGAGATCCTACTTGACAAATGTCTCTGTATTGATTTGTAATACACAAAACGCTGCACCAGCTGATGCATTTGGAAGCTTTTCCTTTGCCAGGAATATAGACTTTATGTGGTATCCATTTCCTGTTATAACTTTATTTGGAGAATTCTAAATTAACACAATATAATGAAGCATATATTATATTAACCACTTTACCAGCTGGTCAAATGGAAAAAATGGCACAAAGATCAAAAAGTCAGTGTGGTGTGTTGGCAAGCCGATGTGCAATTAAAAGAAACATGTGTTGATATTACATCTAAGTATAATGGTCATTTCCAACAATAGCAGAGGGCATTCATGGCTGATTTACCTTTATCCCCAGTAAAGGCACCTGATGGTTTTCATAATTTCTCCCCTGCACTGGGGTACTTACCTCCTGAATTCCTCTAATTCTACTTTCTATTTTTTTCAGCTCATGTTTCTAGCCAAATATGATGGTGTTCCTTCTCAACATTCACATAGAGCATGAAACCAAAATTTTCTAACACAAAGGCTCTCTTTGTGATGATTGCATGTCCACATTTCAGCTAAGTGGAAGCCATGTGCTTCCCAGTGCATGACTTATATTAAATCATCTAAACTATAGACTTTCAACACATGCAGGGTTGTAAGACAATTTATTAGTTAATTGCTTCACAGAAACCATATATTCTCAGGAAAACTACAATATGCTTTTAGTTATAAAACCTTTCTAGAGATTGTAAATGCAAAGTCAAAATCATTTTAATTTGCTAACACTTAACGAGCTAGGTTCTGTTTCCACGCCATTCTTTGGCACTATGTCCTACCAGCTTCTGTCTACTCACACATGGGATAAGCCTGATTTTGCCTCATCCTTAAAGATGAAATTTAATCACCTACCCAAACTTCCTCCACATCATTCTTCATTCACACAGCTATACAAAGCAAATGATATCCTCTTTCTGTTCTGGTACCACGTGTTTCAAAAATCAGAGTATATTTCATCTTCTGGCAATGGCTAATTAATGTAGACAAGAGCATCTAACACCAGCACTTAGGTGTACACTTAAAAAATTTTTCTTTACCCACTGAGTCATTGACATATTAAGAGGAGTAAGCAGAGTTGGAAGAATGAAGTAGGTAGATGCTACAGAAGAAACATGGCAAAATACTGCTGAAATTCAGCATCTATTCTCTTTGGTTTTCAGACTTTAAATCTACAAACTTTTACCACAAAAGGAATCAAATCCCGAGAGAGATGAAAATAGAATCTGAGTGTCATGTAGGATCTCAGGATTGTAGAATAAAAGTACTGATTGTCACTAATCTACTGCCTAGTTAGACTCTTTGGAAATAAGAGTGGGTGGGGTTGTTGGCAGCTAGGATTAGCCATACTCAACTGAAGACATCCATTTTGAGAACAGACAAAGCCATAGCTGTAAGTTTCCTGAAGCCTTGTAACATTACTAGAAAGCTACTTAAAAAGGGGGAAGAATTCTTTATGCTTTACATTTCAAAGTAACCAAAGGTAGGTTATCCATAAAATTTTAATCCTTTCACAAATTTGTATTTTGTTTTAATTTGCATATCCCATTTACTACAAGTAAACATGAAGAGAGACTCAGCTAATTTAAATAATTTTCTCTTGGCCTAAAATCATTTCAGAACTATTTTCCTTTTGACAACTCAGTTATGTCTAATGTGGTGAATGTCAGCAGATGAGAATTTTACTCAAAGGTACTCATATTTAAAACACTGGGAACAGGAAATAGTGGGGGAAACAGTGGAGACAAGACAATAATTACCTGTCTTTGATGCTTCTCAGATCAATGTGTAAATCACTAAAATTACCCAGGAAACCTTGCTAAACTGAAGTGAGATCCTTGGGCTGGTTATCAATAAAGATGAGCCTCATGCAGCCTTAGAAATACTAAGTGGGATTTAAGCATTAGGAATTGGTGAGATTGCTGGGGTACTCTGTGGGACAGAGAACAAGATGGAGAACACTGAAATAATCTGTCATTGCATTGGCAATTAGACCTTGTGGTCTAATTATTTTGGGTACTGTCTTTGTTTTTTTTTGTTTTTTTTTTTTTGTGTGTGTGTGTGTGTTTCATAGCCGGGCACACTTTTGTTGTAAATCCTAGATTAGGAGGAGTTGTAGAAATGATGCAAAATTGGGACACTGAGTCACTATAGAAAGGAAAAAATTGCAAAACAGAATATCATTGGTATAACATTTACCTCAACCCTCACTGGGTGTGTGTTTGGGATGGTAGGTGTGTAAATGTGTGTGTGTGTTTGTATGTGCATGTGTGTGCACATGTGTTTGTGTGTGTGCATGCTTCATGTGTATTCATGTAGAAGCCAGAGGTTAACATCAGGATGTCTTTCTCTACAACGTCTCATTTTGTTGAGATAAGGTCTCAATAACATTTTTCCAACTGAGTCAAGTACACACACACACACACACACACACACATACACACACACACACACACACACTTTTTTCCTGATGGAAACCTATTTGCCACATTCCTTTTAATGACAACCTTTACATACTCTTTATATATTACAAGTGCTTGGGAGTGTTCATATGTCTAAAAACACACATCTACATTCACAATGCAATTCTGAATTATATTTTCTAAGAAAATTATGTTCTGGTAAGGATTGCAGCAGAGTAATTATCTGGTTAATGGAGGAGCATTAATAGGATTAACTCCTGATAAAGGCCTATTCAGGAGCCAAGCAGGATTTTTGGTATGCTGTGCAAAGCAAATCCAGACATTAAGAAAACTACAGGCTTAAGTGCACATGATTATAGGCTGTAATAGAATGTGTGAAAGGTTAACACCACACCTCTTAAAGAGTTTTCTCTTAAAAATAAAAAGGCATTTCTCACGTGTAGCATCACCTGCAGCCAGACAAACCTGTTCCTCACTAAGACAGGTTGATAAGTATGTGTGCTCTTTTAAACGCTATCTCCAAAGTTTTATTAGTTTCAGAGCATATGGGAATGTGATCTTTAAAACATGGCAATGAGCTATAAATAATGGGAATTATTTCAGCCATCTCTAATAGACAGTCATTGCAGGGCTAAAATCTGGCATCTAGTTAACAGCTCACAGGCACATTATAAAATGAAGAGATGCTTCCCCTCCTAATTGAAGCTGTAGAGTGAATTTATGGAAGTTGGCTATTATTACTGAGGCTCATTTTTCACCTTCTTTAAGTTTACAGTCTGTGTAAGAGGTTTGTTTAAACACTGTTCAAATCATAGCTAAATCTTTATGGTCTAAGTCTAGCACTTTTGTAAACCCACCCAGAATTTAGCTATATCCTAGCTGCAGGAGGAGAGATATTTTAAATTTGTTATATTTCATATGATTATTTTAATATGATTACTCAAAACCATTTTGCCAAAAATAAACTCCTTTTAAAAATTTTTTAACCTAAATTATTGAACACAATTCTTTTGTCATTGCTGAAATACCATATATAATCCACAGTATGGAGTTGAGACCATTACTCAGCATTGATTCCAATTCATTTACTTTCATTGTTGGGTTTCAGTAAACATAGGTTTGAATATATTACATGCACTCCATAGCTCTACACCCTCTCATGGATTATTATGATATTATTAATCTTTTTGTGACAATGTATATGACTGTGGGTACACAATTGCCACAGCTAATTCATGGAGATTACAAGACAACTGTAGGAGTTGGTGTTTTAAACCTTGTTTGAGTATGGGTCTTCTCTTTGCCACTGAATATACCAAGTGGGCTAGCATGAGTGTCACAAAGATTACAGCTCAATCTATCTTACAAAGTCTGGCTTTACAAGGGCTCTGGACCTCCAAATCCAGGTCTTTATGCTTACACAGCAAGTATTTTATGACTAAGCCATCTCTCCAACCTAAAGATTATTTTATTTCAATAAAAAGCAGCCTTACTATCTATCATATTGACATATTATCACCTAAACATACATGATTCTGCTGAGTATGTTACGGTAATTGTGGTAAGGACTCTGATCCTTCCTCATGCTGAAATGCAATCTTACCTATCTTTGGCTCCCTTCTGAGAAGACCCTAAATATGTATTCTGTACCTGTGCAATACTTTTTTCTTGCTTCAGAACTGTCACATAATTTTTTGGGAAGAAAGGGGTTACTTGTAGATTTTGGACCTAAGAAACTAGAGGGTTTAAGGTTATAGCTCAGAGTAGAGTTTATGATTAGTATGTGGCAGGCTCCTGGTAACTACACTGTACATTTCACTGTTGTTGTTATTTTTGTTGTTATGTGTGATCAGGACAGTGTGCAGGCATGCATGTTCCAGCATGCATGTATAGAACTAAGAAGACAGAATTACAGAGCCCATATTCTTCCCCACTTCAGGTTCCAAAGCTCAGACACAAATCCTCAGTTTTGAATAACAAGTATTTTTCTAATAGAGTCATTTTGCTGTCCCTTCATTGAATGCTATTATGCAATACTTTTTGCCAATTACCATGTGGGAAGGTACTGTCTGCTTTAGGGCAAGACTAGTTCATGGACATATCTACAAAATATTTCCCAGGTTCTGCAAACCTCTGCACTGCAAAGGGGAAAGGCAGTGGTAAATTTGAATGTGTGTGTGGTTGCATGCATTTGCAGTGCTGTGTGAATACACTGTCTTTTACATGCTGAGTAAGCCATCTACCACCCACCACCAAGCCTCATTCTTCTCTTTTTTTATAACTCCAAGTAATTCTGAAAGTGAGCTTGTTCTTTGTGTTCTAGAAAGTGCGTCCAGGGACTCAATTTTAAGAGTTCAAGGACAGCAGGCCATAGAGACTAACTCCCCTCTAGATGTGGCTTCTGTAAGACAGACCGTTTGCTAGAGAAGTAGGCACCATATCTTTTAAAATACTCAACATGGGTGCATTAATGAAAATGGTAAAATGCTACATAAGCTTTGTCGATCCCAGTTTGTTTTTGTTTGTGGTACTGGAAGTGTTGCAAGGGCTCATCGTACAGTAGAAGGAGCAGGTACTCAGAAACAACAATGGCTCATCACTTCCCTGTGTAGCCCCAAGCTCCTCTCGATGTTGATCTGTTGCCCTCCATAGATGTGGATGATCTCTAAGCCATGGAAAATGGTAGAAGATGCTCACAAATAAAGTGGCAGAAGAGTGACCTAGATGGCCAAGCAGGCTAGTGGCAGTTTCCACTTAAGTTTGCCCCACCCCTGCAGATACTTTTTGACTTTCAGCTCCTTTTTCTAAGTTTTCAGCTGAATTTCTCCTTTCCAGTATGACCAAGGAACTTGGTAGAGCTTCAAAAATATTTTTATGAGTTATGTAACCCATGTCTAGTAGCCTCAGTTCTTTCTGCCCTCAGCACTACACTAGATAGCTTATATTTGCACAGATGTCTGAGGTTTTGTTTTCTCATTGTTTGGTAGTAGAATGTGACTGTATGTGTGCATGCAAGCTAAAAGAGGTTTGTCTCATTGACAAAGCATGTAGTGGAATAATTTTCCTGTCCCTTTATTTGAAGTCTCAAAGGATATCAAATTTAGCTCCCAAGTAGTAACTATTTCCAGAATAAATCTGGATTTGGGAGGTGTCTGGAGCCAGGGAAGCAGTATCATTACCCAGTGTGAGAGTAACACAGTTTCTCCTGGCATTGATGCTGACAAATGCCACATGCCACCATTCAATGCACTGCCTACAAGAAAAACATGAAGGGTAGTTCCATGAGGGTCATCTCTCTTATCTGGCTCAGAGCTTAGTCTCATTTCCTAAACCATTTTTTATGGTTATCCTCAGAAACAAAGGGGAATAACATAGTATAAGGTACATCTGTGCCAAAGAAAGGCATCCTGTGTATTATTAAGTAGGGTCATACATGACTGCAGAGGAAAAAATCTGAAAAAAAATCTGTTAAAACTCCTCCAAATGGTACCAGGAATTCTATCCTCAGAAACAGGTGGCATAGGTTATTTTAGTCTTTTGACTTTTTCCAAGTTTGCATCCTGCTACTAGTAGAAGCTTGGACAAGTTTTTTGATTGTTTGTTTGCTAAAATCAATGGTTTCATGAATGAAAACCTGGATTTAGCATATCCTATGCAAGCTTTCTGTTGCTGAGTTTCACTAACGCTGGGAAATTGTTGATTTAATTACAGATTGTCAATTTCTCTTCCTGTTCCTGTGATAAAATACCCTGAAAAATTAACTCAAATGATAAATGGTTTATTTCATCACATGGCTCAAGCATACATCCAATAAAAGCAGGTAAATCAGCGAGCAGCAGCTTGAGATAAGTGACTACATCACAGCCACAATATGGAAACAAAAAAGATGAATGAAACTGCTGCTTAGCTTGATTTCTTTACTGTATACAATGCAGGGTCAGTTCTCCATCCAAGAGAATTGTCCCCATACAGCCAAAATGGGTCTTCCCACATCAACTATTATAATCAAGAGAGCACCTCCCAGATATTTTCAGTCTACTCTTAATTTCTGTAATCCCTCTTGGGTGTTTCTGGAGGCTTGCTCCTGGGTGAATTTAGATCTCATTTAAGTGAAAATTGACATTAACCACCTCAGCTATGCAAGGACATTTTCATTTGGGGATATAGTGTACTCTGGCCATATCTTCTTCAATATCTAAGCATCCTTCCCTTTGGCCCACATTGCCTCATTCTCTAGAAATTGTTGCTAATACTTTAGTGTCAGATTACTGACATGGACAAAGTCCATGCCATTGTGAGGAAAAGAAAGTTTCCTACTGCAGTTAGGACACAGATAAACTAATACCAACTGTAGAAATTTTAATAAATTTAATTGATTCTATGTGTGTATATGTGTGTGTGTGTGTGCGTGTGTGTGCACGCGCACACACATGTGTGTAATGCAGAGGCCAAAGGACAATCTATGTGAATTGAGTTTCTCCTTCCACTACCTGGATCTGCGGAATTGAACTCATGTATTTAGGTTTGGTGGCATGCACCTTGACTGGCTAAACTGTCTTTCGGGACTCCAACAGTTTTTCCTAAGTATATGAGAGAACACTGCTGAATCACCAGACCTCCCTCAGCTCTAACTTATCCCCTGCAAACATGGCCATACCTAGTGTCATTGTTAAAGGGATGAAGCATGAGCATAGGAAATTATCAGAGCATTTGGATGACAAATACACTGCTCATGAAACACAACTTATCCTGGTCTTTGCTCCAGATACCTTTCAGCTACATTGCAACACTGACGTATCTTTTAGAGGAAACTGCATAAGGATGTGGTCATGAAGAGCCAGGTACTTCCTTTTAAAATATTATCTATGGGATCTCCTGCTTGTGTTAGGTCAACTGAACAGTGAGAAAACTGCTATATTTACTGCTCAGACCACAATAACAGAAAACTGAAACATGCTCATCATTCAGATGACCTTCAGTATGCCAGCTATGTGCTGAGCTCCCTTCATTCTCATAGCACACTTTCCTCACCTGCAAATGGGAACACTCTCTGTCCTTAAAGATGCCTCTAGAGATTATAAATCCTAATATAGTGTATATGCAGACACTTCAGGTCAAGTATCCAGACACTCATATGAACTAAGACTGACGGTCAGGACTAAAAAAACAGTCTTGAGATTGGGGAAGTAGATATTAACATCATGTGCCTTTCTAGTTAGAACGATACACAGTTAAAACTCAGGCCCAATTAAAATACAACCCTTTGGTTTTAAGCCAATGAGGAAGACAACAAAACTAACAGCCCAGCCACTGGACACCCAGGCTAATTCTGGGTATATTATGACTGCACTCCTAAATTCACAGAAGCTATGATCACCCACATGACAGCTACACACAGGATTTGCTCTTCCAACACTCTAAATACAGTCTGAGGAGCTTGAAATGCCTCAATGCACCATGATTTCTACTCAGTTAATGGTTGCTGGATAAGAGTACATTTCCTTCAGTGATGTAGATACTTATAAAGAGCTTCAGAATGTGGAACTCCCCACCCTTGCTCCTGTAGGCAACAGCAAGTAAACTCACTGGGTTATTAAAAGCAAAGACAATGAAATAACAACAATAATGATAACAACATTCAAACACAGAAAGACATTGATAATGATATTAGAAAGGATCAGGGCCCAGAATTAACATTGTTGTTGGTGGTGGCAGTATTCTTCCATGGCTTCTCCTTCAAGATCCAATTGATTTGTTGCATTATTGTCCCTCAAATATTGACTATGACTTACAACTTGTAATAAACCCCTTCTTCCCCATATATTGCCTTTATCCCAACAAGAAATTTTGGCTAAACATATTGAAACTCCAGTAAGTATATATCTCAACTGCTCATAACCTGGAATACCTCTACATACTTCTGTTCACTAAATCTCAAACTATATTCAATTAGACCACTTGCTGTGATAGTCAAAGCACTTGGGTCTGTGTTTATGTGCAATCATTAATAAGATTTTCTCATCAACATGATTTTACCTAAAACAATGAGCCATTAATTATAATTTATTTGAAGCTGAGTACCGGGTTCCAAGACTCATCTGGTTAACTTGATGTGCTTATGGAGGCTAGATACAATGGCTTATATAAAAGGGGCAATATTAGGGAGCCACTGTTAATTTTAAGGATATAGACTATAACCATCTGGCAACCATTAACAATCAGGGTAAATACCTCCAGCCTTATAGCACAGCCATCTCCCTTCCCCTTAGTTTCTCTAGCTAGGATTTAATTATTTCCACTGAGTACATCTCTTCCTTAGGTTTGACATATTGTACAACATATAATTTCTGTAATAAAATTGGGTAAAATAACTACTAGCTCCTTTTACATTTTAAAGTTCATGTATTTCAGAATTGTTTGTGAGATGAATCCATGCATTTATTTTGGTGATTGTGGACTAAAATCTTGTGTAGCATAAGCCAAAGAAAAGTTTTCATGTTTTAAGTTGTTTATCTCAGGCATTTTTCTCATGACAGCAGAAAGCAAACTAACAGAATAATATCAGAAAAACACTCATATTTAAATGCTTGTCTCCTACTTCTCTGCAGATGACCAAAGGTATACATGTGTCCTCTCCAGTACATACAACCACCTCTGTTGCAAAACCATGTTATCAAATTTGCAAGGTTCCCTTTCATCATTCTATTTATTACAGTAAAATGTAATATTTGAGATGCATGGAATCTTAGCTCTTAGAGATGCTATTACCTCTTGATAACACTCTCAATGGGAACCAGGCCTTTAACACAACTCTCCAAAATATAGTCAAGACTCAAAATATTATACCAACTTTAAATCACACTAGAATATTGTGTGTGCTTGAATATGTGAGCATATTTATATTTTTAGAGGACTTTTAAAACATAGAGAATATTCTAAATGTGATAGTACAAAAGCTTGGCAGAGCTGGCCACATCTCAGTTAGACAAAAAGAAGACAGAGTTATTATCAGGATCTTCGAAGATTGTACAATTTTGCTTACAAATAAGGGCTTTCATATTTAATTTAATGTATTTGGCACTGGGTACATCTCATCAAGACAGATTGGCCCAAATTCCAAAGACAACACTTTCTTAGCTGAACTTCTTGAAATACCAAGGTTGACTTACTTTTCTCTCTGAGGGCTTGTAGACAGGATTAGAAAAAGTGTCTACAAATCTAGGATACTCTTTCCCTATGGTGACAGAGAATAGTGGTCACTCCAGAACTGGACTTCCTTTGCTGTCCAGCCAAACAGAGCTCTGTTCAACAGAACCCTGGCCAAAAAAGCATAAGCTCTATCCCTTGACTCTGTATTTAGCAGAGAGGGAAAAGTGCTACAATAAATGTTATTGTGATGACTAGGGACTCAGACTTTGTTTCTATCATATTTTTATTGCATTGATCTGTAAATTATTTTACAAAGGTAATTTGTAAAAATTACATAAACTATTCATCACTTGGAAGGGAAGCATAGCACACTTATTTTCCTTTTCTATTATTTAATGTTTTAATATTTGAAGTCTTGTTTATAAAATGAACCAAAGCCTTTCTCTTACTTTTATGAAATATTCTGTTTTCTTCATACTCAGATATACTTACACAATACTAACTTCCAATCTAATCATTTTTTTAGAGCTTTTAAAAGAGTCTTAAAATAGAATTGAGCGTGTAGAGATGACCCAGTAGGGTAAAATTCCAGGTGAGGTCCTGATCTAGCAAAAGCCTCATAAACTCAGATGTGGCAGCACTGTCTCTCCCCTTAGGATTCTAGTAACACAATTGGTGGAGGGAAATAGAAGAGTTTCTGGAAGCCTGTGGGCCACCTAGCATTGTATAAACAGAAGATCCTGTCCCACACAAGGCAGAACCAAAAACCGAGTTGCAATAGTTCATTTGAGAGACATAAGAAAATCTTTTTGGAAAAATAATTTATAGGAAAGTCTTGTAACACAAGCTTTACAAATTCAGCTATTCATTTAACTTCCCTCCACTCGATCTAGAAACTGAGAGAGAGAGAGTTCTGCAATGATACAATCCTTTTTCTCCCTTTAAGGCTGGGTAACCTGGCAGCACTTATCAGCCACTCTTATAGTCAAAAGTGTTTGTGAATGGACAGGCATGTACTTAATAATAGAAGAAGCTCCTGGGTTGTTTAAAGAAGAGCCACACCAGTAATGTGTAATCAGATTAATATTTGGATAAATGAGTATGAAATGGACACTTGTACACCTCTACATCTAAGACAACATAAAATAAGTTCCATATCAGAGAGTTCTGGTGAGTTGGAGAATGGAATTGGGGGATAGTAGGAATTGGACGGGATAGGACCTCTTTCTTGATATATATATAGTTTGGATTGTAACCCTTTGTCAGATGTAGGGTTGGTGAAGAAGACATAGTCTATAGTCTGTCTCTTTGTTCTGCTGAGAGTGTACTTTGCTTTACAGAAGATTTTCAGTTTCATCAGGTCCCATTTATTACTTGATGTTCTTAGAACCCGAGATGTTGGTGCTTATTTTGCAAGATGTCTGCATTGCCAATGAGTTAAAGGTACTTCTCCACATTTTCTTTTAAAAGACATTAATGTGTCTTGTTTTATGTTGAGGTCTTTAGTCCACATGGACTTGACTTTTGTGTGGGTAATAAATATGATTATATTTGCAGTTTCTACATGCAGACATACAGTTAGACCACCATCCTTTTTTGAAGATTAAAACTGGCCTTCGTCAAGGCTGCCCATTCTCTCCATAACCCTTCAATATAGTACTGGAAGTTCTAGCCAGAGCAATAAGACAAAAAAAGGAGATGAAGGGTATCCCTTTTTGCAGATGATATGATAGTGTACATAAGTGTACATAAAATTCCACCAGAGAACTCCTAAAACTGATAAACACCTTCAGCAAATTGGCTGGATCCAAAATTAATTCAAAAAAGTCTGTAGCCTTCCTATATACAAATGACAAGCTTGCAGAGGAAGAAGTTAGGAAAACCACAGCCTTCACATTACCCACACGCAATATAAAATATTTAGAAGTTACTCTAACTAAGCAAGTGAAGGACTTGTTTGAAAAAATTTCAAAACTCTGAGGAAAGAGATTGAGGATGACATGAGAAGATGGAATGATCTTCCTTGCTCATGGATCAGGAGAATTAACATAGTAAAAATTGCCATCCTACCAAAAGCAATATACAAATCCAATGCAATTCCTATCAAAATACCTACACAATTTTTTAAAGACATTGAAAGTTCAATTCTGAACGTCATATGGAAAAACAGAAAACTCAGAATAGCTAAAACAATCTTGTACAAAAAAGTGCTCCAGAGGAATCTCCATTCATGATCTCAAATTGCATTAAAAAGCAATAGTAATTAAAACAGCATGGTACTGGTACAGCATCAGGCTGGTTGATCAGTGGAATCAAATCGAAGACCGAGATATGAATCCACACACATATGGTCACTTGATTTTTGACAAAGAAGCCAAATCCATTCAATGGAAAAAGGATAGCATCTTCAACAAATGGTGTTGGTCTAACTGGAGGTCTATGTGTAAAAAAAATGCAAGTGGACCCATATTTATCGCCTTGAAAAAAACTCAAATCCAAATGGATTAAAGACCTCAACATAAAACCAGAGACACTAAGTCACTTAGAAGAAAAAGTGGGGAAGACCCTGAAACACATTGGTACAGGAGACAACTTCATGAACAGAACACCAACGGCCAAGGCCTTAATGTCAACAATTAATAAATGGGACCTCATGAGGCTGAGAAGCTTCTGTAAGGCAGGAGACACTGTCAAGACAACAAAGCAACAGCCTACAGACTGGGAAAAGATCTTCATCAACCATACATCTGTCAAAGTCTAATATCCAAAATATATAAAGAACTCATGAAATTAAGCATCACCAAACCAAATAACCCAATTGAGAAATGGGGCTTGGAACTAAACAGAATTCTGAAGAGAGGAGTATCAAATGGCTGAGAAACACTTAAGGAAACGCTCAACCTCCTTAGTCATCAGGGAAATGCAAATCAAATCAACTCTGAGATTCCATCTTACACCCATCAGAAAGGCTAAGATCAAAAATTCAAGCGACACCACATGCTGGACAGATTGTGGGGAGAGAGAAACACTCCTTCATTGCTGGTGGGAATGCAAACTGGTACAGCCACTTTGGAAATCTATCTGGTGCTATCTCAGAAAAATGGGAATAGGGCTTCCTCAAGACCCAGCTATTCCACTCCTTGGAATATACCCAGAAGATGCTCCAGCACACAACAAGAAAATTTGCTCAACCATATTCATAGCAGCTTTATTCATAATAGTCAAAAAATGGAAACATCCTAAGTGTCCATCAGTAGAAGAATGGATAAAAAAAAACTGTGGTACATATACACTATGGAATACTACTCAGCTATTAAAAACAAGGAATTCCCAAAATTTGTGGATAAATAGATTGAGCTAGAAATGATCATAATGAGTGAGTTAACCCAGAAGCAGAAATACTCCAATGGTTTATGTTCACTTATATCTGCATACTAGCCCAAGGGGCATGTCCCACAAAAGCCTTCACTTACCAGGAAACTGGGACAGAGGGGAGGACATCCTATTGGGACTCTAGATGAGAGAAGCATGAGAGAATAGAAAAGTAGAAGGATCCAGAGGGTCCTAGAAACCTACAGGTAGAACATTATGATAGGCAGATTTGGGTCCAGGCGTCCCGCTCAAACTAAGGCACCAGCCCAAGGAAAATATTTGCGGTAAACTTTAAACCCCTACCCAGATCTAGCCAATGGTTAGAACATTCTCCACAGTTGAGTGGAGAGTGGGATATGACTTTCTCACGTACTCTGGTGCCTCATATTTGACCATGTCCCCTGGAGGGGGAGACCTGGTGGCACTTAGAGAAGGAGAGCAGGTAACCAAGAAGAGACTTGATAACCTATGAGCATATACAGAGGGAGGTAATCCCCCTCAGGAACAGTCATATGGGACGGGAATAAAGGGAAAATAGGAGGGAGGGAAGAATGGGAGGATACCAGTGATGGGATAACCATTGAGATATATCAAGAATAAATTAATAAAGAAAATTTAAAAAATAAAGTGAAGGGACATTTGGATGATGGAAATAAAAATCTTGTTTAAATGATAAAAATAAAAAAAATAAAAATGGCCTTATTACCACAAGCAATGTACAGATTGAATGCAATCCGTATCAAAAATATCTATACAATTTTTTACAGTTCTTGAAAAATTCACTCTCCATTTCATGTGGAAAAACAAAAAATCCAAAATAGTTAAAATAATCCTATGAAAAAAGATCTTCTGGATGGATTTCCATCCCTGATCTGAAGATGTACTACAGAGCAACAATATTAAAATCAGTATGGTATTGGCATAGAAATTTTTTAGATAATACTTATGGATATTTTATTTTTGACAAAGAATCCAAAACCATTCAATGTGAAAAAAAAGTCAGCCTCTTTTCTTAAACAATCCAGGACCACCTGCTCATGAGTGGGTCACCTACCAGGGACTGAATCTTCCCACATAAATCATTTATCAATACCTCCACAGATTTGTCTACCAGCTAATCTGATAGAGGTAGCTCCTCAATTAAGTATAGTAATTACCAGGTAACATGCACTTTTGTTGAATTGACAAATTTTTACCAGCACATTATGCCTCTCTCTCTGATTCTGAGCAGCACCCTTTCTTTTCTTAGCAAGCTGTCTTTTTTTTTTTTTTTTTTTTTTTTTTTTTTTTTTTTTTTTTTTTTTTTTTTGCTATGTCCTGGGCAAATGATTTATTCTGGGACATGTGGACAAAGAAATATTGACTTATAACCCCAAAATTACTCTCCACTCCTGTAACAATGGGCCATTAAAATGAATACACATCAATCTTGATTTCAATTTTGAGATGAAATCAAGAGTTTTGCGTTTGGCAGAACAGGATGTCGTACATGAATATATATCAGTGAAATATATTAAAAATCAGAAAAAAACTCTCTTTTACTCTTTTTTTTTTCATTTTGTATTAGGAAAATAGTAACACAGTGACAAATTAAGATGGAAAGCAATCTAATGTAATGTTGGTCATGTCTTTTCTGTTTATCAAAGGTTTTACATGAGTCCTCATTTTCTGTAACTTTGGTTGGTGGCGAAGATGGTTCTAGGAGTCTCACAGTTTCCAAAATTCTTGAAGATTGAACACACACACACATCTGTATTACGTCTTTGTAGGGTTAGTCACATCTGAATCTTTCTATTGTTTCTATGAGAAATATAAGTATTTAGATCTCAAAGGACGTTTTCTTTGCATGATACTGCACCTTCCTTTCTAGCCTTCCTTCCCCAATTTCGGACACACTCCAGAAAAGAACCCAATTATCAATAAGTATGCCTGATAGTATTATGAATGTACATAAGTACATGCATAACATGCATATGAGTGTGCATCTCTCTCTCTCTCTCTCTCTCTCTCTCTCTCTCTCTCTCTCTCTCTCTCTCTCTTAATGTCTCTGTTAAATAACATCTAGTGATTGATAACCCTTTTTTGACATAGTATTGCTCAGAAACTGAGCTACACTGGCAGTACACCTAGCCCCCAACATCCTCTTACTGTCATATCTCATCACTTACAGTACAAGCATATGATATCATACCCAGCTTTTCATGTGACTGCCCATATAGAATGTTGACCCCCATGATTTTCATGAGGCACAGTGTATGAAGTGAACTATCTTACTGTCCAATGATATGTTCTGATTAGCAGAGAAAAGCATATAACACTCAAGAAACATTATTTTACGTGCCATCAGCAGGGAGTAACAACCAATTGCTTGGCTATCCTTTCTCTCTTTCCTTTCCATGCTAATGTGTATTCTCAGGAGAATGTTTGGTTACTACTGAACTCCATAGAGAATTAGGATGGCTGACTTCACTGAAGATGATGAAATGCTCTCATTATACATCTATATAGCAGACTATCAGAGTGATGGTCCAGGGGCTACACAATAAAAAACAAAAGAAACCAACAAGGGTGCATACAGGTTCTGATCAGCTTTCTTCTTCCAAATATATTCAGGCCATTCTGCCATCACATTTGAAATATGTCAAATCCTGACTGAAATCCAATAAAAATCCATTCAACTAAAAGCTTTCAACAATGACAGAGGGAATCATTAACATGTAGCTTTTGTAGTAATAACAAAATTATAGTGATTTACTCATGATTGAAGGGTGAGATATTATGACAGCAGCTCTTGTTAAAGGAATTCTGACAGGGAGGACTGGATACCACTATAGTCTCTATAATGGGACACTTCAGCATAAATCAAATACATTGGCCATAATCTTCAACACACAAGCATCAATTCAAAGACTGTTGCTATTCTGAGACCCTGTGGACACTGACATGGTCTTGGGTTTTTAATTTTCAGATTAAGAAAATAGGTCTGATTTCTCTTCCCTAAAGACACAGTCAAGAAACAATTGATACCACTGATAGAGCACAAATTGCCCAGTGAGACAAGCATGTTTTCATATAGAACTCTCAATTGAAGATGCTAAACAAAATAAATAAACTGCTTTCTTACAAGTGAAATGACATAAATCCTTGAGGTATGTTTTTAGTTATCTCTTTCATAAACCTAAACAATGCCCTTTATAAATCCATCTGACAAATTTGTTTATAAAACAAGTTTTTTGTTTCATTTTGTTTTCGTTTTTCTTTTTCAAAATAAGTTTTTAACCTATAAACTTTACTGCAAATTATATTCTTTGAGGAAAGTAACTTGAGAGAGCTACCCAAAACCTATATGTGGGCATATAAAGTTACATAAGCAAAATTTGCCTTTGATAGTGTCATGCCTATGCTATTAGTGTGATTTCCAGAATGCCAGGGATTTTTTTTTAGTTGTTTGTTTTGTTTTAATAAGTCTCCAGCTTTGCCTCATATTGTCTTTTCCTAAAGTTCTTTTCTAATTGAAGGCATAAATCTTGGGATTTGTCTGAATGGAGTTCTCTGAAAAGAACTCATGCTTCTGCCAGTCATACTAGAGTGGTATGGTTCTACCTCTGCTGATGACATTTTCCAAAACACTCTATACCCAGCATGAAGCATAGCTTCATTGGTTAGCAGACATTTTAGCCAGATTGCAGCATATTCCAGAAATATCATAACTTATTAAACTGAGAGAACAGGCTGGTAGAACTGAGAATTCTGAGACATTTGTAAAGAATAGATTACTGTGAAGCAAGTTCATATATTTGAAATTAAACAGTACCCACTTGGAACAGAACAGATTGAAAAGTACACAGAAAAATTATTTTCCTGGAAAGATTAACCTTTTTGTGATCTGGAAGACAAGCATTAAAAATACTGCCTAGTTCTCTGTTAAAGGACAATGGAGAAAAATTCAGTGATATTTCCTTCTCTTCTTGCCTCTTCTATATTTTTTCATATGGAAAGTTAATATATTAACTTGTTTTACATGATATAGAGAAATCAAACTATAAGAAAGTGGGAAGCTTGTCCCTGCAGGTTAACTTTCTCATAGTCTCTATAAAATTCAGGTATAGTCCACCAAGTGATATGTGCCCACCTGTGCTCAAGTGGCACTAGGTTATAGTAGTAACCACTTTCTGATTAGATTTCAGGTCTGCCTCACAGCAAGGAATTCATTTCTTGTGCTGGCAACCTGGTCAGAAAATAATTGTTTTTGAGGTCACAAGCCATGAGGATAAACAAAATATTGATGTTTAGCTAAATTGATACGGCATCAATTTGCCTTCTAAATTATTTGCATTTATATTCATAATCAAATGCTACATTTAACCTTAATAAAAGAATCTTCTGCTTACCTTGAATAATGACAAATGAAAAGGCCCATGACTGCACAAGATTCTAAGAATGAGGACAATTGCTCAGCCATATACAAGACATTTATACTGCCCCCTATAAGGCTCAGGAAATATTGCTTAAGGGGGGAGAGCAAGGAAGAATATAAGGGTCAGAAAACAGGAGAAATGTGAAAGATTTGTGTTTAATTTTATGCATTTGTGTGTCGTTGTGTGTGCCTTTGTATGTGTATGTGTGTGTGCATGTGTAAGACAGATAGTGTAGTTATGAATTCACAGCCGCTGCAGATGCCTGCACTAAATTTGCACAAGAATGTGCCCATCAGTAGCCAGGCATTGATGAATAATGGGCTTTAGACCTTACCTCTCAACGCAGAACACTATGCTACCGGTAGATTCATCGAGGGAGTAATCAGAATTCATTAGCTACATGTTTAAAATCATCAATATACAAATCTAATCTTATAAGATGAACTATTGGGTGTCTTAGCAAGAAAAAATATTATATAAGAAAATTTACAATATTTTATGCTAATTAAAAATGGTATTTTAGCAGGGATGTAAGAGGTCAGTCCTGAAGGAAAATTTCACATACTCATACAGAGCAAGTCTTCCCTCTGTGACTCTCTCAAAGTATCTATACTAAAATAAATTACTTTTCCAAACTCAGGAAATTTCCACTAATCTTTCCTCAAAGTCGTTAAATAATTGCCCCCTTTGAGAATGTGTACTGCACTTCCATAAGATGTATAATGGTAGAGCATGGACATGAATAAAATCATCTACATTAATCTCTTTACTCAGTTTTATTTTCTGGAGGCTGCACAGAGCAGACCCTGCTGGGTCTGGTGGCACATTGTGTGCTGTTGAGGGTATTCACAATAGGACTACCAGTATATTTCACTGAGTATTCTACTACTGTGGTTCTTTGGCCCATATTTATGCTGGAAATCTACCCTCTTTTAACATCTTATTTGTCAATATTTTTGGGTTTTAGAAAAATGTGTCATGGTTAAAATGAGTCACTGCTGGTCAAGCTCATCTATAGCTGCCAAGCATGGACAGCTGATTTTCCAAGAAAAAATTTAGCTTCCTGATTTGGATTTGTAAGTGAATTTTTCTTGAACATCTCATTACCATAAAATCAATTTACTCTCTATTCAATTCATGTAGGCACCCCATAAAAGACTCTGGAAAACTGTGATGTTGAGATTGGAGAGATGGCACAGAGGTTAACAACACTTACTGGCCAATCATGATAAGTGCTGCTTGTATCCCAGGATCCCTGTAACAAGCCAACCACTGTGCAAAAGCTTGCAACTTCAAGTTGGAGGTGGGGAGAAATGGGACATTTAGGGCTTTCTGACTTCCAGCCAGGGTGAGAAAGCACAAGCTCCTGGTTCTAAGAGAAACAAAGGAATGAGGGAAGAGTAAAGGAGGAAGATACCAGATGAGTTTTCTGGTCTCTGAACATGTGTGTAAATCTGCATGCATGTATATGCGTACACTCACACAAATATAGTATTATATAATTGTGCATGATAAATATTTATTATACATAATTATTTTAAAATAAGTAAGAAAACTGTCATATTCCTTGTTTTAGATGCTATCCTAAAGAAAAACTATAAATAAGAGCTAAAGAGAGACAATTCAATAATCTTTAATCATTCTCAATTTTACTGATTGTGCATACCCCTCAACCAACAGCTTCTTCCTTGGAAACTTTACTTCATGGCAAGTCTATAGAAACTGGAGAAGGAGACACTAAAAATAGAGTATAAAATAAGCCAATTGGTGGAGAGAGATTAGAAACCATTTTCTACATAGTGTGTTCAAGAAAAACCTAGGAGAATATATATATATATATATTCTTAGGAAAGCTATATATTTTATGAAATGTATATGCCTGAGGCCTTGTGGCCCAGTGCTTAAAGGCTTTGTTCTCAGTTCATCAGCTCTTTCATCTTTCTTAATAAAGTGTTTTCAAATGTTTTTATGTTAAGATGATCACATTTTTAATTTAAGTTATTTAATCTGATTACATCTCAATTGTTATCCTCTCACTTGTACATTCCCATTCCCCCTCTTTCATCCTATTCTCCTACCCTAGGTCTGTGACAAAAAAGGACATCCTCTCCCAACATATGATCACAGCCTATAAGGTCTCATTCAGATAGCTTGTTTACTCTTCTTTTGAGTGCCACCAGGTCCAGGTCTCCCTACCAAGGCAAAGTGGTCCAATAAGGGACACAAGAGTTCATGTCAGAGTCGGTCCCTGGTCTCCACACAATTGTGGAGAATATTCTGTCCATTGGCTAGATCTGGATAGGGGTTCCAAGTTTACTGCATACATTGTTCTTGGTTGGTACAGTAGTTTCAGCAGACTACCCTGGGTCCAGATCTGCCAACTTTGAGGGTTTTCTTGTGGGTTTCTAGGACCCTCAGGATCCTTTTTTTCCCCATTCTCCCTTATCTCTCTCACCTGGAGTCTCAATAAGAAGTCCTAGTATCTATACGAATGCCGTGATAAGTGAAGATTTTCTGGGGATATCCCTGTTGGGATAGTGTCCAATTATAAGTGAGTATATACCTTGTGTATCTTTCTAGGTCTGGGTTAACTCACTCAGGATAATCATTTCTGATTCCATCCAATTGCCTGCATATTTCAGCATTTCCTTGTTTTTAATAGCTGAGTAGTATTCCATTAAGGAAATGTATCACAATTTCTTTATTCTTTGATTGAGGGACATTTAGGTAGTTTCTGGGTTCTGGCTATTACAAATAAGACTGCTATGAACTTATGTCCTTGTTGTGTGGTTGATCATCTTTTGGGTATATTCTAAGGAGAGGAATAGCTGGGTCTTGATGTGTCCCTATTCCAAGTTTTCTGAAAAAGTGCCAGATTGCTTTCCAAGGTGGTTGTACCAATTTGAACTCCCACATGCAATGAAGAAATATTTCTCTTTCTCCACATCATCATCAGCATATGCTGTCTCTTGAGTTTTTTTTTTTTATCTTATCCATTCTGATGAATGTAAGTTGGAATCTCAGATTCCTTTTTTTTTTTTTTTTTTTTTTTTTTGCAATTCTCTGATGACTAAGGATGTTGAGCATTTCTTTAAGTGTTTCTTAGTGTTTTGATATTTCTTTTTTTTCTGTTTTTTTTTTAATTTTTTAAAATTAATTTATTCTTGTTACATCTCAATGTTTATCCCATCCCTTGTATCCTCCCATTTCTCCCCCCCCCATTTTTTCATTATTCCCCTCCCCTATGACTGTTCCTGAGGGGGATCACCTCCCCCTATATATTCTCATAAGGTATCAAGTCTCTTCCTGGCTACCTGCTGTCCTTCCTCTGAGTGCCACCAGGTCTCCCCCTCCAGGGGACATGGTCAAATGTGAGGCACCAGAGTACGTGAGAAAGTCGTATCACACTCTCCACTCAACTGTGGAGAATATTCTGACCATTGGCTAGATATGGGAAGGGGTTGAAAGTTTACCTCCTGTATTGTCCTTGGCTGGTGCCTTAGTTTGAGCGGGACCCCTGGGCCCAAATCTGCCTATCATATTGTTCTACTTGTAGATTTCTAGGACCCTCTGTATCCTTTTATTTTGCTATTCTCCCATGCGTCTCTTTTGAGAATTCTGTTTAGTTCTGAGCCCCACGACTTAATTAGGTTATTTGGTTTAGTATTGTTTAACTTGTTGAGTTCTGTATATATTTTGAATATTAATCCTTAGTCAGATGTAGGGTTGGTGAAGATCTTTTCCCAGTCTGTAAGCTGTTGCTTTGTTCTGCTGACATTATCTTCTGCCTTAAAAAAAAGTTTACCTTAGAGCCTGTGCTATTGAAGTTCTGTTCAGGATGGTGTCTCCAATGCCAGTGAGTTCCAGGCTTTTATTCACTTTTTCTTGTAAATGACTTAGTGTCTATGGTTTTATGTTGAGGTCTTTAATCCACTTGTACTTGAGTTTACTACATGGAGATAATTTTGCATCTACTTGCATTTTTCTACATGTAGACAGTCAGTTAGACCACCAAAATTTGTTGAAGATGGTACCCTTTTTCTATTTAATGTATTTGGCTTCTTTGTCAAAAATCATGTGTCCATATGTATGTGGATTCATTTATGGGTCTTCAGATAGATTCCATTGAATAACTAGCCTACTGCTAAGCCAGTATCATGCAGTTTTACTTACTTTTGCTCTATAATACAGCTTGAGATCAGGTATGGAGATTACTCCAGAGGATCTTTTATTGTACAGGATTGTTTTATCTGTTCTAGGTTTTTTGTTTTTCCATATGAAGTTGAGAATTGATTTTTCAATATCTTTAAAAACTTGTATAGGTATTTTGATAGGGATTGCATTGAATCTGTAAATTGCTTTTGGTAAGATGGCCAATTTTACTATGCTAATACTCGTGATCCATGAACAAGAGATATCTTTCCATCTTGTGATGTCATCTTCAATGTCCTTCTTCAGAGATTTGAAGTTTTTCAAACATGCGTTCATTTGCTTGGTTAAAGTTACTCCTAGATAGTTCATATTGCTTGTGGCTACAGTGAAAGTTGTAGTTTCCCTAATTTCTTACTCAACATGATTGTCATTTGTACACATGAAGGCTACTGACACTTTTGATTTAATTTTGTATCCAGCCAATTTTCTGAAGGTGCTTATCAGCTGTAAGAATCCTCTGGTGGAATTTTGGGGGGTCACTTATATACACGATTATATCATCTGTGAATAGGGATAATTTGATTTCTTCCTTTGCAATTTAGATTTCTTTTGATCTCCCTTTGTTGTATTATTGCTCTGGGTAGAACTTCAAGAATTGTATACAAGAGATATGGAGAAAGTGGACAGCCTTACCTGGTCCTTGATTTTACAAGAATTTCCTTAAGTTTCTCTCCATTTAATTTTATGTTGACTTTAGGTTTACAGTATATAGGCTTTATTGTGTTTAGGTATGTGTCTTGTATCCATGATCTCTGCAAAACTTTAAACATGAATTGTTGTTGGATCTTGTCAAATGCTTTTTCTGCATCTAAGGAGATGATCATATTTTTTTTCTTTCAGTTTGTTTATGTGGTGGATTACATTAATAAATTTCTGTATATTAAACCATCCTGAATGCCTGGAATGATGCCTACCTGGAGTGATATCTTTGATGTGTTCTTGGATTCAGTTTGTGAGTATTTTATTGATTTTTTGCATTAATGTTCATAAGAGAAATTGGTGTGAAATTTTTTCTTCATTAGGTCATTTTGAGGTTTAGGTATCAAAATGACTGTCGCCTCATAGAGTGAGTTTGGTAAAGTTTGTGTATTTCATTGATTTTCTGAAAGAACCAGATATTGGTTTTGAGGATTCTTTGGCTTGTTCTCTTTTTTTTCTAGTGTATTGATTTCAAATTTGAGTTTGATTATTTATGCCATGTAGTACTCTTGAGTGTTCCTGCTCCTTTTTTTCTAGGGTTTCCAGATGTGTCCTTATGTGGCCTATATGAAATATTTCCAATTTCTTTAAGAAGACCCAAAGTGCTATGAATTTTCCTATCAGCACTGCTTTGAATGTGTCCATAATTTTGGATATATTATTATTTATTTTCATTGAACTTTAGGAAGTCCTTAATTTCTTCCCTGACCCAGATGTCATTGGTGAGAGGGTTGTTTAATTTTCATGAGTGTGTAGGAATTTTGTTATTTCTGTATGTGTTAAAGTCCAGCTTTAGTCCGTGGTTATATGATAGGATACAACGTATTATTTCAATCTTCTTTTATTATTTTAGGTTTGTTTGTGACCTACTATATGATCAATTTTGGAGAAGCTTCCATGAGTTGCTGAGAAGAAGGAATAATCTTTTCTGTGGAATGGCGGGGTGGTCTGTGATCAGATACAGCCATTTTCCTGAGTTTCTCCCAGCCCAGCAGATATACACTGTGGTATTTCACTGCCAACAGTTCAGTCCCAGATTCTGAATCCATGATATAGAGAAAGGTTACAGCTCACATGTAAGTATGGGTCCAGACTCTGGGGACTGGACTCCCATCCTCTATCAACCATTTGAGTGCCCCAAGGCCCAACCACCTGTGCTCTGCACTGTGTGGACCCCTCTCACCAAGGCTTTCCAGGTCTTGCAGTCTGTAGCTCCCAGAGAGATCCCTAGACTCCATCCTGCAGATCAGATATGGTGCATCTTTAGTATCATCATCTTGTACCCTCTCTTTCAAATGTATTTTTAATCTTATGTCACTAGTCTAATACTCTGCCCTGGGACATAAGGACCTTCAAATTTGTCAGTACATTGGAACTCAGAAATATGATCACAACAATTCACCATTCAATCATTGATCATTTCCTTGGCAATAAAAGCCTGGGCTAGACTTTAGTCACCTAGCCACAATACAAAAGAGATAATGAATATGATCACCATTTTAAAAGACTACAAAGTCACAATACAGAATTAGCTGGGATTTAGTGTAAGTAGACTGGTTAATAAGATAGAAGCTTCATGTACTGGACACAGAAACATATTAGTGATTTGTAGTTCCTTCTCACTGTAATGACTTAAATCTACTCACAATCAAATGTTGTGACATCTTCTACCTTCAATTTTGTCTCTGGAAGTTATGACTCAAGTGTGACTGACACACATTTGTTAAGATTTTTTTAATCGTTGGTATGTGTGTCTGTGCATATGAATGCAGGAGCTTATGGATACTTTAGAGGGCATAGCATCTCTGGAGCAAGAGGTACATTCTGTTGTGAGCTACCTGATGTGGGTGCTAGGAAACAAGCCCAGGTTATCAGAAAGAGTAGTACAAACTCTTAACTTCTGAGCCTTCTCTCAGCCTTGACCCAGGTTTTAAGATACTCCCCCAAAAGGTATAGCAGGCCCCAATTGAAGTTCTTACTTTGACAGATGTCATATTTATTAGAGGAGTTATTGGCAGACTTCCTTCAGTGTGTTTAACTGTTATTTACAGACAATGTTTATTTTCCCTGTTACTGTGGTTCTAATCATGATTCAACCTCTACAGCATGTGAAAAATAAACCTAGCAGTGCAAGGCTGAGCTTCAATCAAGAGACATCAAGCAGCTCCAATCTAGCATTTATAAGCTAAGGGGGAAATCTGATCTTAATTCAACCTAATTTGTGGGAAAATATTTCAAAGCCAGTTCTTGATTTTCTTTGCTCAAACAACTATAACACTTTCTAATTTGATTTATCTGAAAACTCTCAAGCCTGACTGGGTTGCCACCAGCAAATATAAGGATTGACTGTCCCTGTGCGATTTGCAAATTTAATTAAAGCTCATTTTCCTGTTTGGCCAATAATAGGCTTCTTCACAGATTCATTTATTTATTCAACACATGGTCTGTAAGAAGCTCATGAAAGGTCAGGCTTGTTTCTCTGGCTAAGACGAGAAATCTGGAGAAAGGCATGTTTAGTCATGGCCCAACTGAAGTGTGCATGGCTATAGAATGCTGCTCAGAGATTATAAAATCACTACTTGTGGGTAAGCTGTTCCACAGTCTTCTAGATGATTCTCTTGTATTTACCTTCCATGTTATTGTTGGTGTGCTGAGGTTATAGATACATGCCACAGTGTCTAATTTTTGTATGTCTTTGGAGATCAAACTCAGGTCCTCAGGCTTAAAATTCAAGTACTGTACAAATTGAGCTATCTCCTGTCCCCTGCTGATTTCTGTCTACTCAAGTCAGATTCCTCAGAAAGCTAGGAATTATGTTATAACACAAAGTACTTTGCCACTTGTGCACTTCATGTTAACCTGCTAACCACCTGATCTTTTGTTGGTCTAAATCTGTGTCTAGGCAGCAGAGTCCTGATGCTTCACTTACTCTGCACTATCATATGATGTAAAGGATACATTGGGGTTTTTTTACAATAACTTTCTATACTTTTGGTATCATCAGACATTTATTTATTTGTCATGGTGGGCATATATATGGAGCTCAAAACAAAACACGCAGGTGTCAGTTCCCTCTCTTGTTCTACTGTATGGATCCTCAGGATCAAAAGTCAAAATGCCAGCCTTTGCAGCAAGTCCCTCTACCCACCAATCCATTTCACCAGCTCTAAACATTTTGCTTCTATTACCATCTTGGATATTGTAGATGCTACACCACTGCTTAAAAGACTGTTCTATCTTCCTGTAATTATCAGGGAGAAACTTGCTCTCCAAAGTCAGGAACAAAAATTTTAATTTACATAAAAGAAGCTCCAGAGCTATGAAAAGGTGTGAGATGTGTTCTTTTGGAAGCACTTAGCTCTCAGACAGGATTCTCAGCCTTTGCCTTCAGCCAGGAGGATGACCCTAACAACTGTGAGTTAGAAGATGGAGGTGTAGGGGAATGAAATGGACTGGACACACTACTTTTTGCCACCACCTTAACTATTCTTTTTTTTTTTTTTTTTTTTTTTTTTTTTTTTTTTATTAATTTATTCTTGTTACATCTCAATGTTTATCCCATCCCTAGTATCCTCCCATTCCTCCCCCCCCCCATTTTCCCATTATTCCCCTCCCCTATGACTGTTCCTGAGGGGGATTACGTCCCCCTATATATTCTCATAGGGTATCAAGTCTCTTCTTGGCTACTTGCTGTCCTTCCTCTGAGTGCCACCAGGTCTCCCCCTCCAGGGGACATGGTCAAATGTGAGGCACCAGAGTATGTGAGAAAGTCGTATCACACTCTCCACTCAACTGTGGAGAATATTCTGACCATTGGCTAGATCTGGGAAGGGGTTTAAAGTTTACCTCCTGTATTGTCCTTGGCTGGTGCCTTAGTTTGAGCGGGACCCCTGGGCCCAAATCTGCCTATCATATTGTTCTACTTGTAGATTTCTAGGACCCTCTGGATCCTTTTATTTTGCTGTTCTCCCATGCGTCTCTCATTTAGAGTCGCAATAGGATGCCTTCCCCTCTGTCCAAGTTTGCTGGTAAGTGAAGGCTTTCGTGGGACATGCCCCTTGGGCTAGTATGCAGATATAAGTGAGTATATACATTTGATTCTTTCTGCTTCTGGGTTAACTCACTCATTATGATCATTTCTAGCTCAATCCATTTATCCACAAATTTCGGGAATTCCTTGTTTTTAATAGCTGAGTAGTATTCCATAGTGTATATGTACCACATTTTCTTTATCCACTCTTCTACTGAGGGACACTTAGGCTGTTTCCATGTTCTGGCTATTATGAATAAGGCTGCTATGAACATGGTTGAGCAAATTTTCTTGTTGTGTGCTGGAGCATCTTCTGGGTATATTCCAAGGAGTGAATAGCTGGGTCTTGAGGAAGCCCTATTCCCATTTTTCTGAGATAGCACCAGATAGATTTCCAAAGTGGCTGTACTAGTTTGCATTCCCACCAGCAATGAAGGAGTGTTCCTCTCTCCCCACATCCTCGCCAGCATGTGGTGTCGCTTTGAATTTTTGATCTTAGCCATTCTGATGGGTGTAAGATGGAATCTCAGAGTTGTTTTGATTTGCATTTCCCTGATGACTAAGGAGGTTGAGCATTTCTTTAAGTGTTTCTCAGCCATTTGATACTCCTCTGTTGAGAATTCTCTGTTTAGTTCCAAGCCCCATTTCTCAATTGGGTTATTCGGTTTGGTGGTGTTTAATTTCTTGAGTTCTTTATATATTTTGGATATTAGACCTTTGTCAGATGTAGGGTTGGTGAAGATTTTTTCCCAGTCTGTAGGCTGTCGCTTTGTTCTCTTGACAGTGTCTCCTGCCTTACAGAAGCTTCTCAGCCTCATGAGGTCCCATTTATTAATGGTTGACATTAAGGCCTGGGCCGTTGGTGTTCTGTTCAGGAAGTTGTCTCCTGTGCCAATATGTTCCAGGCTCTTTCCCACTTTTTCTTCTAAGTGAGTTAGTGTCTCTGGTTTTTATGTTGAGGTCTTTAATCCACTTGGATTTGAGTTTTGTGCAAGGTGACAAATATGGGTCCAGTTTCATTTTTTTACACATAGACCTCCAGTTAGACCAGCACCATTTGTTGAAGATGCTATCCTTTTCCATTGAATGGATTTGGCTTCTTTGTCAAAAATCAAGTGACCATATGTGTGTGGATTCATATCTGGGTCTTCGATTCGATTCCACTGATCAACCAGCCTGTTGCTGTGCCAGTACCATGCTGTTTAAGTACTATTGCTTTATAGTACAGTTTGAGATCAGGTATGGAGATCCTCCGGAGCATCTTTTATTGTACAAGATTGCTTTAGCTATTCTGGGTTTTTGTTTTTCCATATGAAGTTCAGAATTGAACTTTCAATGTCTTTAAAAAATTGTGTAGTTATTTTGATAGGGATTGCATTGAATCTATAGATTGCTTTTGGTAGGATGGCCATTTTTACTATGTTAATTCTCCCGATCCATGAGCAAGGAAGATCACGCCATCTTCTCAGGTCATCTTCAATCTCTTTCTTCAGAGTTTTGAAATTTTTTTCATACAAGTCCTTCACTTGCTTAGTTAGGGTAACTCCTAGATATTTTATATTGCTTGTGGCTAATGTGAAGGGTGTGGTTTTCCTAATTTCTTCCTCTGCAAGCTTGTCATTTGTGTATAGGAAGGCTACAGACTTTTTGAGTTAATTTTGTATCCAGCCAATTTGCTGAAGGTGTTTATCAGCTTAGGAGTTCTCTGGTGGAGTTTTGAGGGTCACTTATGTACACTATCATATCATCTGCAAAGAGGGATAATTGACTTCCTCCTTTCCCATTTGGATCCCCTTGATCTCCTTTTGTTGTCTTATTGCTCTGGCTAGAACTTCGAGTACTATATTGAAGAGATATGGAGAGAGTGGGCAGCCTTGCCTTGTTCCCGATTTGAGAGGAATTTCCTTGAGTATCTCACCATTTACTTTGATTTTGGCTATTGGCTTGCTGTATATAGCCTTTATTATGTTGAGGAAAGTGCCTTGTATCCCGATCTCTCTAAAACTTTAAACATGAATGGGTGTTGAATTTTATCAAATGCTTTCTCTGCATCCAAGGAGATAATCATGTGGTTTTTATTTTCAGTTTGTTTATATGATGGATTACATTGATGGATTTCCGTATATTAAACCATCCCTGCATGCCTGGAATGAAGCCTACTTGGTCATGATGAATGATATCTTTGATGTGCTCCTGTATTCGTTTTGCAAGTATTTTATTTAGTATTTTTGCATCTATGTTCATAAGAGAAATTGGTCTGAAATTCTCTTTCTTTGTTGAGTCTTTGTGAGGTTTAGGTATCAATGAGACTATGGCCTCATAGAATGAATTTGGTAATTTTCCATCCATTTCTATCTTTTGGAGTAGCTTGAAGAGTATCGGTATTAGCTCGCCCTTAAAGGTCTGGTAGAATTCTGCACTGAAACCATCTGGCCCTGGGCTTTTTTGGTTGGGAGACCATCGATGATTGCTTCTATTTCTGTCGGGGAAATGGGACTATTTAACTTGTTTATCTGTTCTTCACTCAACTTTGGCAAGTGAACTTGATCAAGAAAATCGTCCATTTCCCTTAGATTTTCAAATTTTGTGGCGTATATGCCTTCAAAGTAGGATCTTATGATTCTTTGAATTTCTTCAGTGTCTGTTGTTATGTCTCCCTTTTCATTTCTGATTTTGTTGATTTCAATACTGTCTCTCTGCCTTTTAGTTAGTTTGGCTAATGGTCTGTCTATCTTGTTGATTTTCTCAAAGAACCAGCTTTTGGTTTTGTTGATTCTTTGGACTGTTTCTTAGTTTCTAATTTGTTAATTTCAGCCCTGAGTTTGATAATTTCCAGGCGTCTACTCCTCTTGGGTGTTTCTGCTTCTTTTTTTTCTAGGGCTTCCAGTTGTGTTGTTAAGATGCTTATGTGCGATGTTTCCAATTTCTTTTTAAAGGCACTTAGTGCTATGAATTTTCCTCTTAGCACTGCTTTCAATGTATCCCACAAATTTGGGTATGTTGTTTCTTCATTTTCATTGAATTTCAGAAACTCCTTGATTTCTTTCTTTATTTCTTCCCTGACCCAGGTGTCATTTAGCAGAGAGTTGTTTAGTTTCCACAAACGTGTAGGCTTTTTGTTATTTCTGTTGTTGTTGATTGCAGCCTAAGAGCATGGTGATCTGATAGGATACAAGGTATTATTTCAATCCTCTTGTATCTGTTGAGGCTTGCTTTGTGACCTACGATGTGATCAATTTTGGAGAAGGTTCCATGGGGTGCAGAGAAGAAGGTGTATTCTTTCTTGTTTGGGTGAAAGGTTCTATAGATATCTGTTAGATCCATTTGACCCATGGCATTGGTTAATGATGTTATTTCTCGGCTTAGTTTCTGTTTCAATGACTTATCCTTCAGTGAGAGTGGGGTGTTGAAGTCTCCCACTATTATTGTGTGGGGATCGATGTGTGGTTAAGCTTTTTTAGGAGATCTTTTACATATGTGGGTGCCCTTGTATTGGGAGCATAGATGTTCAGAATTGTGATGTCATCTTGGTTGACTTTACCTTTGATAAGTATGAAGTGTCCTTCCTCATCCCTTTTGATTAATTTTGGTTGAAAGTCTATTTTGTTCGATACTAAAATGGCTACACCTGCTTGCTTCTTGTGACCATTTGCTTGGAATATTTTTTCCAACCTTTTACCCTGAGGTAATGCCTTTCATTATGGGTGAGATGTGTTTCTTGGATGCAGAAGAATGTTGGGTCTTGTTTATGTACCCATTCGGTTAGTCTGTGTCTTTTTATTGGAGAATTGAGGCCATTGATGTTGAGAGATATTAATGACCAGTGACTGTTAAGAGTCTTAATTTTGATGTTGTTTCCAGTCGAGCGTTTGTGTAGTTGTGTTTTTGCCATGGGATAGTTATCTATTTCCTGGGTAGTTTTGGTTGTAGCTTGACCCTTTGGGATGGAGTTTTCCTTCTAGTACCTTCTGTAAAGCTGGGTTTGTGGATAGGTACTGTTTGAATTTGTTTTTGTCATGGAATATTTGTTTTCTCCATCAATGGTTATTGATAATTTTGCTGGGTAAAGTAGTCTGGCCTGGCATCTGTGTTCTCTTAGGGTTTGCAGGATCTCTGTCCAGGACCTTCTGGCTTTTATGGTCTCTGCTGAGAAGTCAGGTGTAATTCTGATAGGTTTACCATTAAATGTTATTTGGCCCTTTTCCCTTGCAGCTTTTAATATTTTTTCTTTGTTCTGCATGTTTTGTGTTTTGATTATTATGTGGCGGGCAGTTTTTCTTTTCTGGTCAATTCTATTTGGTGTTCTGTAGGCCTCTTGTATGTTTATAGGCATCTCTTTCTTTAGATTGGGGAAATTTTCTTCTATGATTTTGTTGAGAATAGTTTCTGGGCCCTGGAGTCTGATGTCTTCTCTTTCTTCAATGCCTATTATCCGCAAATTTCTTCTTTTCATGGTGGTCCTTAATTTCTTGGATGTTTTGTGTCAGGAGTTTTCCAGATTTGGCATTTTCTTTAATGGTTGATTCAATATCTGTGATTGTATCTTCTAGCCCTGAGATTCGTTCTTCCATCTCTTGGATTCTGTTAGAAAAGCTCACCTCTGTGTTGCTCGCCTTCTTCTCTGAGGTCTCACGTTCTCGTTTTTCTTCTGTCTGTGTGTTTATCATTGAATCCATTTTCATTTTCAGATCTTGAACTGATTTTTTGATTTCTTTCATCTGATTTTTTGTATATTCCTGAGTTTCTTCCATTGCCTCTTTATAGGTCTTCAGAGCTTGAACCGTTTTAGCTATTTCTTTCATCTGGTTGTTTGCATTTTCCTGCAATTTTTCCAGTTCCACTCTATGTGCTTCTTTTATGTCTCTCACCTGTTTGTCTGCGTCTTCCTGCATTTGATTACGAATTTATTTGTTTCCTCCATTATCATCCTCATTACTAAGGATTGAGGTCATTTTCTTGTATTTCCGTTGTATTTGAGTTCTCTGGGTGGTTTTCTTTGGGATAGCTGGAAACTGGAGACGCCATGTTGTTTTGGGGTTTTTTGCGTATGCTTTTTCGTTGTCCTTTAGACATCTTGCCGTCTTTGTTTTTGTTGGGTAGCTTCCAGAGTTGAATGGAGGGTGTCTGATGATAGATTCACTTGTTTTCTTACGATTTCCCTAGGCTGCGAGCTCAAAGCTTCACTGGTGTGGATGTTAGGAGGTTAGCCCTGTTGTTCTGGTCTCTCACAGCCAGTGATCCTCAGTCCCTCTCTGCTGTGGATCCTGCAATTGTTCTGGGTCTCTGAATGAGCGTTGGGTCAGGCCAAGGTATCCACAGCCTTCTGTGTTCCCTGCCAAGTCCAGCCAGGAGCACTGGGACCGAACCACGGCAGAACACAGCTAGATTCTCAGGGCCAGAACCGTCTGCCAAGCTCAGCTAGGGATTTTGGGCCCAAAATGCACACAGGGCCCAGCCAGAATTTTTGGGCTGGGACTACGCACCAAGCTCCACTAGGGCCTTTTGGCCCAAAGTGCGTGCTGTGGTCAGTTATTGACTCAGGGCCCGAACTGACCACCAATCTCAGCCAGGAATTCTGGATTCAAACTGTACACTGTGTCCAACCAGAGTCTTAGAGCTGGTGGAACCGAGAGCTCTGTCCAGCCTGTGCCACAGCAGGAGAACTGCGGCTGCTCTGAGTTAGCGCCAGTGGTGGAACAAGTGCTCCGCCCAGACTGTGTCACCACAGGGGAGCTGCCGCTGAGCTGAGGTGGTGCCTAGGATGGAACCGAGCACGTCACCAAGCCTGCGCCACAGCAGGAGAACTGCGGCTGCTCTGAGTTAGCGCCAGTGGTGGAACAAGTGCTCCACCCGGACTGTGTCACCGCAGGGGAGCTGCCGCTGAGCTGAGGTGGTGCCTAGGATGGAACCGCGCACGTCACCAAGCCTGCGCCACAGCAGGAGAACTGCGGCTGCTCTGAGTTAGCGCCAGTGGTGGGACAAGTGCTCCGCCCAGACTGTGTCCCCGCAGGGGAGCTGCCGCTGAGCTGAGGTGGTGCCTAGGATGGAACCGAGCACGTCACCAAGCCTGCGCCACAGCAGGAGAACTGCGGCTGCTCTGAGTTAGCGCCAGTGGTGGAACAAGTGCTCCGCCCGGATTGTGTCCCCGCAGGGGAGCTGCCGCTGAGCTGAGGTGGTGCCTAGGATGGAACCGAGCACGTCACCAAGCCTGCGCCACAGCAGGAGAACTGCGGCTGCTCTGAGTTAGCGCCTGTGGTGAAACCAAGTGCTCCGCCCAGACTGTGTCACCGCAGGGGAGCTGCCGCTGAGCTGAGGTAGTGCCTAGTGTGGAGCAGCGTGCTCAACTACGCCTGCGCCACAGCAGGGGAGCTATGGCCACGCTGAGTTAGTGCCTCAGGCAGAATTGTTTGCTGGGCCGGGCCAATACCCGGGACTCTGGGGCCGAACTGTCCGCCGAGTCCAATCTGGGTCCAAAGGCTCCACGCGACCCAAATCCTGCCCCGACTCCCCTCTCCCGCAGCAATTCCCACCAGCCACCACACCAATCGCCTCCACCGGAAGGCTATGAGCTGCAAACCTCAGCCGCCGCTGCTGGTGCCGCTGGTGCTGCCGCCTCTGCCGCTGCCGCTCCGATCAGAGAAAAACCACGCTCCTCCCGTGTGCAGGGGCACGCAGGTCCTCCGCACCCTGGTCCCTCCGAACCGTGGAGCACTCCCGCTGTCGTGATGTTCGGACCTCGGTGTTCCTGGCTCAGAAATCTGTGCAATTCCCTGAATTGTTCACTGGAGCCTCCAAACGCGGTCCACACTGCTCGCCGCCATCTTGGATCCTCCACCTTAACTATTCTTAACAGAGGAAAAGATTATGCTCCATGCTATCTTTTCTTAAAAAAAAAAAACAAAAAAACAAACAAACAAACAAAAAAAAACCTGTTCAGGAGAGTTTTCTTGAGTAGTTTGCTAATTACAGGAGCCATTTACAAAATGTTTCATTGATCTTTAATACTTAGCTGATCGCTGTTATTCCTAGATGTATAATAAAATGAATCAAATCTGATGGTATAGTGTTTTCTAGAAGAGAATGAAGAAAACTGTGAATGACAGTCTCCTACTGCACATCACTGGCATTTTTTAGCCCTGACTATAATTTATCCTTTCTTATAAAGCATAGATGGTAATGGTTGCTCTCAGCCTGCATCATGCAGATGTGTCAGTGACAGAGGCAACAATCTGGCCCCAGGTACATCAGCCTCCCCTCTCTCTCTTTTCTGTCTCTCTAGTAGTGATGTAAAAACCTATAATTCTTCTATAAGGTAGCTCTGTGAAACACATGTCTTCAAAGGAAATGCCAAGTCTGCAATTCCTGCACGGGCTAAAATGAAATAATAATGTGCTCAAGTGCTAAGGAAAAAAAAGTTATCAATAACTGAGCTGATTCAAATCTCTATTTGTTTACATTCTAATTTTTTCCCTTTTCATTCAATTATCTGTCTCATTCCCCCTTCTCACATTTTTCCACTTCTTTTAAACTGCCAATCATGAAGCCCAGGTTGGCCTCTTACTTACTATGTAGCTAAGATTCTTTGGAATTTTGATTTCTTTGCCTCCAGCAACTCACTGCATGGACTATAATTCCTCCCTTTTCTCTACTCACTTACATTGTTATAAATTGGCAAATGACAAGACAGTACTCTCCTCTACTCTGTGTGATGGCCATGGAAATTAATGCAGATTTCAAACTATTCAGGTTTAGTAAATCTTTAAAGCATGTTGGTCTGGTACCAGTCGTAGGAAGCCAATTTAGGAGAATTCAGGCCAGTTTGGACTATATGGACTATATAGCAAGATGTTGTTTCTATCCCCCAAAACAAAAGAGCTAACATTCCGTGAAGCAATAATTTTCATTTTCATAAAACAGTTTAATTTCAGAAAATTGTATTAAATCATCGTAGTTCTTTCAACTTTTCTTTTGGCAGCAGAAACCTAAAAATCAAACAGCAGGCAGTTAATCCATAATGAAGTATAGAAGAAGTAATATAATTTTAAGTAATGTTTAATCAGATGTTTAAGACTTTTAATGTAACTGTTGAAATTATTTAAAGTAATAGGTTAACTTTAAAAACAAGAATTTATCTCTGTATTCCTCCCTTAGGTAACCAGACTACTTAAAATGTATCCTAAGAAAGTGGAATTCACTACCACTCCCATGTTGTAAGAAGGAAACAACTAACATGTGGCCACATTCAGAGGAGGATCCTGTCTCCTAGAAAGGGATCTCATAGGGTGTGACAAATGATCAGATCCCTGTGCAGGAGAGTCTGGAACTCAGATGATGTCAATGATTGTCAGAACCCTATCTTGAGTTGAACACTTAGCCATGCACACCTCTTGCCCTCTATTTATATCTAGACCCCATGTCAGAATGCCAAAATTGGACTTGGGGACCACTGGTTTTCCTTATTTCCCTTCCTAATGTGGTGACATTGGCTAAATCTTTAGGCGGGAGCCATGGAACATACCTGTAATCACAGTACTCATGAAAGCATAAGCAGGAGGACCTCTTTGAGTTCCTGGCCAGGCTAGTCTACAAAGAGCGTCTTAGACAGCCAAGGCTACACAAAGAAACTCTGTCTCAAAACAATCAAGCAAACAAACAAAGAAAAAACAAACTGAATAAATCTTTTTCTCAGTGTTTTTTTTTCCCTCTATTCCTTATTCAAATTTGTTTACTGAACTTAGTTGGCTTATTGAAAAGAGATTAAAAATAACATGGCTTGTTAAGAATACCAGGGTCCAGACTCTGGTACTAAGGACTCTTGAAACATTAAAGAGGTAATTTTAAGAGAGGATTTCCAGAAAGTGCCCAGATCCTGACTAGACCTTCTTCCCTATGATGGCTTAGTTAGAAGTAGATAACCCAGAAACTGACCATCTCAAGTCTCTGACATCCCAGCCCCCTGTCTCCAGAACTGTCAGAAATAAATTGCAGTTGTTTCTAGGCTATCTGCTCTATGGAATTTCATTCCACCTGCTCAAATAAATTAATATATTGGCCAATCAACTGTTCACTTAGCTTATTATCTAACTTTCAGCCACATTTTTTTCATCTGACCTTAAACTATTTCATCTCAACTTCCCAAAGAAGGATGGAAGTGAGGCTCTGGAAGCAAACAATTTAGAAGTCAGGTATGAAAAGCACACAGCTGAGGGGCAGATATCAATATATTAGACTAGACAAATGGCAGAGAAACACAGCCACCACAAAGGGAAAGTAGCATTTATGATAACTACACTCACAGATATGAAACACAACCCTATGGAAGAGCTGACAGGCTACACTAGTCAGAGTGGAGACTTCTGTGAGCCACTCTGATGAGTGTCTGAGTCATAGGAAGCTAAGACAATGGTTACTGTCCCTCACATGTGTATGTACACATATATTCATGCAGATGGGCATGCACAAATGACTGAAAGCTACCACACATTTGCACACTTCCTCTTAGTGACAATATTTCCTGGCTTCCAAGGTGCCATAAATAAATAACTTCACATCAGTATGTTTCCTGCCAACACAGTGCAGAAAAATAATGACAAACTTCACAAATGCTCACTGTGTGCTCCTTTAAAAGTCTACCTTACTCATGTAAATGAAAAAAATCTTCCATGATTCTATTGTTTAATAAGAGTCAGTCATTCATTTAAATCAAAGTTGGATTGTTCATCACATTTCTGTAAGTGAGGAGATAGATAAAATCGTAACAATATGGCTATTCAAAGCCACTTTATAATTCATACAGCTCATGGGAAAACTCCAAATGCAATGCAGCCAAAGGCATGGAAATTATATGTGATCTTATTCTTGCCCTGTGTAAATGGCAGGTTAGTATGTGGTCCCTTGCCCAAGGCTGCACAGCTGAGAGGCTCATAAAACCTCTGTACCCACTCCCCACTGGAATACCAGGAGATCTCTTTGTGTGAACTCTGTTTGAGGAAATCAACAGGCCTCATCTGGAATAAATGAAATTGTGCATTGTCATATTTTTGCACTGTAAAACAGATTGTCATGGATATTGCTATGGTAAGTGTTTAACCTTGGCGTCTCTTCATCCAATGCCTTGACTTCAGCTCCTTCATGATTTGACTTGATCAGTTGGCATCAGAGCTAATTCTATGACCTGCAGGCTTTATTTTTAACTATTTTTATTCTTTTTTAAAATATATTTTATTAGTATGCAGATATAAGTGAGTATATACCATTTGATTCTTTCTGCTTCTGGGTTAACTCACTCATTATGATCATTTCTAGCTCAATCTATTTGTCCACAAATTTCGGGAATTCCTTGTTTTTAATAGCTGAGTAGTATTCCATAGTGTATATGTACCACAGTTTCTTTATCCATTCTTCTACTTAGGGACACTTAGGCTGTTTCCATGTTCTGGCTATTATGAATAAGGCTGCTATGAACATGGTTGAGCAAATTTTCTTGTTGTGTGCTGGAGCGTCTAGCCAATGGTCAGAATATTCTCCACAGTTGAGTGGAGAGTGTGATACGACTTTCTCACGTACTCTGGTGCCTCACATTTGACCATGTCCCCTGGAGGGGGAGACCTGGTGGCACTCAGAGGAAGGACAGCAAGTAGCCAAGAAAAGACTTGATACCCTATGAGAATATATAGGGGGGGCGTAATCCTCCTCAGGAACAGTCATAGGAGAGGGGAATAATGGGAAAAGGGGGGGGAGAGGAATGGGAGGATACAAGGGATGGGATAAACATTGAGACGTAACAAGAATAAATTAATAAAAATATATATATTTTATTAAGTTATTCATATTACGTCTCAATTGTTTTCCCATCCCTTGTATCCTCCCTCCCTCCCATTTTCTCCTTACTCCCCTCCCATATGACTGTGACTAAGGGGGACTTCTTTCCCATGTATATGTTCATAGGGTATCAATTCTCTTCTTGGTAGCCTGCTATCCTACCTCTGAGTGCCACCAAGCCTCCCCATTCAGGGCACGTGGTCAAATATAGGTCACCAGAATTCATGTGAAAGTCATCAGAGACCATAAATGCCAGAAGTGCCTGGATAGAGATCTTGCAAACCCTAAGAGACCACAGATGCCAGGCTAGACTACTTTATCCAGCAATACTATCAATAACCATTGACAAAGAAAACAAAATATTCCATGACAAAAACAAATCCAAAAAGTACCTATCCACAAATCCAGCTTTACAGAAGGTGCTAGAAAGAAAACTCCACCCCAAAGGGAAAAGCTACAACCAAAACTACACAGGGAATAGATAACTACACCATCACAAAAACACAATCACACAAACCTTATACTTGAACCAATGTCAAAATTAAGACTCTTAACAGTCATTGATCATTAATATTTCTCAACATCAATGGTCTCAATTCTCCAATAAAAAGACACAGACTAACTGAATGGATGCATAAACAAGATCCAACATTCTTCTGTAATCAAGAAACACATCTCACCCATAAAGATAGATATTACTTTTTCTCCTCTTTAATGGAAGAACAAGTAAAGTAAAATGATCCTTTTGTGTTGTCATGCATCTGCAGGATAATGTTTGTACACAAAAGTGTAGGCCAGAACACAAATTTGAGTGTCACTCCTTAGGTACTGTCTACCTTTTGAGAGAAGGGGAGGCCTCTTACTTTCCCAAAACTCACCAGTCTGTCTAGACTGGTGAACTGTAGGATACACCTGTCTTGGTCTCCCCAGCACTGGGATAACAGGCTCACAGCACCATTTATAACTGTATCATTATCATTATTATTTTTAATATTATTATTATTAGTAGTAATCGTTTTAGAATTAGAACTTGAAAGATCTGATTTAAGTCCTGTGCACATCAATCAAACAATTCATGGATAGAACTATCTCTTCAGAGGTGAACTCCTATATTCATTAAAAGAAAAGTACTTGACTTCTACATGAAGAGAATAGGACTCCAGTCAATGACTAAATAATTGTGTCAAAGAAAAGGAAACTTCCACTCAAAAAGAAATTATACAAGAAAACATCATTGATTATAAATTACAGGGCTTAAATTAATCACGCTCAGGAAGCTATCAAGAAAGTATGCATCCTATATTGTGTGTATAATAATCCACATTAGAGCTACTTCACACACACTTCAATGGCTCATTTACTTTCTGATCATTTAATATATGGAGCTGTATTACCACAAGATGGTGAATGTGGGGAAGAATAGCTATGAATTTTTATATATACTCTAAGTATCAGTTTCACTACATCCTAAAATGTGAAAGGTCGTCCTGTAGTCAAATCGAGCTATTAAGAGTAAATTGAATTATCCCCATGGAACAGTGGTTAAACCTTCAGGGAATGGGCAGGTCCCATATGAAAGGGGTGATGGATTGCAAGATGGATGCTGCCTGAATGTACCCTACAAGAAAGGCTTGTACTATGCAAGGCAGAGGGAAGCTGGGATTTCCTTAAACGTAGAGCCACAATTTGTAATTTATGGCCAACAACTAACATTCTCTGCCTTCTTCCTTATGCCTGATAATCTCATGATAAATAATGAATTTCTCAAGACTCAATTATTGCAGCAGAATTGAAAAGTAAACAATAAACATAAATGTAACATAAACAACTTCTTTTCTAGAATTCTGAACAACACTGCAGTGACTATGTGGCTTGGAACAAAGTTGACTTAAGACAGATGTGGTGTTTTTGTGAAAAACTTTAAGCTTGAGAACACAAATGAAAATTTCTGTGCTTTTGTATTTAATAGTGTGAACCGTGATTATACACACACACACACACACACAAACACACACATACACACACACAAATAAGTGTACATGAGTGCAAATGAATTGGTTCCTTTCTCTGTTTGAATTTATTTGATAAAGAAAATGGAATCAATATTCAGAAAATTATGTGCATTCCTTTATATTATAACTGAAAAAGCTCAGTTTTTTACATTCACAGTAAAAAATATTTTTATATTAAATCTTTATTTCCAACTGCATTAGTGTTAAATGGTTGGCGGTGCCTCATAATGATTGCACTACGAATTAACCCCTGAGGACTAAAATGGACTAGAAAAGTTTCAGACAATCTAGTAAATGCTATAGTTAGTGTAGAGACTGCCAAACATTCCTTAATATTTTGATACAAGATTCACCCATAAAGGCATTAAAATAGAGGTCACAGACACACAAAAACCCCTATTGTCTCTCTGCACTCTACATTACATTTTCAGTTATTCTGCTTATTTATTCACCTAATTTAGCATAGCTCATCATAAAAGATGAAAAGCCACAAATCTTTAGCTTCCTCTTTGCCTCTTCTAGAATTCAGAACACACCACTACCTCTGCAACTGGTACACTGAGACAAGAACTGATCAGAGCATTCTATGAAACTTGGAAGGCCTTGATGGAAAAAGTAAGTCCAGGCTCTTCTCTCACCCAGCTGCCTAGGTCCAAGGTAGCTTTGAATTATTATCTCAGTTCCTTTCTGCCTTTACTTCAGGCATGCAGGCTATTCCACTAGTCTCTACTATATTACTAAGTCAGAAGTACACAGACTCACCATAAGGTGCACACACACCCAGCCATAAACACAGACAAACACATACTGCTTTGAAGGAAAAGGTTAAAAGAGTCTGCAACCTTTTTTTAGGTGATTGTAAAGCTCTTTCTTGCGTAGTCCCATCTACACAAGGTGGCAGTCCTCCTCAGGATTGAAAATGAAGGCTCTCCCTTAGCAGTTCCAGTGCGATAAATGCTATGAGACTTTATTTCTACTCCTGTCCCTCCTCAGGCATGATCATGTCTGTTCACAGAGTGATACCACTTACTCTAATAATGCTTATTCTTAGTGGATAATTTTGTGTTAGCTTTTTCTAAGCCACTGTTTTTGTTTTTTATTTGTTTATTTGTTTGTATTTCGGTTTCTAAAAATATATTTTCTAGAATGGTGTGAATATTACTTCTGTTTGTGGATATGGCCTTAGAGAACACAGGAATTCCTACAAGGCCTAGGTAGCCTTTCCACATCTCAGATCGAGTATGAATACATAACAGAGTGAAAGACCAGCTGAGAGCTCACATCTTGATCCACAGCCATGAAGCAGAGAGGCAGCACTGGGATGGCATGCATCTTTTGAACACTTAGAGCTTGCCTACAAGGATATACCTACTACAACTAAGGCTACTCCTTCTCCAAAAGATCCACCAACTGAAGACCAATCATTCAAACATATGACCCTACATGAGGATCATTCTCATTCAAATCATCAGAGTCAGCCCTGTCTTAGCAAAAGGAAGATAACTGCAAAGCAAATGATTATCCAAGTAAAATGAGTAGCTTAATTTCTAGTGAGATAATAGGACAAATTCCAGGAATGTTAAGTCTGGTCTACTATAGGCAAATGTTATTTCCCAGCGTCTTAGAACCAGTCAGAGACTACTATCTCCTTTTTTGAATAATTTATTATTTAATTTTATTTTATGTGCATTAGTATGAGGCATCAGATCCCTTGGACTTGGAGTTACAGACAGTTGTGAGCTGTCATGTGACTGCTGGGAATTGAACCTGGGTTCTCTGGAAGAGCAGATAGGACTTTTAACCACTGAGCCATCTCTCCAGCACTAACTCCTTTCTTTTTAGCACCATCATAAATCCTACAAATTAAGGGAGTTAGGAACATGATACAAATCTTTTAAAAAGCTTCCATTCTTTTTTGAAGTATGAGTTTCCATAAACATGCCTGATGTATATCCTAGGATCTAATATTAATTTCTAAATGATGCAGTTACATAGAACCTTTAAACATAAAATATATATGAAAGGTTGTGTTTATTAAGCAAATGATCCCACTAGGTTACTGAAAATACTGTAGCTTTTCAGGGCAGTTGAATAATCATTTTGCAAAGAGAATTAGGTTTGCTCATCACCAGGAAGATTGTTTACTCAGCCATAGGATGGCAAAGAGGACAGCATAACACCAAACATTTTAAGACAAGTGCCCATAAAAACTAAATACTAGAGAACAACTTGGTGCCAACTCCACTCAACCTGGATGCACAAAAATGTCCTAAGGTCTCCTGAGCATGCTTTCAGGGAAAGTATTTCTGAAATAAGAAAAATTCATGCCAGGAATGAAATAATTTAATGCTTTATGGACACTGCCAAGTTTCTTCTTGTGTTATCAATAAAGACTTGATAAAAAGCTTAGTCATGTAGCTCACTATGGAGAAATAAATGGTTGTTCACTCACTGCAGAGATGAGGACAAAATGGCTTTGTGCAAAGTGAGGATTCACTCTAGAGTTGGTTGGTAACAAAGGCAGCCGAGAGCCTTCCCTGAAGGTCATTGACGAGTCACACAAGGAGCAACAATGAGTTTTTTAAATATATACTTACAATAGCTATAAGTAAAAAACCAAGAGGATGATGGGCTTCCACATTTCTGGAATAACAAGTAACATTTCACCTGCCTATTTTGACAATAGCTAGGTAAAGCAGAATTTCTTTTTTCTTTCATTATTTATTTGTTTTGAGAAAAATGTTTATTGGAGAGTCAAGGCTTGTATGAATAAAATACCTAGTACATACATAGGACTCATTTGAACTAGGCACTTTTAATTAAGAGTTACAAATATATATATGGGAATGAAGAGATTGATCAGTGGCTAAGAGCAGTTGTTGATGCTGCAGAGGACCTGAGTTTGGTTCCTAGGAGCAGCATGGTTCTTAACTGTCATCCACAAATCCAGTTTCAGGAGATTCAATGCCCTCTTCTTGGAGGGCACTGAGCATACACATAGTGTATATGCAGTCAAAGCACTTATGCATATAAAAGAAAACAAATCAATATTTTAAATATTAAATATCATATATATGTACATATACATATATATCTCTGAGCTTGTGTGAGTAGCCAATCAATGACTGACCTAAGTTGATATCTAAGCCATGAGAGGGAGCCCATGCCCAGAGAATGCTGCCTGGATGGCCAGAAGCTAGAAGCCTGATGTTGCAGACCTAGGGTAGAAGAAAACCTGACTGACCAAAAATATAGTCAATGGATTGATTCCTTCTGCTATACTCATAGACCAGTGCCTAGCCCAATCATCATCAAAGAGAATTTCTCAACACCTGATGAAAGCAGATGCAGAGACCAACAACAAAACATAAGACAGAGATCAGAGAACCCACAGAAGAGGAGGATAAAGTATTGTAAGAGCATTAGGGTTCTATGACTCACGTGAACATGAACTACAAAATAAAATAAACAGGGCTCAAAGGGATTCAAAGAGACAGAAACAGCAACCATGGACCTTGCATAGGTCTGCCCTATGTCTTTCTTTATATATATTGTGGTTGCTCAGCACAGCACTATTGATGCTAAACCTCACCATACGCTCTTTAAACAGATTCAAAGAATGCATTTTAAATGGAAGGCTTAAAAACGATTTGCATAACATAATGATTAAAAGAACAGGTTTTTTTTTTTATAAAAAGTATCTCTTGTTATATGACTTCTAATTGAATGCAAATAAGAGTTGATGACAGTCTACACTGAGATGATGGAGATATTACAGTCTACACTGAGATGATGGAGATATTAGAATCACCTGATAACACAACACACACACATACACACACACACACACACACACACACACACACACACATAGACAGACACAGAAAGAGAGAGAGAGAGAGAGAGAGAGAGAGAGAGAGAGAGAGAGAGAGAGAGAGAGAGAGAGAGAGAAGTGTGAGGTAGAGAGAAATAAACTATAAAACTATAAACACTGGTAAATATATACCAACAACTGAAAATAACATATCAAATTATTTATGTCAGACAATATATAGACTAAAGTTGCTTGATTGACAAGCTATAATAAAAAGATGTTGCTATTCAGAAAGAAGCCATGAAATACACTAGCTCTAAAAGTATGGAGATAGTGGTTAGAGAAAAGGCCCAATGCTTGAATGTGGATTGCTTTTGTAGCAAACCCAAATTCAGATCCAAGCACTCATATTAGTTGTGACAGATCTTACAACTGCCTGTACCTCCTACTTCAGGAGATCGTATGCTGTTTTTTGACCCCTATGATTACATAGAGACATGTTCTCCCTCCCCCACAGCATACACATAAATATGAGCTACACATATGTGATGTGTACAGGCAGAACACAGATACACATCATAAACACTCTCAAATGTATACTGACAGTAAGTTTTTAACAGATACAAAAGTTGTGCAAATAAAATAAAATAACTAAAGCTTATGCAGTCAAAGAACAGATAAAAACCCATGCAGGAAGGACCAAAGAAAACCAAACAATGTCCCATCACACTCAGACTTCTAACATCAAAAACACATTTGATATAACATAGAAACCACAGAAAAAGCCAAGACAATGCATTTGTCATTGAGATCAGAGGGAAGAGAGGTCCCTTTCCTATGTACTGAATTAAAAGAGTCAACAACTCATATTTTATAATAAGGAAATCAGTCATAAAGGTCCTAAGTGAGAAAGATAAGAAAACTTGGTATAGTCACATGTACATAAAAATAAAGCTAAAATAAAATATTCAAAGAGAAGGAAAGTAAAAGGATATCTAGGAGAAGAAAAATGAAACAATATATTTAAAAAATAATTTTATGTAGAGCAGTCCAATGTGTGTTTAAGTATATTAGAATGATTTTTATATAGTTTAAATAGAAGGAAATATCGTCCTTTTTAAAGTCTTAAAACTCTCTTCACCAAAATAAATTAAAAGGATAAGAGGAGCAGGGTCCACATTTGTGTTATAGCATCAATTACAAACTAAATTGGAAGAAAAAATCTAAATGAATCAGTGTCACAAAAGTGCTCAGTAACTAGTACTGTCTAATTGTCAATGGAATTAAAAAGTGTGCACAGTCCCTGATCAGTGACAAAGCACATTGGTCCTTACACTACTATTTCCACAGGTAGAAAGTTGAATTCTCATACCCACAACATGGAAAAATAGGAAAAAAACATGGGCAAAGTTGAAACTTGAGTAGGAAATATTGATGCACCTTTACGTATCAAGTGTCATTTTGCCTCTTTTCTAGTCTTCCACATGCTGATATTTCTCTCTTGGCTTTCTTTCCAAATTTTGAACTTTATGAAAATTAATTAAGTAAGTAAGTAAAATATATTTCTCTTAAATTTTCAAATCTTTATAAAAAGTTAAAGTAAAGGAAAACCAACTAATAAGATTTGAAGGCACTAGCCAACGACAATACTGGCGGTAAAATTTAAACCCCTACCCAGATCTAGCCAATGGTCAGAACAGTCTCCATACTTGAGTGGAGAGTGGGATATGAGTTTCTCACATACTCTGGTGCCTCACATTTGACCATGTCCCCTGGAGGGGGAGACCTGGTGGCACTCAGAGGAAGGACAGCAGGTTACCGAGAAGAGACTTGATACCCTATGAGCATATACAGGGGGAGGTAATCCCTCTCAGGAACAGTCATAGGGGAGGGGAATAAGGGGAAAAGGGGAGGGAGGGAAGAATGGGAGGACACAAGGGATGGGATAACCATTGAGATGTAACAAGAATAAATTAATAATAAAAAATTTTAAAACAGATTTGAATTACAATAGCTGAGTAATATTCCATAGTTTAAATGTACCACAGTTTCTTTATCCATTCTTCAACTGAGGGACTTTTATGCTGTTTACAGGTTATGGCTGTTATGGATAAGGCTGCTATGGACATGGTTGAGCATATGCATTTGTTGTGTGTTGGAGCATTTTCTAGGTATATTATGAGGATAGGAAATAGCTGGGTGTTAAGGAAGCCCTATTCCCTGTTTTCTGAGAAAGCATCAGATATATTTCCAAAATGGTTGAACAAGTTTGTATTCTCACCAGCAATGAAGGAGTGTGTCTCTCCCTCCACATCCTCACCAGCATGTGGTGTCACAGGAAATTCCCTAAATTTGTACAAATAGATGGAACTAGAAATGGCTATACTGAGTGAGTTAACCCAGAAGCATACTCACATGGTATATATTCACTTATAATTGGGCACTACCCCAAAGGCATTTCTTACAAAATCTTCACTTATCAGAAGTTTGGCATAGATGTGAGGACATCCTACTGGGACTGTAGGTGTGAGAAATATAGGAAATGAAATAAAAGGACCCAGAGGGTCCTAGAGACCTACAAGAACTTCGTGACAGGTGGATCGGGGCCTAGGGGGGGTCTGCTCAAACTATTGCACTAACCAAAGATAATACAAGTAGTAAACATTGAACCCCTGCTCTGATCTAGCCAATGGACAGCACATTCTCCACAGTGATGTGGAGAGCAGGGACTGACTCTGGCATGAACTCTGGTGCCCCATATTTGCCCACATCCTCTTGGTGGTGAGGCCTTATGGTATTCTAAGAAAGAATATGCAAGCCACCAAGATGAGACTTGATAGGCTATGACCGTATAGTGTGGGAGGAAGTCCCCCTTGGTCATATACTAAGAGTGGGGAATAGGGAGATAGTGGAAGGGAGGGAAGAATGGGAGGATACAAGTGAATTGATAACAATTGAGTTGTAATCTGAATAAATTAATAAAATTTTAAAGAGATTCCTAGTATGAAGAAAAAGAAAAATAATTAACACAAAGAAACATAAGACAAGAATACATGGATTTAAAAAGAGGTAACTATTCTCTATTTAAATAAAATGATAAGACATTAAACTATGAGAATTTATGTACATACCCTGTAACACCTGAGAAAATACAGATCAAACTATACAAAGATACTCTCACGTATCAAAGGGAATTTTAAATTACACTCAACAGACATATTGTAGAGTAAAAGGAAGAGGTAAAACATCAGAACAGACAAGGAACAAGAACTATTAATAAATATTAAAGCTCTCACATACAATTCCATTAAATGTAAATGTCTGGGACATTTGCCAAATATTCCAAATAAAGTTTGGGTAGAGTAGAATAAAATTCATTACACAAATAAATGTTATCAACAAAAACAGAACATTTAAAAGGAAAGCAAATGTTGTAGCATGGTGGTGCACTTCTTAAACCTCAGCATTAGGGAGACAGAGGCCGGCAGATCTATATGAGTTCCAGGCCATCTATAAGCAGAATTCTCTGAATGCTTTTATGCAACTTTACCAAATAAATGGTTTGTAGTTCCTTTTATTTTTTCTTTTCTTTGTTTTTAAAATTCTTTTTGTTTGTTTGATTTAAGATAGGATTCCTGTTTTAGGCATGGTTTTCCTGGTCTCACTTAATAGACCAGGCTGGCCTTTAACCCACAGAGGTTCATCTCCCTCTGCCTTCCAGGTGCTAGGATTAAAGGAATGTGCCACCACTTACTGGCTAGTATACTTTTTCTTAACTGGCTGTTTATTCTCTATAAAGTCAGCTAGTAGGGCCATGAATATTAGTTTATATCATTTTTAATTTTTAAGGAAGGCTGGACTCAGAGTTGGTATGTAATGGAGTATGACATTGATTTGCCTGCTTTTACCTCCAACTACACCATGAAAATTGTGGTTTTAGTATCAAGTAGTCCGCATAGGCACACATGTTTGAACGCTTAGTATACTCCTGTTTTGAAAGTTGTTGAACGTTAAAGAGGTGAGATTTTGATGTAGGTTCTTCCCAAACAGAGGCCCTGGGGATTTTATGGTCCAGCCACAAGTCCTGTTGGTTCTGAAATTTAAGTGCTGATGGGATTTCATCAGCCAGCCTCCTATCACTACTGCCATGTCTTCACTACCTTGATGATATATATTCACTCATTCTATGAGCCAGACTAAAGCCTTCTTACTTTAAAATGCTTCTTGTTAGGTTAGTTAGAAAATTGACTAAAACACTTGATTTTATATCGTGGCAAAAATGAAACCCAGGGTTTCATACATGCCAGGCCAACACCTGCCAAATAAACTACATATCCTGCCTTGGCTTAGGCTTATGAAAATTCTAAATGAATAAAATAAACCTAGTGTGAAGAAGTACAGGGGTAGAGAGTAACAAAAGCAAGACTTACTCAATGCCTAAAAATCACCAAGTAACAGCGACAGTGGACTTATGACAGAGTACATCTGATGCTTTCTCCTTTTAGCCAAGTCAATTACATTTACTTCGTTTTAGTAAACGTTTTCAATACAGCCATGAAAGTTTTTCTTTAAAAGGGGGCCAGGTTTGCTTGGTACTGGAATTCCTCCAAAACCAGGATTATGGAAGAAGAAATAAAAGGCATCTCTTAGATATAAGCACTGAAAAAGAAGCCATGTAAGAGAAGTAAGTGCATTCTCTAGGTTTAATTGTATCTGTTATCCAAGCAGCTTTAGTAATTGTGGATGCCACTTGATTACTCATTTAAAAGAACACTGATTAGCCTATGTAAAATTATCTGTAATTGCTTGCCTCTTTATGGACTTACTTTACAAAACTCTTTTCATTTCTTTTTTAATACTTTTTAATCCTAAATAAAACAGTAATTTACAGAGAAAATTAAAAAAGAAACAAATCAACATCTTTATTTTTATCATGCTAGTAAAGAGGACACAGTCATAAAAAAGCTAAGGAATGAAAACAATCATTAATCGCCCACAATGAAACCCAGTCTGAAAACACTCATCACCCAAAGAGCGTATATGCATATGGTTGTTCCCCAACAGTTATCTATAAAGATGAAAGAATGAAATAATACAAAATGTCCTAGGAATTTAAGAAGCAATTAAGAATCAGCATAATAAAACTATTATCATAACAATTATTAACAATTTATTTTAAAGTAAAAAATGAATCGAAGTTTGGTTGTGTAGAACAAGTACTGTAAGTGGTTAAGTCTGATTTCAGAGATGAGACAAGTGTACACACAAGGGCAAGGGATGCTCCAAAGCACTAGTGATACAGTCTCAATGACCCAAATTTTATTCCTACAACTTTTACTAAAACCAAACAAATAAACAAAACCAATAAATAAATAAATAATACAGTAACAACAACAACAAAAACCAAGCAAGCCTGCATCTGTGAGCCAAGCACAACTAATAGCAATAGATGGGAGGCTTAAAAATTTTTTTTTATATATTACGAAGAAGTTTAAATAGTTTTATTACTATAGTGGGACTGTCCTGTTTATTACTTTTGTTTATGGCATATTTTCTAAATATAATTGTGATGCTTTCATGTATCATTTAAAAATTATTAAATATATTTGTTATATATGCATGTATAATATTACACATATATACAATAAAATACATGCAGCAAGAAGAACCACAAAACAATCAGGCATTACATTCATAGTATTTTGGCTATTTGTATAGTTTTCATGTATCTAAAAACATGAAGTGGTTATTTTTCTTTACACAGATACTTATGTGCTTTTTAATATAATTATTTAATTTTGAGGTGTACAATCATAGGAGATGCACAAAACACTATTCTTCAATTTTATTTTCTGTACTTTCATTTTATATTCTAATCAAAATTTCCTAAGGTCTGGCCAAAATATTTTAAAGAATTATAACCAATTACAATACAGATCTATCTGGCAGTAAGGCATGTAAACAATATCAATAAAACCCAATCATTTTGTTTTTAAATTACTCAGAGCAGTGATTCTGATTTCCTCACTGAGAAAATATTTCCACTCATTCTGTATATTGATTATTTGCTTTCTTCTATATTAATATATTTAAGTAAGAATGAAATGGAAGCTTATTCTTTGGTTTTTCAAAAAAATGAATATTTAAGCCTGTAAAAAGCATTACATTAATTCTTTTAGTATGTAGAATTTTAACACAGTCTTAAGTTCACATACTCATTGGGCTCTTATTCTATTTTATTTCCCTTTAAAATTGACAAAAACACATTTTAGAAGAAAATACACTTAAGTTCTAATTTTTTTGTTCAGGTCTAAACTTGTGTGATATAATCTAAATAATTTCTGTTTGTAAATCTTGTAAAAGATTAAAAAAACGCATGAGAAATCTTGATAACTTAATTACAAAGTCATTTTAATGCTCTATATTGTCCAAGTTATTTTAATGTAATAATTTTGCATTTTAAAAGGAATGTTTTGACCATTGGCTTGATCTGGGTACGAGTTTAAAGTTTACCTCCTGTACTGTCCTTGGCTGGTGCCTTAGTTTGAGCAGGACTCCTGGGCCCAAATCTGCCTATCATAATGTTCTACTTGTAGGTTTCTAGGACCCTCTGGATCTTTCTACTTTGCTATTCTCCAATGCTTCTCTCATCTAGAGTCCCAATAGGAAGTCCTCCCCTCTGTCCCAGTTTCCTGGTAAGTGAAGGTTTTCTTGGGACATGCCCCTTGGGCTAGTATGCAGATATAAGTGAGTATATACCATTTGATTCTTTCTGCTTCTGGGTTAACTCACTCATTATGATCATTTCTAGCTCAATCCATTTATCCACAAATTTTGGAAATTCCTTGTTTTTAATAGCTGAGTAGTATTCCATAGTGGGATATGACTTTCTCACATACTCTGGTGACTCATATTTGACCGTGTCCCCTGGACGGGGAGACCTGGTGGCACTCAGAGGAAGGAGAGCAGGTTACCAAGAAGAAACTTGGTACCTTATGAGCATATACAGGGGGAGGAAGTCTCCCTAAGGAACATAACTTTTTAATATCTTTTAATCTACATAGTTATAATGAGTTTTTCAGAACCCAAACTTTTAAGTAACTTGAAAAATTTTAAAAATGTTCTTAGTATAATAAGCTTCACATAATTGAGCTGACTAGGCATATTAGAAAAAACCAAACAACTATGTCTTAGGAGAAAACACCTAATTGTTTTGTTCTTCTTGGTGGAAAGTAATATGTGTGAATGGAAAACCCAAGTCACTGACCTTTCATTTGATCATATGGCTTGTCCCTGGTAGGGTGACTCTGGGACCTGAATACTTTACTGGATTAGTAAAGGGTACCTCCTTTTCTTTTTGTAGTAGGATGTGGCCTCCCTCTCTGGGTTAGCTACTCCATGGGATGGCCTCACTGACCCCACACCCACCTCCGCTGTACAATGCTCACCAATTCACATCAAAATTGAGTGCACCCTCTTCCACTGTTGCCTGAGGAGGCAACCCCATGGGGGGCAGCGAAGGGTGATAAGAAAACAAGCAATATAATTCATGTCAGAGACACCCACAACTGCCCTTACTAGGGAACTCACTAGGGAAGCCTGAGTTGCCTGCCCATCAGCTACATATTTAAAGAGGACCTAGGTATAGTGTACACACTATTCTTGGTTTGTGAGTTAGTCTCTGCAAACCACTGTGGGACCTGTTTTGTTGGCTCTGTTGGTCTCCTTATGTAGTCCCTGCCCATGATGAGTTTGTCTTCTTGTGAAGCTCTTTTCCCCATCAGGTCCTTGTATAATTCTCTCCATTTTACCCCACAAGGCTCCTCCTCAACCTAATGTTTGAGAGCTTCAGCGTCTATTTTGATCTACTGCTGGGTGGATCCTCTCAGAGAAAAAATAAGTCTTGTCTACAAGCATAGCAGAGTGTCATTAATAATGATAAGGGTTGGCTCTCTCCCATGGGGTGGATCTCAATTTGAGCCAGGCATTGCTTGGACATTCCTTCAGTCTCTCCTCTATCTTTTTCCCTGCACATCTTATAGCAAGGAAAGTTTAGAGTGAAACATTTGTGGGTGGGTTGGTGTTCCCCTTCCTCCACTAGGAGTCTTATTTAGCTAGAAGATGTTCTCTTCAGTCTCCATGACACCTGCTATTATTAGTCTAAGCTAGAGGCTCCCCCATTCCTCCCGGAAGCCTACCCAGTCTTAGGTCACTAGCTTGTCTCAGAGATGCCTTCAACCATGGTTTCTCTTTTCTCTGTAGGCTTTCTGTCCATGTGCCCCCATTCTCCCAATTGGTATATACCCAATTTCTCTCTGTGCTCTTTTTTCTACATTGTTCCTTCTCTTCAACCACTTCCAGGGTCTATTCTATTTCCTCTTCTGACTTTGATTTTAGCATTCTCCCTTGGATACCCCTTATTACTTATATATTCTTTGGGCCTGTGAATTGTCTCAATTTTCTGAGATAATATTAGGCTTCATTTCTAATGACTGAACTTCATGAACTAAATCCTAGATGTCTAGGTTGGGTTGTCCTTATAGAATTTTCAAGTCACTGAGAGGAAAGTTAGCTCAGCAGAATAAGTATTTCCTGTAAAAATGAGGTTCTGTGTTCCATCCTCAGAACATTAACTTCGTTTACATTCCATTGCTATTATAAAAAACATGCCCAAAGCAAACTGAGGAGGCAAAGGTTTATTGCATCTCATTCATTCTTTCAGGTACCTACCTATTACCAAAAAAATAAAGTGAGGAATTCAAGCAGAAACTATGGAAGAGTACCAGTTCATGGATTTTTTCTTATGGCTTTATCAGCTGGCCTTGTTCTGTAGTGCTGGACCTGTTAAACACAGATGGCACTGGCCCTAGTTATCTGGGCTCTTCTACATGAATAATTAATCAAGAGAATTCCTCCAAGGTCTTTACTTAAGCCAATCTGATGTAGGTATCTTCCTAATTTGGGTTTTCTCCTTCTACAGTTTGTGTGAAGTTGATAAAAAAAAATAAACTAACCAACACACTTATGAACTTGCAGGGAAGGCAAACACAGTGAATTTCTTAGCCTCACTTGCCAGCCAGCCTAGCCAAGTTATTGATCAGCAATTCCTCAGAATAGACTTTATCACAAAAAATAGAGTGATCAGAGCCTCAAGAACAAAATAGTCCATACATGCATGGACTTGGACTTACATATATATGTTTGTGTATGTGTGTGTGTGTGTGTGTGTGTGTGTGTGTGCAGACAAGTGGGTGCGCGCGCACACATACTCACTAAATTTGATGCACAACAATGTTTTAAAATATTTTATTATATTTTTACTATTTATTGCCTGTGTATGCCTGTGGGCATGTGCTTATTATCGCTCACCTGTAGAAGTCTTAGGACAGCTTGCAAGAGCCCATGCTTCCTTCTACCATTTGGATTCTAGTGATCAACTCAGGCTTGTTGGAAAGTGTTTTTAACTACACAGCTGTCTCAATGGCTCTCAAATCCATACTTAAAAGCAAAGAGATTTTACCTAAAAATTCAGAGTTCTGACATTGTTTTGTAGTGTGACAAATTCATTAACTTTGGGTGCATTTCTAAGAAGGGCTGCCTCCTCTGAGGGCCACGGAATTCCCATGTGGCTTAGTAATACCCAACTTGGTTATATTTCAGAGGAGATTAGAAAAGAAGATAAAAGCTCACATTTGTTGTTGGAGACTTTCCTTTGCCAAACTGATTGCCAGATCAAAGGCAAGACAAAATAGTTACATATTCTGAAAACATTAAAAGTAGAACCTTCAGAATGCACATTTCAACTGAGCTAGAGGAAAATTTAGGAGAGAAAGGATCTCATTGTCCTGGACATAGCATCAAAGATAAAAAAAAAGGAGGGCAGGCATGAAAAAAAATATTAAAATCAAGGGAAAAGAGAGGCAAATTTTGGATCATCACACTTTTAACATCAAACAGGGCTTTTTCCTGCAATTCTCCCAGCTGCAGCTTGTCTCTGACACTGGAAAACCCATCAGATTCCTGGAGAGAGGGTATTCTTTGAGGCAAGCTGTGGATAGACTGTGTAGTCTCCCTGGTTTCATCTAACCCTAAGATCAAAATTGGCACACTGTTTAATTTTTCAAGACAAGCAAGTGAAAAGTCATCACAGTTGTCAAAAAGCAAAAGGTGAAAGCAGAATGAGACAGAAATTGCTTATCCTATTTTTTGATACAAGTCAACAAGTATTGTTTTGATCTATGATTGGCTCACATACTCTGAATTGAGGGGTCTGGTGATATAACTCAGTTGATAAAATGCATGCTGCATAAACAAAATGACTTCAATATCATCACCCAAACCCATGGGAAATGTCGGTTTGGTGCAGTGGCATGGACTTGTATTCCAACACTGGAGAGATGGAAATGTAAAGATTTTGGGGACACTTTGGCTACTCAGTTTATCCTAATTAGTAAGCACTGGATTCATTGAGTGACCCTATATCAAAAATTAATTTGGAAATTGATTGAGGAAGATACCTAATATTGAATCTTGACCTCTACATGAATACAAATACATGTACATGTCTCCCTCTACATATTTGTGTACACACATGAACACATGCACATACAAAAATAAATAAGTTAAAGTAAGCCTTTGAATCAAATTTAATTTAAAATATTTTAAAGATAAACTTATTATATTGATATAGAAGAGAACAAGATGATTTGTACGCTTGAAAGCAAAAATTAAGATAAAAATGTAGAGTTCATGGCAAGTCTGCCATTAAGCTACACAGTTTATCCTATATTCACTGTGTAAGGGTATCATATAAAATATAAACAAATACAACACTTAGAAGATAAGCTATTCACTGGCATTCTAAAACTACAGGCTTACTTTACTGTATTGAATTCTGCCATATAACAACTTTCTTTTAGGAGGCATTGTAAGAAAGTTAAGGGTATTTGTCTAAGAAATGCAGTTGTACAGCTAGGTAAATGACACAAAAAGCAGAATCCCCTCAATAGAATTACAGGTAGTTTACTATAGTAACAAATACAAATGAAGTTGACCCAAGGCAGAGATTCACACTGTTTCTAATAGTAAATTCAACCATGGGAGTACAAAAAAAGAAAGTCATTTATCAAAGTAATTTTGAAACACATTCAAGTATAGAAAAGAGAGAGTCCCTACTATAGGTCTTAAATGCTTTCTGGTGACATTCTTAAAAGTGTTGTTTGATGGAAGCTGTCATTTTATTTTTATAGTCCAATAAATATTTTACCTTATCATAAAGATGTGAAGTCAAATACAGAAATTGACAATTGATATCTGTGGAGGGGAAGAAACAGAGCTCATATCTATAAGATTTTTACTTAGTATAATGGCAGAAGTTAAAATTCAGTCTTGTAGAATGTTTCTCACAGCTATGGCATTTTCTTGATGACTTCAGTTCTCCTTGACTTCACAGAGTCAAGGAGAATACCCAAACCACATCCTTGAGTATCTGTCACATTTCCCTCAACATATCAGAACAATTTGCAAGTAATTGATTTTAATCTTTGCAAATAGTAGATTTAATAATTTATCCATTGTAGATCATAAACAAGAATGACTTGGTAAGAAAGATAATTCCAAGCAAACAGTTAACATTTATTATCAAATCTTTCATAAACCAGAAAAATAACAAATACAAATTACCTAAGATTTTGATTACAAATGTGAAATTTATTGTTCTCTGTAAGGAAGCATATATAGTATTGCAAGCTATTTAGAGAAATTAATGTATGTAAAGGAAACATATCAATACATGAAGCATAGTTTTCTTGTCTCACAACCAGAGAAGGAACTAAGTCTCCAATTTATAATACAATTATAATGCCACATTATACATTGGAAAATCTAAAATTGGAGACTATCCACTCTCAGGAGATTTATTTTTTCACAGTTTTTCTAAGTAAGTTTAAATTTTTTCTGCTAATAAAAAAATCCTAAAAATATAAATCAACTTGTAAATAAATATTCATGGTCAAATGTACCTTGGTATAATTTTAGTATTTTATTCTTTCTGGATTCAGTCTGTTTCCAGTTAGACATAGGAGTAGGCTAGACATTGCAATGATAAACAGCTATTCATATAGCGTCCATAGTCAAGAAGCAGAGAAAGTTAAGTGCTATGTAAAAGTTAATTTCTTCATTTTTATTGAGTTCAAGATCCCACATATTGACTGTTACTACAATAATTAAAGCAGTCTATGAACCAACACACACATAAATGATCAGATATTTGTTCTTTAGTGACTCTTCATTCTTATCAATTGAACATAAACATTAACTATCACAAATACTTTCTTCCTCCTTAGGAGCCCCATACAGGGTCATCAAGTAAGCTCCATACTCATCTTTATCCATCCCTATGAAATCTGTCTCCAAATCTTTCATACAATGTTACAGTTTATTTCACCTCTATGCAACATGAGGTTACTGTCTGTTGTATTCAGTATTCTGCACATTTTTCTTATACACTATTTATATCCTGAATCTTTTGGCAAATATCTTGTTATAAAAAAGAGAATGCTCTTTTTTTTCTTCTTCATTCTCTTCAAGAAGTAGTGTCTAGCCAACATTTTCTATATGCAAAGCAGAGGACTAAGGTTTGCATTTACAAATTAAAGGTGGCTAACATAAATAGGAAGAGAGAGATTTTACTATTACATACTCTAAATTTTAAAAACTAAAGTATATCATAATACTTTTATATTGCCAATTTAATTCTTGTAAAATTAACAAACTATAAAACATTCCTTTTCTTATTTTTTAATTTTTTTATTAATTTATTCTTGTTACATCTCAATGTTTATCCCATCCCTTGTATCCTCCCATTCTTCCCTCCCTCCCATTTTCCCATTATTCTGCTCCCCTATGACTGTTTCTGAGGGGGATTAATACCCCTGTATATGCTCATTGGGTATCATGTCTCTTCTTGGCAACCTCTGAGTGCCACCAGGTCTCCCCCTCCAGGGGACATGGTCATATGTGAGGCACCAGAGTACGTGAGAAAGTCATATCCCACTCTCCACTCAACTGTGGAGAATATTCTGCCCATTGGCTAGATCTGAGTAGGGGTTTAAAGTTTACCACCTGTACTTTCCTTGGCTGGTGCCTTAGTTTGAGTGGGACCCCTGGGCCCAAATCTGATAGAGAAGGTGAATAAGGGGGAAATGGGAGGGAGGGAAGAATGGGAGGATACAAGGGATGGGGTAACCATTGAGATGTAACAAGTATAAATTAATAAAAAAAGTTATGTCATACCTTCCTATATATAAAAATATTGTCTTTATCACAGAATGAAAACTCTGGCAAAAAAAAAAAAAAAAACGATAAAAAGTGCTCTTCTACCCACATGAAGATAAAATATTTGTACAAAAATACTGTCCTACACCAGTGAAGAAAAGGAAATGGATTTCTTAGATAGTATTCAACTGACTCCATTTGATGTGCAGTAAGATGCTCCCATGTTATTTTTATTATAGGTATTATAGGTACTATAGGTACTATAGGTATTATTATTATTATTATTATTATTATTATTATTATTATTATTATTAATACATTTTTTCAGATTCTGCCCGAGTCTGCCTACCTGTGATGTCATAGCCTACCTGCCACTTGGCATGGCTCTCGCAGTCTATAAAAGGACAAGCCCCGCTTGCCCCCCCTTACCTCCTCTTACTTCTCTCTCTTTTTTGTTTCTCTTCCTCTGTGTCTGTGTCTGTCTCTCTCTCTCTGTGTGTGTGTGTGTGTGTGTGTGTGTGTGTGTCTGTGTGTGGTATGTATATGATACTCCTCTTCCTCTTCCTTCTTTCCGTATGCTCACATAATAAACTTCTCCATCTAATATCTGTTGCCTGGCACATTATTTTTTAATCATTAAAATCAGGGCTGAGTGCCTATAACCCTAGAACTTAGTGACTGAAATATGTAGATACTAAAAGCTAAATGATCACTGTGCCTAGCCAGAAATATAAGCTTCTGGATCAGTAATAGACTTTGTTTCAAGGACATATTACAGAGAGAGAGAGAGTGAGAGTGTCTTGCTTGGTTCTCCACAGATGTGTGCATATCTAAGCACACCTGTATATTAATGTTCATACAACACTTCACTAACACAAAGAACACCAACACAAACACATAAACCAGATATGCAACGCAGGACAAGGCAGCACAAGCATGAGGACTTAATTTCAAACCCTAGAATTCAGATAAAAGCTAGCTGCCTCAACTCATGCTTGAAATCATAGCATGTGTGGTTGGGAAGGCATCAAAATATGGGAAATAGGGACAGGAAGATCCTTGGGGTTTGCTTGTCAGTCAGCTTGGCCAAGTAAGTATTCTTCAAGTTCAATAAGAGACTGCCACAAAAGGGAAGAAGGGACAGGGAAGACAAGCAAGCTTCACTTCTAGCCTAAACAGTCATAGACACACATATGCATGGGTCTGACTTTACCCAGGTTCAGTTATACAGCTAGCTTGCACTCTGGAGCTCCACGGTAATGTGGTCTCCATGTTATTCTTCTCCCTGGAACAGAACTCCATCACTTTGAATGATCTTGAACATCAGGGAGATCACATCTTTGATAGTGCTTATTGCCTTTTGAATGAACCTGTAAAAAAGTGAGATTTGGCCACAAAGGCAACAACATCGGATTCTGGGAACAGAGGAAAAATAAAAAGAAATATCACTGTGTTTTCTGATGGCAACTATTCATGCTTCTCATCTTTGATACTGTTCAGGGCACAGGAATGTTCAGGAAGACTAGAAAATCTCTCTTAAAAAGAGGCACATGGAACATAAGCAACATACATATGATCAACAAACTAAACAAGACAAGAACAGCAGCAGGGCTCAGAAGGGAGCTGTCATGTAACTCACCATAATTAGGTGTATTGAGTAAGAGAGTCTCAAGAGTGTGATTTGGCTTGTAGATGGGAGGAATGGCATTATAAAAAAATAGTACAATACATAAAGATTTGACTATGAAGGAGACTGTGAAGGAGGGAGAAGCTTGTTTTACAGTGTGGAGAGGAGTTTCATAAACAGTAAAAATAAGATCAAGATAGGGAGAGTGAGAGAAATATATATTTGCTATGCAAGACATATCAAGACAGGTGATATAAGCCTCCTCAGAAAGCAGCATTAAAGTTCCTGTGAAGAAATCCCTCTGAGGTGTCTTGGACCCATCCTCAGAAGCAATAAATGTCTGAAATTTACTTGCTTTCAGGAGTGGCAGACAGATAACTTCTTTTTTGAATATATTTTATTAATTTATTTTTATTACATTACAATTTTTATCCCATCCCTTGTATCTTTCCATTCTTCCCTCCCTCCCATTTTCTCATTATTCCCCTCCCCATGACTGTGAGTGAGGGGGACCTCCTCCCTGTGTATATGCTCATAGGGTATCAAGCCTTTTCTTGGTAGCCTGCTATCCTTCTTCTGAGTGCCTCCAGGCCTCCCCATCCAGGGGATGTGGTCAAATACAAGGCACCAGAGTTCACGTGAAAGTCAGTCACCACTCTCCACTCAACTGTGAAGAATGTCCTGTCCATTGGCAAGATATGTGTAGAGGTTCGGAGTCTACTGCACATATTGTGCTTGGCTCATGCCATATTTGAGCAGGACCCCTGGGCGCAGATCTGCCCATCATAATGTTCTACTTGTAGGTTTCTCGGACCCTCTGGATCCTTCTGGTTTTTCATTCTCCCTTGCTTCTCTCACCTAAGTCCCAAAAGGAAGTCTTCCCCTCTGTCCCACTTTCGTGGTAAGTGAACTTTCAAGGGACATGCTTCTTGGGATAGTGTACAGATATAAGTGAGTATATTCCAATTGACTCTTTCTGCTTCTGGCTTAACTCATCCAAAATGATCATTTCTAGTTCAATCAATTTGTCCACAAATTTCAGGAATTCCTTTTTTTTAATAACTGAGTAGTATTCCATAGTGTAAATATACCATAGTTTCTTTATCCATTGTTCTATTGAGGAACATTTAGGCTGCTTCCATATTATGGCTATTATGAATAAGACCACACATGGTTGGGCATATGTCTTTGTTGTGTGGTGGAGCATCTTTTGGGTATGTTGCAAGGAGTGGAATAGCTGGGTTCTGAGGAAGTCCTATTCCCAGTTTTCTGTGATAGCACTAGATAGATTTCCAAAATGGCTGCACTAGTTTGCATTGCCACCAGCAATGAAGAAGTGTTCCTCTCTCTCCACATCCTCGCCAGCATGTGGTGTCACTTGAATTTTTTATCTTAGCCATTCTGATGGGTGTAAAATGGAATATCAGAGTTGTTTTGATTTGCATTTCCCTGATGATTAAAGACGTTGAGCATTTCTTTAAGTGTTTCTCGGCCATTCAATATTCCTCTGTTGAAAATTCTGTTTAGTTCTGAGCCCCATTTCTCAATTGGGTTATTTGGTTTGGTGGTGTTTAATTTCTTGGATTCTTTTTATAGTTTGAATATTACACCTTTGCTAGATGTAGGGTTGTTGAGGATCTTTTTCCAGTCTGTAGGCTGTCACTTTGTTCTCCTGACAGTGTTTTATGCCTGAGAGAAGCTTCTCATCCTCAAGATGTCTCATTTATTAATTGCTGACCTTAAGGTCTGGGCTGTTGGTGTTCTGTTCCGGAAGTTGTCTCCTCTGCCAATGTGTTCCAGGCTCTTCGCCACATTTTTTTCTAACCAGTTTAGTGTCTCTGGTTTTATGTTAAGGTCTTTGACCACTTGGACTTGAGTTTTGTGCATGGTAACAAATATGGGTCCCCTTGCATTTTTTACACTTAGACATCCAGTTAGACCAGCACTATTTGTTGAAGATGTTATCATTTTTCCATTGAATAGATTTGGCTTCTTTGTCTTAAATCAAGTGATCATATGTGTGTGGGTTCACTGCTGGGTCTTCGTTTTGATTCCACTGATAAACCAGCCTATCGCTGTGCCAGTACTGTGCTGTTTTAATTACTGTTGCTTTATAGCACAGCTTGAGATCAGGTATGGTGATTCCTCCGGAGGATCTTTTATTGTACAAAATTGTTATAGCTATTCTGTATTTTTTGTTTTTCCATATGAACTTGATAATTGAGCTTTCAATGTCCTTAAAATTTTTTGTAGTTATTTTGATAGGGATTGCATTGAATCTGTAAATTGCTTTGGGTAACATGTCCATTTATACTATGTTAATTCTCCCCATCCATGAGCCAAGTAGGTCATTCCATCTTCTCATGTCATCTTCAATATTTTTCTTCAGTGTTTTGATTTTTTTTCACACAAGTTCTTTCCTTACTTGGTTAGAGTAATTCCTAAACATTTTATATTTTTTGTGGCTAACATGAAGTGTGTAGTTTTCCTAATTTCTTCCTCTGCATGAATGCAATTTTTATATAGGAAGACTACTGACTTTTTTGAGTTAATTTTGTATCCAGCCAATTTGCTGAAGATATTTATCACCTATAGGAGTTCTTAGGTGTAATTATGGGGGTCACTAATATATGCTATCATATCATCTGCAAATAGGGATAATTTGACTTCCTTATTCTGCATTTGGATCCCTTTGATTTCCATTTGTTGTCTTATTGCTCTTGCTAGACCTTCGAGTCCTATATTGAAGATATATGGAGAGAGTGGGCAGTCTTGCTTTGTTCCCAATTTTAGAGAAATTTCTTTGATTTTCTCACCATTTACTTAGAACTTTGTCTATTGGCTTGCTGTATATAGCCTTTGTTATGTTTATGTATGTGCCTTTTATTCCTGATCTGTCCAATACTTTGAAAATGAATGGGTGTTGTATTTTATCGAATGCTTTCCTTGCATCTAAGGAGATGATCATGTGGGTTTTTATTTTCAGTTTGTTTATACGGTGTATTAAATTGATGGATTTCAATATATTAAATCATCCCTGCATGCCTGGAATGAAGCCTACCTTGTGATGATGAATGATATTTTTGATGTGTTCTTATATTCGTTTTGCAATCATTTTATTGAGGTTTTTTTTCATTAATGTTCGTAAAAGAAATTGTTCTGAATTTCTCTTTCTTTGTTGGGTCTTTGTGAGCTTTAGGTACCAATGTGACTGTGTCCTCATAGAATGAATTTGGTAATATTCTATCCATTTCTATCTGTTCAAGTAGCTTGAAGAGTATTGGTATTAGTAAATCCTTGAAGGTCTGGTAGAATTTTGTACTGAAACCATCTGGCCCTAGGCTTTTTGTCTTTGGGAAACTATCAATGATTGTTTCTATTTCTGTACGGTAAATGGGACTATTTAGCTTGTTTATCTGTCTTTCACTCAATTTTAACAAATGGAGTTGATCAACAAAATCATCCATTTTCCTTAGATTTTCAAATTTTGTGGCATATATGCCCTCAAAGTGGGATCTTATTATTCATTCTATTTCTCCAGTGTCTGTTATTATGTCTCTCTTTTTGTTTTTTAATTTTTAGATTTTGATAATGTCTCTTTGCCTTTTAGTTAGTTTGGCAAACGGGTTGTCTATCTTGTTGATTTTCTCAAAGAACCAGCTCCTGGTTTTGTTGATTCTTTGAATTTTCTCTTTTTTTCTAATTTATTGATTTCAGCTATGAGCTTGATTATTTCTAGATGTCTACTCCTCTTGGGTGTTTCTTCTTTTTTTTTTTTTTTTCTAGGAATTCCAGCTGTGTCATTAAGTTGTTTATATGGGATATTTCCAGTTTCTTCTTAAAAGCACTTAATGCTTTGAACATTCCTTTCAGCACTGCTTTCAATGTATCTCACAAATTTGGTATGATGTTCCTTTATTTTCTTTGAATTTCAAGAAGCCCTTAATTTCTTTCTTTCCCTCTTCCTTGACCTAGTTTTCATTAAGTAGAGAGTGGTTTAGTTTCCATATATGTGTAGGCTTTTAAAACTTCCTTTTTGATTGAAGTCCAGCCTATGATCATGGTGATCTGATATGAAATAAGGTATTATTTCAATCCTCTTGAATCTGCTGAGGCTTGCTTTGTGACCTACTATGTGTTCAATTTTGGAGATTGTTGCATGGGATGCAGAGAAGAAGGTATATTTCTTTTTCTTTAGGTGAAAGGTTCTGTAGATATCTGTTAGATCCATTTGATTCATGGCATTGGTTCATGGTGTTATCTCTTGGCTTTGTTTCTATTTCAATGACCTATCCTTCGGTGAGAGTGGGGTGTTGAAGTCTCCCACAATTACTGTGTGGGGATCAATGTGTGGTTTAAGTTTCAATAAGAGATATTTAACAAATATGCCTGCCCTTGTATGGGGAGCATAGGTTTTCAGAATTGTGATGTCATCTTGGTTGACTTTACCTTTGATGAGTATGAAGTGTCCTTCCTCATTCCTATTGATTAATTTTGGTCGAAAGTCTATTTTGTTAAATATTAAAATGGCTACACCAGCTTGCTTCTTGTGTCCTTTTACTTGGTATATTTTTCCAACCTTTTACCCTAAGGTAATATCTGTCTTTATGAGTGAGATGTGTTTCTTAAATGCAGAAGAAAGTTGGATCTTTTTTATGTATCCATTCAGTTAGTCTCTGCCTATTTATTGGAGAATTGAGACCATAGATGTTGAGAGATATTAATGACTAGTGACTATTAAGAATCTTAATTTTGATGTTGGTTCCAGTAGAACATTTGTGTGGTTGTTTTTTTGTTTTTGTTTTTGTTTTTTGATGATTTAGTTATCTATTTCATGTATAATTTTGGTTATAGCTTGTCCCTTTGTGGTGGAGTTTTTCTTCTAGTACCTTCTGTAATGCTGGATTTCTGTATAGGTACCTTTTGAATTTGTTTTTTTATTTTTCATTGAATATTTTGTTGTCTTCGTCGATAGTTATTGATAGTTTTGCTGGTTAAAGTAGTCTTGTCTGGCATCTGTGATCTTTTAGGGTTTGCAAGATATTGGTCGTGGCTCTTATGGATTTTATGGTCTCTGCTGAGAAGTCAGGTGTAATTCTGATTGGTTTGCCATTAAATGTAATTAGGCCTTTTTCTCTTGCAGCTTTTAATATTTTTCTTTTTTCTGTACATTTTGTGTTTTGATTATTATGTGAGGGTCAGTTTTTCTTTTCTGGTGTATTCTATTTGGTGTTCTGTAAGCCTCTAGTATGTTCATAGGAATCATTCTTTAGATTGAGGAAGTTTTCTTCTATGATTTTGTTGAGAATATTTTCTGGGCCTTGGAGTCTGGTATCCTTTCTTTCCTAAAAGCCTATTATTCTCAGATATCTTCTTTTCATGATGTCCTTGATTTCTTGGATGTTTTGTGTCAGGAGTTTTCCAGATTTAGCATTTTCTTTAATGGATCCCTCAAGATCTAAGATTGTGTCTTCTAGACCAGTGATTCTTTCCTCCATCTCTTGGATTCTGTTAGACAGACTTCCCTCTGTGTTGCTCATCATCCCCTCTGAGCTCTCACATGCCTGTTTGTTTTTTTTTTTTTCTGTCTGTGTATTTATCATTGAAATCCATTTTCATCTTTAGACCTTGAACTGTTTTATTGATTTATTTCATCTGATTGTTTGTATATTCCTGAGTTTCTTCCATTGCCTCTTTATAGGCCTTCAGAGCTTGAAAAGTTTTATTAATTTCCTTAATCTTTTTTTTTTTTTTTTTTTTTTGTATTTTCCTGAATTTTTTTCAGTACCTCTCTATATGCCTCTTTTATGTCTTCCACCTGTCTGGCTGTGTCTTACTGCATTTGATTACAATTTTTATTTATTTCCTCCATGATCATCCTCATTAATCAGGATTTGAAGTCATTTTCTTGTATTTCTGTTGCATTTGAATCTCTGGGCTGTTTTCTTTGGGATACCTGGGATCAGGAGACACCATATTGTTGTGTGTGTGTGTGTGTGTGTGTGTGTGTGTGTGTGTGTGTGTGTGTTTGCGTGCGTGTATGATTTTACGCTGTCTTTTAGTCATATTGCTGTCTCTGTTTTTGAGAGATAGCTTCCATTTTCACATGCTTTCCCTAGGAAAGATGCTGTGATGCTTCACTGGTCTGGATGACAGAAATCTAGCCCTGTCTCTAACTGCCAGTGATCCCTAGCTCCCCTGTATTGTGGGTCCTGTTATTGTGCTGTGTGTCAGAATGTTTGCTAGGTCAGCCCAAAGGGTTCACAGTTTTCTAGGTCCCCTTGTGGCACCAGACCTTTCCAAGGACTGAAACAGGTCAGGCGGTATTGGTCTGGTGGCCACTCTACTCCCTGCCTCCCTGAGATTTCCATAGACTGGCAGTTCTGATGCTCCCCTGCTCTGCTGTTCCTGGTAGCATTTTCGGACCCAGACTGGTCACAGAGTCCAGGTTAATGTCAAGGGGCACAAACTGCACACACACTGAATTCAGTTAATGTCTTTTTACCCACCCTTAGCGTTAAGGCCAGTTCGTATCTCTGGACCCAAATGGGTCTCGGGACCTAAGCCACACACTTAATCTAGTTAGCGCTGAGTCTGACTAGAGTCTCAGGCCCAAACTGCATAATGAGCTCACCAAGCTCAGCTAGAGTCTCAGGACCAGGATTACATGTCAAGCTCAGCTAGAGTCTCTGGGCCCAAACTCTCCACCAAGTCCAGCTAGGTTCTCTGTGCCCAAACCATGCACCAAATTCAGTTAGGGTCTATCGGCCCAAACCACATTATGAGCTCAGCTAAGGTCTCAGGGCCCAGACCCTTTCCTGAGCCCAGGTAGAGTCTCTGGGCCCAAACTGTCCATCTTGTTCAGCCAGGGACTCTGTGCCCAGAGCAGTGCATACATGTCAGCTAGGTTCTCTGGGACCAAACCACCTGCCAAGTTCAGCCAAGGACTCTAGGCCCAAACTGCGCACCAAATTCAGCTAGGGACTCCCGGGCCAAACCATGTACTGAGTCCAGCCAGAGTCTCAATGTTGGGACCACAAACCAGTCTCAGCTATAGTTGCAGGAACCAAATCACTCACTGAGCTCAGGTAGAGTTAGGGGCCGAACCATGTGCTGAGTTTTTTTTTTTTTGGGGGGGGGGGGTCTCAGGGCATTAGCCACTTGCTGAGCTGAGCTTGGGCCACAGGACTCAAATCTTGCACTGAGTCCCCTATCGCACAGCGATTCCCGCCAGTCACCATGACACTCGCCTCTGTCGGAGGGTTCCCAGCTCCCAACCTCAGATGCCACCTCTGCTGCTATGGTCCAAGAACATCAGTGTTCCTCCCATGTTGAGGGGTACACAGGTTTTCTCTATTTTGGTCCTTTTTAACTGTGGAGTACTCCCACTGTAGTGGGGTTGGGAGCTTGGTGTTCCTGTTTCAGAATTCCATGCAGTTCCCTGAATAGTTTCCTTAAGCTTCTAAACATGGTCTATGCTGCTTGCCACCATCGAGGAGTCCCCAACAGATCACTTCTTAAACTCTCTACATGAGCATGATTTGTAGGAGTTGTGGCAGGATTCAGAATATGCATTCTGGTGTAAAGGTGCGATCCCATGTTCTAAGAGTGATATGCTGCCACTCCTGTAGACCAGCTCCAAAACCAGTGAAGAGGAGTGGTGAATCCATGTTAGGGAGAATTGAGCAGACCAGAAACAGCTAGTTAAGGAAAACCAACCAGTATTTGAACAACTAGCTAGAAGAACTATTTGTTGAAGAGAAGTTGAGGAACTGAGAAAAAAGAAATACTTGGAGACTCAGGCATATGCAGTACAAGGTAAAAGTCTTAAAGCTCAGAGCTATGATGATGATGATGATGATGATGATGATGATGATGATGATGATGATTTGGTTCTGTATTTGTCTCTGTCTCTGTCTTGCCTGCTGTCTGCCTGACTCCTTTCTTTTCTTTTTGGATCAACCCCAGTGTTTCAGTAAAATTAAGTTCATTTTTTTCATTACAGATTACATAATGATTTTTCTCATCTTTTACAATCAATAGAACATTCAAAAATCAGCAAAAATAGGAGAACATTCTAACAAGGAAATACGTAAAGTTCTGTGTAACTTTCAGTAAAGCATATAGCAAATCAATTTCCAAGCAATGGTCAGTATAACCTGATTATTATTTCTTAAACAGTACTGAGGAAAGTTTAATCATAAATTTCCCTGGAGTAAAGCCATTGTGTTTAGAAGATTGTTATAGAAACATAGCTTTAGATAAATGTTCTCTAATAAAGAAAAAAATTGACTTTCTCCCAGCCCCCAAACAACAGGTGTGATGCTCTCCAAGCCTAGGCTAACTGCCAAGTGGTCCTTTATTGTAAAGTATCTGTAAAGCTTGATATTCCAAGGCTACCTTCTATTGTTTTAAAAGCAGATTATAAAGAAACTTTCTACAGGTAACAGTATCTAATATCTGTTTTGTCAAGGTCTTAACTTTCCTTCATCCAGTTTCTCCTTGCATGGTCACAATCAGAGTAAAAAACGTTATCATTGTCTCAAGCCTTTGCCCATATCCTCTCTTCTAACATTCTCTCTGGGAAAATGTTCTCCTTGTATGAATTTGCTTACGTCTGAGAAATAAAGAGAAAAAGACAGTTTTAACAGAAAAAGGGAAGATTTTAGTCAAAGATTACCCCTGAACCATAAGTAATATTTAGGGGCAGTGATGATCACCTGGCGATCTTTTGAACTTTGTCAAGCAAAGCCTCTTTGACTTATCCTCATGTATCCAACAGTATGCCAGCCTGTGCCTTAGAAAATGAGATGGCAATGCCACAGATACCTGCATCAGTGTTTTCTGGAACTATTGCCTCTTCTATAATAACCTCTCAAGACTTACCCTTCTTGTTCATTTCATTTTGACATTTGGAATAATTTGATCTCTTCATCCTAAGCTCCAGGCTGGAGTTGAAAGAGTGATGTCCTTTACTAGGTTAAGTCTGTATGGTTAGTAAATTCAGTCACTTCTTGAGCCCCATACAGAGAAGACTGAGGTTTCTTTTGAGTTTAATTGGAAAAACTAGCTGGAGACTAATAATTTCAATGAAGGGGTAAGGTGGTATATGTGCCTTGTTCTTGGCAGGTAATGTATTGTTTTAGAGTTTTCTGCAAAACATTTAGTTACTTTTATGTTTGGCGTTGATTCTTAGCTGAGACAGTCTTTTAGTTGAGACATAAAATTAAGCAGATATGTGTATTAACATGAAATCTTTCAATATCTACGCACATAATCTCATGTCAATTCAGAGTAAATATATCTACTTTCTGAAACATGTGCCACTTTGTTGAGAAGTATGGCCTGTTTTCTCTGAACGTAATATACTCATCCTTTATATTAGAGTAGAAATCAGTTTAGCCTTAGAGCCATGGCAAAGAACAGGATAAAACAACATAGAGGTAGCTAGGTCTATGATAAGGTGAATGGTGCTACTGACACCTAGAAAAAGAAGGTGGGAAGAGGATCACAGGATCCTCACTTGGAAGTCATGCCAATATTTTTTTCTACCTTCCTCAGCTAGGAGTGGCCCATTCCAGTGCACAGGAAGTGGAATAATAAAGAAAGGCAATTTTGTGAAGCTTCCATGAGGTTGTCATCTACAATAGGATGGAACTTTGTAGTTAAGCAGCTGTTGTACTATCACGTATGCTCCTTACCAATTCTCTGTAAGTAAACATAATAAACTTACTTGTTTGTGAAACTGTTTGCTGATATTCTTACTTTGTTCTGTTTTCTACGTACTCCCTTGGTTGAATAGGCATTCGTTATTTTTTTTTCTTTACACTATAATCATTTATAAAATACTGGAGGCTTATTTTAAGCAACTTCAACTTATTTGTATTCTTTGCTCATCACCCATTTGTTTAGAGTCTGGCTTTTAAATCCAAGCTCTTTACTCTCAATTTTCATGAGCTCAGTTTGGCTAGACTCCATGCACCATATCATGTAGTATTTGGCATTATATGTCAGCCTCATTTCACTTGTCACATTGTCCCCAGTTCTGTTAGTATGAAAGCCAGAAAGTGAAAATCAGGAAGTCATGACATGAACAAATTTATGATGTATATGAATATGCACAAAATGACAAGTATCTGTCAATATATGCAGTGAATAAATTTTTTGAGTCTGTTTGTGTGTGTAAGGTTGTGTATGCGTGTGTGTGTGTGTGTGTGTGTGTGTGTGTGTGTGTGTGTGTGTGTGAGAGAGAGAGAGAGATCCTAAATTCAGGTACATATGCAACATCCATATGCACTCGCATATGCATGGGGAGGTTAGAGGTTGACAATGAGTTTCTTCCGCATTTATATTCTAGTTCATATATAAGTTTTGTTTTTATTATTGTTGATACAGAGGCTCATATAGGCCTGGTTGTTTATTCATTCACAACTTATCTAAGGATTACCTTGAACTATTAATCCTCCTGTCTCTATTTCCCGAATACTAAGATTGTATCATGTTCTTAGTTTAATGCTGTAGTGCTGGGAACAACTCAAGACCTTGCGCATGGCATACACTCTCTCTACCAGCTGACATGCCTCCCCAAGTATCATTTTTCATTGAAGGTGATTCTTAGCAATTAAGCATACTGGATGGCCTGTGAGGTTCAAAAAGTCTCCTGCTTCATCCCTCAGGCTGCAATTACAGTAGTGTGTCACCGAGGTAAACCTTGTACATGTGTGCTGAACTCAAGTTGTTATTGACAAATTGCAAGTACTTTACCACAGACCAATATCCATAGCCTCTCAGAATTATTTTAGGTTTCATTTGCTATTTTTGTTACAACAAACTGTACAATAAAATGTTGTTACTTACATAACACAAAAATGTAACACTACTTAATTATAACTTGTAAAAGATTCATAATAAATCATCTTTGTAGGGTGAAACAGAAGGGAAGGGCTGTGTGGAATAGATAGACTTATTCTTACATGATATCTAGAAGCCAAAAAAATCTCAAATTTTCAGTATTTAATAAGCAATTAAAATTCTCAGATTGATTGTTCATAATAATAGCTTAATTATTTTTCTGATCAAGGATATAGAATTTTTTTAATCAACAAAATTTTGAAGTATAAATAGAAACCATTTTCTGCAACTATCTTGGAAGTAAAATTCCATAATTGATTCTTTGAATACACAGCTAGCAGGAGTGTCCACAATGACTCCAGATGGTAAAGAGCAACTGGTCACATTTACGGAGGTATTCTCAATCTCTTTTTGTCTTCAGAACCTTCCTACTCAATACTTGCACTACATTACACTGTGCTCACTTGACTTAAAGTTGAACCTGCTGAGTTCTTGGTACTGTTGCTTATCTTGGGTAATGAGCATCATGTTTAGAAAGAACATCTCCCATGTTCAAAAGCGTGCCAGCTGGATCACCTTTGGATCCTTATCTCTTGAAGATTTAAATTCACACACAAGGTATATATATTAGAAACACATAAAAAATGTCTAGTGTACTGAGGTTATGGCTCACTTTACAGTCAGGCCGGGCATGCACAGAGCTGAACGGTGGTGTTGGCCATGTCAGGAGGCACCAAGGTCCCCCTGGAAGTGTGAGCCATGTGCTTTCTGGACAACTTCTGCAGCAGGCAACTCAGGACAGCGTTGGTGGAGGTCTTCCTGGCTCTTGGCTATGGGGCCCTCTTTTTGTACCTAACATGCTAAGCCTTGCCTTATGGCCACTGCTTCCTTCCTCAGTCCTGCCTGTCATCCCTGTGGCCTTCAGACCCACTACAGTTGAGCAAGCTGTGTCTGGAGTCAAAGGGAATGAACTTCCGGGTTTTGCCACAGCATTTCAGAGCTACTCAGAGGCAACTGTTACAGGTACTTTCATGACCATAGAATGAACTACCAGCTGCAGGCTATTGCCTTGGCTATGTATCCACTAGTCTTTCCTGTGATATTTTACCTGGATATGGTAGTGTCAGCTTTCTATATTCCTATCTCTGAAATGCCTGAACACAAGATCCACTCATCTGGTGGCCCACTGCAGATAATAATAAAGGCGGTGCCAAAATTTCTTTCTCTTCTGGTTAAAGATTGGGCTCCCAAAGCATTTATAGTTTCCTGTAAGCTGGAGACTGAGCAGGAAATCATAATTAACCATGCTCGGAATGCTTTGGAAGTTTATCAGCATGAAGTCATGGTGGCCAACATCCTTGAGTCTATACAGTCCTTTGTGATGATTGTAATCAGAGACTCCAAAACCAAGTTACTGCTATCAAAGGATGAGGTATCAATAGGCATGATGATAGAGCAGAAGACTTAGAAGACCTTTCTTCTTGGTGCACAGCTGTTATGCAGCGACAAACACTGAAGGAAGTGCTCCTCTGGTATAAAAATGTCAGGCTTCTTAGAGCTGACAAGACCTAAAATAAATCCATTGATAAGGATAAAGACAATGAGGAAATGGTAAAATCAGTGTGCAGGCAAATATCTATAGGTATTTTATTGCTGTGCTAGAATGATTTGATACACTGGTTTTGAACTCAACATTGTGTAAGAACTGTTTTTCATTTTTAAAAAGTCAGGTGTGGGTTTGCTTCTTCTGCAGAGCACACAGGACTGGAGCTGGATTTCAGGCTACTGTACCAGAGAAAGATCATGGATACATGATTGGACATGCTCTGAAGATCAAGTACTTACCAAGTGCCTATCTTGTGCCAGGACCTGTGGGAGCCATGAAGGTTTTAAAAGATGAAGCAACACATCTTATTCAGGAACTGGGTATACAAAATTTTAAGTGCAATAAAGTATTGCATACACAAGAAGAAGAAGAAGAAGAAGAAGAAGAAGAAGGAGAAGGAGAAGGAGAAGGAGAAGGAGAAGGAGAAGGAGAAAGAGAAAAGAAAAGAGCATCAGGGTTGGAACATGACTCAGTGTCAGTGAGTAAAATGTTCTATGTGCATCAATGAGGACTTGGCAGAGTTCAGATCCCCGGCATTCTTATAAAACAACCAAAAGTGCTTGTAATCCCAGAAATATGGAAACAGACAGGAAGATCCTGGGGACTCACTGGCTAACAACTCTAGCTAAAAACACAAGGTCAAGGTTCAAGGAAAGACCTTTTCTCAAAAAGTTAGGTGTACATGGGGCTGAAAAGAAAGTTTAGTGTTTAAGAGTGAGTGGTGTTCTTTCTGTTCCTAGCACTTATATAGGTGTTTCACAACAGAGTATCATTCTCAATTCTAGTCTCTGAATGCTTTCTGGGCTCTGAAGGCACATGCACTCACATATTTACATACTTCCACCTACAAAAATATACTCCTAACTAAAAGTAGTATTAAAAATAAAAAATAATAAAGGAGATAGGAACTGAGAAAGACACCTGATATCTACCACAATACAGATGCACACTCATGTAGGCATGTATACACACACACACACACACACACACACACACACACACACACACATACACACGAGTAAAGTGTTGGAAGAGTCCAGACATTTTGGAAGAGAAGTTGTGGAGGGAAGCAGGTATGATCTTATTACATTGTATACATGTGAGAAATCATCAGAGAATGCATCCACAAGGAATTAAACAAACAAATTGATAATTCAATAATTCATTGTGTTAGCACAAGTCACTTGATAAAGCAGTATATGGCACATTAGCAGACAAACTATTTGCTTTATATGAATATCAAATATATTACCAGCTGTGACAGGATTACCTAGAAATGTCTTGAGATCGTGAACTGATGGTATATTAGATGGTCCCCCCAACTTCACTCAAATGCTGCTGCTTACTTCCCAATGATGGCCATGCTGAGCTCAAGATTCCTACCAAGTCCTGTTTTCTCCAGCCTTTGCTGGTGCTGCTGAAATGTTCCATCTGTTCATGAATGAATACTGTGGATTCCTGTTCTCTTCTGATTGCCATCACCCTGCCATTTGGCTGCAGTTAAAGCTTTGCTGCCCATCAATGCACAAAACAACCACATAACACCCGTCTGTGCTTGGAAAGGTGAATGGAAGTTGAATATATACTTAGGGAGACTGAAAAGAGCTTCAAAGGGGAAAAGAAGGGTCAAATGCACAAAGAAAACAACAATGTGCTTCTCCTGAATGATGCACTTGAGAAGAAATGGACATAATGACATAGGGTTGGGAGGTTGGCAAAAGGACACATAACACATAAAGCTTAGTGATCAGAGCAGGTGATGTACAGCAAAAACTGTGCTTCTCGGCATATATACTTCTTAGAGCCTCAGAAATACTGTGCAAAGTATGAAAAGTAAGCAGTGTCTGATACCAGTGTATCTTCACAGAAACCTTGGTCCTATCTACAAGGGAAAATACAGTGTTTTAGGTCTAAATTTCCCCAGCATGGTGATCACTCCATTAAATGTAACTTCCCAGCACTGTATTAAAAATTTCTTGTATCTGCTTGTTATAGTTACAGGTCTGTGTTCTGAGGGCAGATGCGTTCATGCTTTTTTTGTCACAGGACAAAGAATTGGATGAGGGAAACATGGTTATAAGTAGGAATAGTTTGTCATAAAGTAAAACACATCTGAAGATGAACATGTGCGAGTGAACAGTGGAGAAAGTCTGTGCTCAAAATTCCTGGGTTAGGAGTCATAACACTCCATAGGATAATCATACAGCACCTGCCTCTCTCTCCTTTTTGCAGCATATGGTTTTCTCATACATACTCTACATGTCTGATAGGCCGGTGAGGGAAGAATTCTAGTCCTTCTCTGCAAAGTAGCTTCTTTCATATATTGATCATATTGCTGCACTTCCCAGTGTCTATTCTCTTGCCAGTATCTTACACTAGAAATCTTTTTAGTCGTGTCTCACACATGTCAGTCCATATTCTCTGTTTGTTGTGAGAAAATGAAAATCGACAAATGTGGTTTTATTTTTGGTAGCAATAGAAGACTACTGGAAGAAGACGCACTAAGTTCTTGAGAGGGTCAAACACATAAAATTATAGGATTTACTTCTTTGCAGATTTATGCATAGTGATACAGTTGTTTAGAAACTAAACGTATAACATAAGCACACACACGAATTTTGCTATTACTTTCCACTTCCCACTTAATTTCATGATCTTACATTTGAGTATCATTGGTCAACAGAACTCTTTGAAGCCCTGAACGCCTTCACCAAGTTCTACCTTCTATAACTTTCTTTTTCGAGTAGCTTCATGGTTTCACATTAATTACTTCGTATCACAGGTGTGATGATTTACGGTCTATCTACTTCCTGACATTTCTGGATAGTATACAGGCCAGATTGATGAAAGGAAATGTCAAAGACATGCATTAGCTCTATAGAAATGACCTGCATGATCTCCATAACACGTAAAGTAATTTGAGCTTCTGGAAGACAAGAAATATGTACAAATATTTTATTCTGGTTCTGTAATTTATTGGCTACTGGAACCAGGAATAATGATTTAGTTTCACAAGTTATATTTATTTTTCTTGATGAGTTGATGGTGCATATAGAAGACTCATCACTGTACAACAAAATCACTATGAGAATTATACAATTATAGACACCTACACATAAAACATTCAATATAATCTCATCATATTATTAATCAATGAAGGACTCCAGTTGATACTATTGTATATGAGAGATGAAGAGAATATAAAGACAGTTATGAAGAAATTATTAAGGAATTTGGAGTGGGGAAGCCTTCATAACTTCTCCCAAGAGTATGTATGAGTATTCAACGTTACATTAGATATCTATATCAACCTGCTTCACAACCCCAGAGACTAACAGTAGACATAATGGAAATAAAGAAACAGCAGAATATATGAACTGAACTCAAAAGATTCAGAAACTACAGTCTTAAACACATAAGACATGAGATACTATTTTTTTCCAGGAAAACATCTCACTAAGGGTAAAGAAGGAAAACAACTCATAGTTCTCAGGAAATTCCTAAAACTGAGAGGAATAATAAAGCCCTTATCAAAGGATGGCTGCTGGGGAGAGATGATTTTCTGATACATCCAGTTGTCTACAAGTTGTGCAAGAAGCTCTAGGGATATACCTTGGGTGAGTTGCCACCTATGCTGGGGTGTGATTTGGGTGATGCAAACCAATATGTTGATAAATCACATTTGCACCTGTAATTAATTCTTCGCACGTAGTTTATAATTCATTCCAGTAATCACGTGGGTTTTTATAACAGGGCTTTGGTACAATCAGTTTTTGGACGTCTGTCAATTTCTTGTCTGGGATGAATATATGTTTGTGTGACCCTAAGAAAATTCATGCAACAAATATTAACCCAAGGTAATACCTGTGGATCAAAGTGATATGATTATTATCTTCCATGTTATCTGTCCCACACTTATGTCATAGGTGTTCACTGAAAATGCCAGTTTCATCTAGAACAGTGGTTCTTAAACTTGTGTGTCATGATGCCCTTGAGCTCCAACAACCCTTTCATGTGAGTCACATATAAGAGTTCCAGTATATAAGACACTTACATTTTATTTATAAGAGTAACAAATATAGAGTATTGAAGTATCCATGAAAAAAATTATGGTTAGAGTCACCACAACATGAAGAAATATATTAAAGGGTCACAGTATTAGGGAGATGGAGAACAACTACTCATGTTTTCCATGCTTTTCCTCATATCTGGTGGTGGCTGCAGGATGCCTTATACTTTCTGGTCTTCAGACACCATGGAGATGGTTAGAATCCCTAACACCACTTGGATAAGGAGATGTAAAATGTTAATAATAGCTCATGATTTTTACCATGGCCGCTTAACAAAAAGAAATACAACATACATTAGATTTTCACCATTGGTGGTTATAATATCTCACTTCTGGGTGTCTATTTGGACTTTAATTTGCAGATAGGACTGAGTTGTGTTAAAAATCTTTATTTATTGTATAAATATCTTGTCAGATTATTTTTAAAACTGTAAGATAATGAAAAACAATGTATAGCATACTGTAAGATGCATCCTAGTTAGAGTTGAGCTCTTATTTAACAGTATTGCTGTATTGTGTGGTTTGTTCTCTCTCTCTCTCTCTCTCTCTCTCTCTCTCTCTCTCTCTCTCTCTCTCTCTCTCTCTCTCTCTGTGTGTGTGTGTGTGTGTGTGTGTGTGCTTATAGTTATTCATGTAATGTAATGTGCATTTGGAAATCAGAAAACAATTTTCAGGAGTCAGTTCTCTCTTTTCATCTTTTATGTGAGGCAGAGTTTTTTTTTTTTTTTTTTTACCTCCATGGTATGTATTCAAAATGAATGATATGTACGCCTCTTTATTTATTATTTTTCATAGATTCAAAGTCAAGTCATCTTGTATACATAGCCAACACTTTACTCCAGTTAGCTGTCTCCCCAGTACCACCAAAATAATGAAAAGAACTAGTATGTCATCCACATTCTCTTACAATTTTCAGTGGCTTATGGAGATATACAGTGCATTGAGTTAAACAAACTACCCCTGAAGAAACACTTTGCTTCACTTAAAAATGGGGTGTTCGCAGGATTTGTGAGAGGTAAAGAGCTTTGTGCCTTTTGAAAAATAAAACATTCACTTCAAAAAATCAAAGTGAGCAAAAGAGTATGAAATATTAGCTATTTAGTAAATGATAACAAACAACAATTCACAGCCTCAGAGAAGCTAGTTAAAGAGGAGGGCTCTAAAGGGGAAGCCACATGGATCTCCCAGGAAAGGTGAGATAGAATAGACTTTGTAGGAACTGGGAGCAGATGGCAATGTGAGGATGATGGTTATTGGATGAGAAGGAGGGAGAGCATGTTGGAAAAGGTAGATAGAATTGGGAAATATTTTGGGGGATATAAACCTAGTGCAGTAGAAACTTCCTACACATTGCAGAGAGGGGCTTTTGGAAGATGTGGTCTGTTTGAGTTATGTTAAAAAGAATCTAATTTCAATAAACCATGAATACATTAAGAAAAGAGGAGAGGAGAAAAGAAAGCAAAAGTAAAGAAAATAGAGCAGCCAAATCAAATGATAGAAGAAAGCAGTTAAGATGGTCCAGTAAATAAAATGCTTGCTTTTCAAGCCTATCACTGCAGTCCAATCTCAGAATGCCATAGAAAATTATAAGAGACACATTGAACAATGTTTTTTCTGATCATCACATGTAAAAACAGTATGTGCTCATTTCAAAATATACACCACATATATGTTTACCTACACACACATACATACACACAGACACACACAAACGCACACACACACACACACACACACACACACACAGAGTCATTAAAAATTAAATGTCTTCCAAAACGAATACAGGAACACATCAAAGATATCATTCATCATGACCAAGTACGCTTCATTCCAGGCATGCAGGGATGGTTTAATATATGGAAATCCATCAATATAATCCACCATATAAACAAACTAAATATAAAAAAACCACATGATCATCTCCTTGGATGCAGAGAAAGCATTTGATAAAATTCAACACCCATTCATGTTTAAAGTTTTAGAGAGATCGGGGATACAAGGCACTTTCCTCAATATAATAAAGGCTATATACAGCAAGCCAATAGCCAAAATCAAAGTAAATGGTGAGATACTCAAGGAAATTCCTCTAAAATCAGGAACAAGGCATAGCTGCCCACTCTCTCCATATCTCTTCAATATAGTACTCAAAGTTCTAGCCAGAGCAATAAGACAACAAAAGGAGATCAAGGGTATCAAAATGGGAAAGGAGGAGGTCAATTTATCCCTATTTGCAGATGATATGATAGTGTACATAAGTGACCCTCAAAATTCTACCAGAGAACTCCTAAAGCTGATAAACACCTTCAGCAAATTGGCTGGATACAAAATTAACTCAAAAAAGTCTGTAGCCTTCCTATACACAAATGACAAGCTTGCAGAGGAAGAAATTAGGAAAACCACACCCTTCACATTAGCCACAAGCAATATAAAATATCTAGGAGTTACCTTAACTAAGCAAGTGAAGGACTTGTATGAAATAAATTTCAACACTCTGAAGAAAGAGATTGAAGATGACCTGAGAGGATGTCATGATCTTCCTTGCTCATGGATCAGAAGAATTAACATAGTAAAAATGGCCATCCTACCAAAAGCAATCTACAGATTCAATGCAATCCCTATAAAATACCTACACAATTTTTTAAAGACATTGAAAGTTCAATTCTGAACTTCATATGGAAAACAAAAAAGCCAGAATAGCTAAAAACAATCTTGTACAATAAAAGGTGCTCTGGGGGAATCTCCACACCTGATCTCAAACTGTACTATAAAGCAATAGTAATTAAAACAGCATGGTACTGGCACAGCAACAGGCTGGTTGATCAGTGGAATCGAATCGAAGACCCAGATATAAATCCACACACATATGGTCACTTGATTTTTGACAAAGAAGCCAAATCCATTCAATGGAAAAAGGATAGCATCTTCAACAAATGGTGCTGGTCTAACTGGAGGTCTATGTGTAAAAAATTGAAATTGGGCCCATATTTGTCACCTTGCACAAACCTCAAATCCAAGTGGATTAAAGACCTCAACATAAAACCAGAGACACTAAGCCACTTAGAAGAAAAAGTGGGAAAGAGCCTGGAACATATTGGCATAAGAGACAACTTCCTGAACAGAACACCAACGGCCCAGGCCTTAATGTCAACCATTAATAAATGGGACCTCATGAGGCTGAGAAGCTTCTGTAAGGCAGGAGACACTGTCAAGAGAACAAAGCTACAGCCTACAGACTGGGAAAAAAATCTTCACCAACCCTACATCTGACAAAGGTCTAATATCCAAAATATATAAAAAACTCAAGAAATTAAACACCGCCACACCAAATAACCGAATTGAGAAATGGGGCTTGGAACTAAACAGAGAATTCTCAACAGAGGAATATCAAATGGCTGAGAAACAATTAAAGAAATGCTCAACCTCCTTAGTCATCAGGGAAATGCAAATCAAAACGACTCTGAGATTCCATCTTACACCCATCACACCCAACACATGCTGGAGAGGATGTGGGGAGAGAGGAACACTCCTTCATTGCTGGTGGGAATGCAAACTGGTACAGCCACTTTGGAAATCTATCTGGTGCTATCTCAGAAAAATGGGAATAGGGCTTCCTCAAGACCCAGCTATTCCACTCTTTGGAATATACCCAGAAGATGCTCCAGCACACAACAAGAAAATTTGCTCAACCATGTTCATAGCAGCCTTATTCATAACAGCCAGAACATGGAAACAGCCTTAGTTTCCCTCAGTAGAAGAGTGGATAAAGAAGCTGTGGTACATATACACTATGGAATACTACTCAGCTATTAAAAACAAGGAATTCCCGAAATTTGTGGATAAATGGATTGAGCTAGAAATGATCATAATGAGTGAGTTAACCCAGAAGCAGAAAGAATCAAATGGTATATACTCACTTATATCTGCATATTAGCCCAAGGGGCATGTCCCACAAAAGCCTTCACTTACCAGGAAACTGGGACAGAGGGGAAGGCATCCTATTGGGTCTCTAAATGAGAGACGCATGGGAGAATAGCAAAATAAAAGGATTCAGAGGGTCCTAGAAATCTACAAGTAGAACAATATGATAGGCAGATTTGGGCCCAGGGGTCCCGCTCAAACTACGGCACCAGCCAAGGACAATACAGGAGGTAAACTTTCAACCCCTTCCCAGATCTAGCCAATGGTCAGAATATTCTCCACAGTTGAGTGGAGAGTGTGATATGACTTTCTCACGTACTCTGGTGCCTCACATTTGACCATGTCCCCTGGAGGGGGAGACCTGGTGCCACTCAGAGGAATGACAGCAGGTAGCCAAGAAGAGACTTGATACCCTATGAGCATATACAGGGGGAGGTAATCCCCCTCAGGAACAGTCATAGGGGAGGGGAATAATGGGAAAATGGGGGGAGGAGGGAGGAATGGGAGGATACAAGGGATGGGATAAACATTGAGATGTAACAAGAATAAATTAATAAAAGAAAAGATTTTTAAAAATTAAATGTCATAGGTTACTTTACAAGTAAATGTGGACTTTTCCAGTCCTACTGTTCTACATTTGTTCTTCATACAAAGTCCAAGGTCTTTCAAAGCAGTGGCTTATTAAGAGAGAACCTGAGAAAAAGCACTCAGGTTTGAAAAGTTTTCAGGGTGTATTTGTATTTTTGATATAGATTTGAGTCTTGAGGGTACCCACAGTGATTTCCATTTTACCAGAACTTAGAACACATAAATGGACTGGGAAAAGTTGCAATGTTTGAAGCAAAGAAAGTTTGTGAAACAAGCATTTTGTACAGTGGCAGTTGGCCAAAAAGGTGCAAGAGCCAGAGCTTTGGAGGTAGTGGAGTATGAAGATTGTGTTCCCCTGTGTGTGATTTGCAAAAGACTGTTTTCTCATGTTTCAGTGTACTGTATATGACCTATTATAACATTTGCTATTAGAGGTGTGGTATTATTCTGGTCATCCATCTGTCAATTTTCTCTACTAACCCTACTAGTTCTCTTTGTTCTAGCTGATTGGTATGATTCCATTGCTCATAGACATTGTTTGTTTTTATTTGTTTTTTCCCATTTCCTCTTTTTAGTGTGTGTGTGTGTGTGTGTGTATGTATGTATGTGTGTGTGTGTGTGTGTGTTGATATGGCGAATTCAAATATGTTTGTGCAAATATGTGCAGATGAATGCTAGAGGTTGATGTTGAGTATTTTCCTTCATTGCTATTATCTTAATTCTTGAGGCAGAATCTTTGCTTGAGCTGAGTGCTCACTGATAAATTGACTAGCTTCTCACCTTGCTTCAGGGATTTCTGTCTCTACTTCCTAAGAGCTGCGAATATAAGTGAAATTTTACACATGCTGAGCATTTATGTGGCTATCTGGGTCCCAAAATGAGGTCTTTGAACCAGGACAGCAAGTGTATGAGCTAAGGTAAAATCTTCCCAGGTGAATGGCCTGTTTCTATAAAGCACATTTGGTTTATTTCCCTACAGCCTGGACATACAAGATGCTCAGCCTGAATGGGTAGTGGCAACTTTGATAGCACTTTCTCATTCTAAACTTTAAGCTAATGAACACAGACATTTCCCTTCCCAGGAATAACAGACCTTTTGCTAGAATAGATAAGAGAAGTTCCCCACACCCTGCAAGGTGTCATGGTGTAAGAAATAAAATGTTTTGGCTCATTTTCAAAATAAATGTACTTGAGTCATCTTAGGTCGGATATAGATGGACATAAAACACTGGGAGTCCCTACGCTGGCGATCTCCACCCAAACTTTATTAGCCTGACCACGCTGGCTACACAAACTGGAAATAGAAATTAACTAACAACCCTAGAAACCAAGGTTGCTTAGCAGCCTTCAGATTGATAATCTCTAAAATAAATGAGATGTAAAATATAGAGATGAAATCAAGTACAGTAATGTAGAGAAAAGTTACCATAAGGGTTGGAGGGAAAATAAGACCTTGGTGTTGTATGTACATTCCTGATTACTTAGCCAATGAGAAAGGAGGGAAGGAAGGAATCCTCTTGAGTTGTTTCTAAAAATTGCTTTCTGCTTTCAGTCACCATCTATCATTCTGAAATGACAATGTTTTGTAAAGCAATAAAGAGACTGTTTCTGCTTTCCGTACACCCAGTCTCCAGTGCTTTTATGAACTGAAGGTGACCATTTCTCACAGTAAACACTCATGGTTTAAGGATTCCGCTAGAAGACTTTGATGTTTGTTGATTTCCAAGGACCAGTTTTGATTATGTGCCCCAGGTGAGCTGGTGCTCCACCCATGAGAGTTCCTTACTTCACAGGCAATGCCATTGACCTTGATCACAACTGAAAATTACTTACCAGAATGAGTAATCTTTCTCTATTTCTAAAAATTTATTTGTATAATCTCATTATTGTAAACTCTGTTCAGTGCAATCTGTTGCTTCTTTCAGTGATGAATAATTGGCAAAATTTTCCAGGCTGTAATGGATAGGCTAATCATGGACCTGAGAATCACTCAGTAAGGGTAGGTGGTACATCTCCCCAGACAGGTGAAGACAAATCCTGTCCAGACATCTTCTTTTGCACAGCTCCAGTATGCCAAAGAAAATTGAGTTCCTACTCACACCATAGTTGCTGACCCAGTGGTCAATCATATTTTCTCAGATTTCTTGAGCCAAATTTTGGCAGTTTGATGGATTTTGGAAGCCTGTCAACAAATCAGGTAAAAAAGAGTTTTTCTGACTAAAGTAATCCAAGTTTGAGTTCCTAAGTGGGCTGAAGCACAACTCCCAGGAAGACTTGGAAGGAGGAGATTTGTGAGTCTCAGAATCAGAAAGCAGAAGGTCATAGGAGACAGGATAAACTGCTGATCCACCCTTACACAATTAGCTAAAATAAACAAGCCATTCAATACAAACACATTTTGAAGCTTTTCTTAGGATACATAATATAAAAATATAATTTTATTTAGATCATCTGCTTACAATGAAGACCTGAGAGAGGGCTTGGCTTATCATCCAAAAACTGCAAACATTTCTAGACTTAACTTGAATTTTCACAAATTTGCCACATTTTTTTTACTTTTCCAAGATTTATCAGCAACTTTATGTATGTCAGATGAACCGTCAGAAAAAGGGGAATATGCAAAGTATACTGTCAAAGACTAAAGATAGCTACTTTACCAAAATTTTCAGAATTCTTGTGTTTGATGAGCAGATGAATGAAATAGGGAAAGTACTAAGACAGCTTAAATAGAAAAAAAATCAAAGAAAGCTCAGTCAGAACTCTGAATTCCAATCCTAATCCAAGAACATGTGCTTTTGAGCTCTTATTGCCAGGCATCAATCCATACATTTATCTATCCACTCAACTACATACTTATCTTTCCATTCATATCCTTCCTCTGTCCCTTCTCCCTCCCTCTGTCCCTTCTTTACCTCCTTCATTCTTTCCTATTTCTTTCTTTTCTTTGTTTATTACTTCATTTATATTAAATTTCAATTGTTATCCCTTCCCTTGTATCCTCCCATTCCTCTCTCCTTCCCGATTACCCCCTACTCACCTCCACAATGACTGTGACTGAGGGGAAATTACTTACCCTATATGTGCTCATAGTATATCAAGTCTCTTATTGCTAGCCTGCTATCCTTCTTCTGAGTACCACCAGGCCTCCCCTTCTAGGGGCCTAGGTCAAATAAGGGGCACCAGAGTTCATGTGAAAATCCTTTCCCACTCTCCACTCAATATGTGCCCATTGGCTAGATCTGGTTAAGTGTTCGAAGTTTACTACACTTATTGTACTTGGCTGTTGCCATTGTTTGAGCAGAAACCGTGGGCTCAGATCTGCCCATCATAATGTTCTTCTTGTAGGTTCTAGGATGCTCTGGATCCTTCTATTTCCCCATTCTCTCTTCTCTCACCTAGAGTCCCAATAGGATGTCCTACCCTGTATCCCACTTTGCTTATAAGTGAAGAGTTTCATGGTATGTGTCCCTTGAGCTAGTGTACAGATGTAAGTGAATATATACCATTTGAGTCTTTCTGCCTCTGGATGAACTCACTCATTATGATCATTTCTAGTTCAATCCATTTGTCCACAAATTTCAAGAAGTACTTGTTTTTGATAGCTGAGTACTATTCCATAGTGTAAATGTACCACAGATTCTTCATCCATTCTTCTACTGAGGGATATTTAGGCTGTTTCTATTTTCTGGCTATTGTGAATAGGGCTCTTTGAACGTGGTTAAACATATTCACTGTTATGTGTTGGAGCATATTCAGGATATATTCCAAGGAGTGGAACAGCTGATTCATTAGTAAGCCTTACTCCCAGATTTCTGTGATAGCACAAGATAGATTTCAAAGTAGTTGTACTACTTTGCATTCCCACCAGAAATGAAAGAGTGTTCCACTTTCTCTACATCATTTAAAGAAAAAAAAAAACACATCATCATCACCTCAGATGATGAAAAAGCATTTGACAAAATCCAACAACCTCTTTTGGTTAATGTGTTGGAGAGATCAGGAATACAAGGCAGATACCTAAACATAATAAAGGCTATACACAGCAAGCCAATAACCAACATCAAATTAAATGGAGAGATACTCAAGGAAATTCCTCTAAAATCGGGGAGCAGACAAGGCTGCCAATTTTCTCCATATTTCTTCAATATAGTTCTTGAAGTTCTAGCCAGAGCAATAGAAAAACAAAAGGAGATCTAAGCAATCCAAATGGGAAAGGAGGAAGTAAAAATATCCCTAATTGTAAATGATATGATAGTGTACATAAGTGATCCCCAAAATTCCATCAGAGAACTCCTACAGCTGATAAACACCTTCAGCAAATTAGGTGGATACACAATTAATTCAAAAAAGTCAGTAGCCTTCCTATATATAAATCACAATGAAGTAGAGGAAGAAATTAGGAAAACTACACCCTTCACAATAGCCACACACAATATAAAATATTTAGGAGTAACTCTAATCAAGCAAGTGAAGGACTTGTTTGAATACATTTTAAATCTCTGAAGAAAGACATTGAGGAGGATATCGGAAGATGGAAGGATCTCCCTTGTTCATGGATCAGGAGAACTAACATAGTAAAAATGTCCATCTTTCCTAAAGCAACTTACAGATTAAATGCAATTTCTATCAAAATAACTACACAATATTTTAAAGACATTGAAAGATTCTCAACATCATATGGAATAACAGAAAACCCAGAATAGCTAATAATATCTTATACAATAAAAGATCCTCACAAGGACTCTCCATTCCTAATCGCACACTCTACTATAGAGCAATAGTAGTTAAAACAGCATGGTACTGACACAGCAATAGGCTGGTTGATCATTGGAATTAAATCAAAGACTCAGAAACGAATCTATTCAAATATACTCATTTGATTTTTGACAAAAAAAGCAAAATCTATTCAATGGAAAAAGGATAGCACCTTCAACAAATGGTTATGGTGTAACTGGATGTCTATACGTAGAAAAATACAATTAGACCCATTGTCACCATGCAAGAAACTCAAATCCAAGTGGATTAAAGATCTCAACATAAAACCAGAGACACTACAGCAGTTAGAAGGAAAAAGTGGGAAAAAAACCTGGAGCACAAAAGAACAGAAGACATCTTCCTGAACACAACACCAAAAGCCCAAGTCTTAAGGACAACAATTAATAAATGGGACCTCTTGAGGCTGAGAAGCTTCTGTATGGCAGGAGAAACTGTCAACAGAAAAAAGCCATAGCCTGACTGGAAAAAGATTTTCACAAACCCTTTATCAGACAAAGGTCTAATATCCAAAATATATAAAGAACTCATTAAACTATTAAACACCACCAAATAAAATAACACAACTGAGAAATGGGGCTCATAATTAAACAGATAATTCTTAACAGAGGGATATCAAATGGCTGACAAACACTTAAAGAAATGCTTAACATCTTTAGTCCTCAGAGAAATTCTAATCAAAATGACTCTGAGATTCCATCTTATACCCATCAGAATGGCTAAAATCAAAAACTAAAGTGATCTTTCTTTCTTTCTTTCTCTCGTTTTTTCTGAAACAGAGTTACCAGTAGACCAGGTTGGCTTCAAATATTCTGTGTAGCTGAGAACACCCTTGAACTTCTGATCCTCTTTCTTCAACATTCTGAGTGCCGTGATTCCAGGAATATACCACCAATCCTTGTTTATAACATCGCAGAACTGAACACTGGGACTCTTCTTGCTAAGAAGTTCAAACTTCTTTCAATTAATGACATGCTCTTGTACATTTTTGTGCATAGATCTTTAAATACACTCAAAGGTTATAGTGTAATTAGACTCTTCACAAATTACAAAGTACATACAAAGATTGTGTTAGAGAACCTCCTTAGTGGAGATTTTCTTTTGTCTATACTTGAATTCATTATATGTATTATATATACATATATAGATAAATAGATATAGATATATCATTCTCCCTCTGCCTCTCTCTCTCTCTCTGATTCTGTCTCTGTCTGTCTTTTTCTCTCTGTCTCTTTCTCTCACTGTATATGTGTGCATAAGTATGTACATACATACTCATTGGATGCCAGAGTGTAGCCTGGCATGCTGTTTTGCATAAGATATCAAGGCTGATATGCACCAGAGACCTTCACATCTCTCTCTCCTGAGCTTGTGCTATCACACCCGGTTATCTTAGCACATTTTCCCACCCCATACAGGTACTAGGTACCTAACTTGTTTCCTCATTTTTGCATCGCACGCACTTCAACAAATAAACCAACTCCTCAGTTCCATGTTGGAAATATTCTGATTTCATTTTATTCTATTCTGTCTTTGATGCAAATAATGCAATGATGAGTCAAGACATCTGAGGAGTCACAGAACATTTTGAAGATAAATTAATCACCATGATGGCATGGTATGTAATAAAGGGAAGTGTTAGTAATTTTCCTACTATTTATTACTCCAATATGGCCTTGTTTGAGTAAAACAATAAGATGTGAATAACTAGGCAAGGACGAGAATAATGGAATAGGTCAATGTGAATCTAACTGAGAGACAAGACTTTAAAGGAGAAGAACAATTCTAAGAAGTGGGCACTCTCTTAGGCATGTACAAAGGTTTCATTAAGGGGAAATTTTTTCAAAAATATTTACACAAGTCACTAGCAGAATGGGGATGGTTGTGGCTAACGTTGACAGTTGAAAAACAAACCTTATGGAAAGGGCATCATAGAACTTTTATTTGTGTCTTTTGTTTACTCCATTCTCAGTGCTCTTCTCAGATGGACATACAGACGCTCCATGAAAACCATTTGTTTGAGTATCAAAATAAGAGCAGAAAGCTGCTAGTTTCCTTTTGACATTGGATATGGCTCTCCATGAAAATATATTCCATGAGCCTGGAGAGATGGTATGCTCAATGAAGTGCTTTCTGTGACTGTATGAAGAACTGAGTTCAGCTTTCTTGTTCCCATTTAAAAGCCAGAGGTAGGGCTAGAGGTGACTTAATAAATACAAAGATTTCCTTCACAAGGTTCTGAGTCTCCAGAATCCACATGGAAAAAAACTAAAAAAAGAGTGTAGCCATTTGTGTGTCTGTTATTATAATCTTGAGATGCAGGAAGATCATGTGAGATTGCTTGAAGCCATGCTCAATAAGAGAACTTTTCTAATGGGAACAAAACAGGGATGGAAGAGGATGCTTGATATTCTTCTATGGACTCCACAATCATAAGGGAACATGTACTTCTATGCATATCTATCACATAGATACAACTCTCTCTCTCTCTCTTTCTCTCTCTCTCTCTCTCTCTCTCTCTCTCTCTCTCTCTCTCTCTCTCTCTCTCTCTCTCTCTCTCTTTCTCTCAGACACACACAAATGAAAGAACCAAGTGATACTATGTAGCCTGCAATCTCCGAGATATAGATATACATGCAGAAAGATCCTGGGACTTTTTGTTGAGCCACTAAGTTAATTAAGTCAATTTCATGTTGACAGACCTATTTCAATAAAAATAAAATGTCTACCCCTGGGATCCTCACAGACACAAACACAGAGAGAGAGACACACCATACATACAGAACACGAATAGAAAATATTTATGATTTCATGCTTTGGATACATCCTATGGTCTTCTCCATGGCTCTTTCTGGGTGCTTAGTTTTGTACCCAGTAGAGGGGGAAGCAACATATAAATCCCTGAAATGACCACTTCCACAGAGACTGAATATAAACTGTGCTATCAGGCAAGGTCCTGGCTTCTGTGAGGAAAATGAATGCAGAGTGGCTAGTCTAACTGTGAGGACTAGTTACTTTTATATCACAGAGGTTAGGATAAGGCAGGAAAAACTTTAAAGCCATTCAAGGAGCTTATCCACCAAGCACTCATTCATCAGGACAGAGTGTTTCCTCTGGATAGTCCTCTCTCTCCCCAGCATTACTTACACAGGCATACTTCCTTCAACCTCCACAGTTAAAAACAGTATTGATTTTTGAAGTGTGTGTGTGTGTGTGTGTGTGTGTGTGTGTGTGTGCACGCGCGCATTGACAGAGCACCTACGTGCATAGTAGATGTGGAAGTCAGAGGATATAACCTTGGATAATGCTCCTCAGGTTCTATATACCATGAGAATTTGAGACAAGGTATCTCACTATATTAGAATTCACCAATGAGGCAATTAGATAGGCTCAATAATAGTTTTAGGAGTCTGCCTGATTCGACCTCCTCATCCATGGAATTATAAATGTGTACAAACACGCTCATCACTTTTCTACACATGGGTTCTGGGCATGACACTCAGGTTCTTCTTGCAAGGCAACACTTACTGACTGTGCTCTCTCTCTCTCTCTCTCTCTCTCTCTCTCTCTCTCTCTCTCTCTCTCTCTCCCTCTCTCTCTCTCTCTCTCTCTCTCTCTCTCCTAGTAATGGACATGTCTTTGGCAGTTTTCTGCACCTTCTGACAGTCCATATTTCTACAGGTCGTAGTTGTCTCCTACACTGACAGAGCCTAAAGACATTTTGAATGACAATGAGTTAAGATATATCAATGGTTTAAAAGCATTCATATTCTCTATGATAATTTCTATATCAATCCATTTATCCACAAATTTCAGGAATGCCTTGTTTCTAATAGCTGAGTAGTATTCCATAGTGTAAATGTACCACAGTTTCTTAGTCCATTCTTCTACTGACGGACACTTAGGCTGTTTCCATGTTCTGGCTATTATGTATAAAGCAGCTATGAACATGGTTGAGCATATGTCCCTGTTGCGTGGTAGGGCATTTTCTGGGTATATTCCAAGGAGTGGGATAGCTGGGTCTTGAGAAAGCCCTATTCCCATTTTTCTGAGAAAGCGCCAGATAGCTTTCCAAAGTGATTGTTCTAGTTTGCGTTCCCACCAGCGATGAAGGAGTGTTCCTCTCTCTCCACATCCTCGTCAACATGTGGTGTCATTTGAGTTTTTGATCTTAGCCATTCTGATGGGTGTAAGATGGAATCTCAGTGTCCTTTTTATTTGCATTTCTCTGATGACTAACGAGGACGAGCATTTCTTTAAGTGTTTCTCGGCCATTTGATATTCCTCTGTTGAGAATTCTCTGTTAAGTTCCAAGCCCCGTTTCACAATTGGGTTGTTTGGTTTTGTGGTGTTTAATTTCTTGAGTTCTCCATATATTTTGGATATTAAACCTTTGTCAGATGAAGGGTTGAAGAAGATGTTTTCCCATTCTGTAGGCTGTCGCTTTGTTCCAGATGCAAAAAGAGACAAACGGTATATACTCACTTATTTCAAAACACTAATCCAAGGGATACATACCATGAAAAACTTTACTGACCAAGAAAGTTGGTCAGAGGAGAGGACATCCTATTGAGACTTTAGGCGAGAGTAGCATGGAAGAATAGGGAAATAGTAGGACCCACAGGGTCCTGGAAACCTACAAGAAGAAATTTATGACAGGCAGATCTGGGTCCTGTGTTTCTCCTCAAACTAAAACACCAGCCAAGGAGAACATAGGCTGTAGGCTTCAAACCCCTACCAAGACCTAGCCAATGAACAGAATATTCTCCACCGTTGAGTGGAGAGTGAGATCTGACTCTCACACGAACTCTGGCGCCCCTTTTCTGACCACGTCCTTGGGATAAGGAGACTTGTCGGCACTCAGAGGAAGGATAGCAAGTTACCAAGGAGAGACTTGATATTCTAAGAGCATAGATAGTGGGAGGAGGTCTCCCTCAATCACAGACATAGGGGAGGGGAGAAAGGGGAAAATGGGAGGGAGGGAAAAATGGAAGGAAACAGGGGAAGGGCTAACAATCGAGGTGTAATATGAATAAATTAATAAAGTTAATTTAAAAAATACAGCAACTTGGAAATATCTGAAGACTATTGTTAAAAGAAAGAAAGAAAGAAAAGCATTCATATCACACTCTCCACTCAACTGTGGAGAACATTCTGACCATTGGCTAGATCTGGGAAGGGGTTAAAGTTTACCTCCTGTATTGTCCTTGGCTGGTGCCTTAGTTTGAGCGGGACCCCTGGGCCCAAATCTGCCTATCATATTGTTCTACTTGTAGGTTTCTAGGACCCTCTGTATCCTTTAATTTTGCTATTCTCCCATGCGTCTCTCATTTAGAGTCCCAATAGGATACCCTCCCCTCTGTCCCAGTTTCTGGGTAAGTGAAGGCTTTCGTGGGACATGCCCCTTGGGCTAGTGTGCAGATATAAGTGAGTATATACCATTTGATTCTTTCTGCTTCTGGGTTAACTCACTCATTATGATCATTTCTAGCTCATTCCATTTATCCACAAATTTCGGGAATTCCTTGTTTTTAATAGCTGAATAGTATTCCATAGTGTATATGTACCACAGCTTCTTTATCCACTCTTCTACTGAGGGACAATTAGGCTGTTTCCATGTTCTGGATATTATGAATAAGGCTGCTATGAACATGGTTGAGCAAATTTTCTTGTTGTGTGCTGGAGCATCTTCTGGGTATATTCCAAAGAGTGGAATAGCTGGGTCTTGAGAAAGCCCTTTTCCCATTTTTCTGAGATAGCACCAGATAGATTTCCAAAGTGGCTGTACTAGTTTGCATTCCCACCAGCAATGAAGGAGTGTTCCTGTCTTCGCACATCCTCGCCAGCATGTGTTGTCGCTTGAGTTTTTGATCTTAGCCATTCTGATGGGTTTAAGATGGAATCTCAGAGTTGTTTTGATTTGCATTTCCCTGATGACTAAGGAGGTTGAGCATTTCTTTAAGTGTTTATCAGCCGTTTGATACTCCTCTGTTGAGAATTCTCTGTTTATTTCCAACCCTCATTTCTCAATTGGGTTATTCGGTTTTGTGGTGTTTAATTTCTTGAGTTCTCCATATATTTTGGATATTAAACCTTTGTCAGATGAAGGGTTGAAGAAGATGTTTTCCCATTCTGTAGGCTGTCGCTTTGTTCCAGATGCAAAAAGAGACAAACGGTATATACTCACTTATTTCAAAACACTAATCCAAGGGATACATACCATGAAAAACTTTACTGACCAAGAAAGTTGGTCAGAGGAGAGGACATCCTATTGAGACTTTAGGCGAGAGTAGCATGGAAGAATAGGGAAATAGTAGGACCCACAGGGTCCTGGAAACCTACAAGAAGAAATTTATGACAGGCAGATCTGGGTCCTGTGTTTCTCCTCAAACTAAAACACCAGCCAAGGAGAACATAGGCTGTAGGCTTCAAACCCCTACCAAGACCTAGCCAATGAACAGAATATTCTCCACCGTTGAGTGGAGAGTGAGATCTGACTCTCACACGAACTCTGGCGCCCCTTTTCTGACCACGTCCTTGGGATAAGGAGACTTGTCGGCACTCAGAGGAAGGATAGCAAGTTACCAAGGAGAGACTTGATATTCTAAGAGCATAGATAGTGGGAGGAGGTCTCCCTCAATCACAGACATAGGGGAGGGGAGAAAGGGGAAAATGGGAGGGAGGGAAAAATGGAAGGAAACAGGGGAAGGGCTAACAATCGAGGTGTAATATGAATAAATTAATAAAGTTAATTTAAAAAATACAGCAACTTGGAAATATCTGAAGACTATTGTTAAAAGAAAGAAAGAAAGAAAAGCATTCATATCACACTCTCCACTCAACTGTGGAGAACATTCTGACCATTGGCTAGATCTGGGAAGGGGTTAAAGTTTACCTCCTGTATTGTCCTTGGCTGGTGCCTTAGTTTGAGCGGGACCCCTGGGCCCAAATCTGCCTATCATATTGTTCTACTTGTAGGTTTCTAGGACCCTCTGTATCCTTTAATTTTGCTATTCTCCCATGCGTCTCTCATTTAGAGTCCCAATAGGATACCCTCCCCTCTGTCCCAGTTTCTGGGTAAGTGAAGGCTTTCGTGGGACATGCCCCTTGGGCTAGTGTGCAGATATAAGTGAGTATATACCATTTGATTCTTTCTGCTTCTGGGTTAACTCACTCATTATGATCATTTCTAGCTCATTCCATTTATCCACAAATTTCGGGAATTCCTTGTTTTTAATAGCTGAATAGTATTCCATAGTGTATATGTACCACAGCTTCTTTATCCACTCTTCTACTGAGGGACAATTAGGCTGTTTCCATGTTCTGGATATTATGAATAAGGCTGCTATGAACATGGTTGAGCAAATTTTCTTGTTGTGTGCTGGAGCATCTTCTGGGTATATTCCAAAGAGTGGAATAGCTGGGTCTTGAGAAAGCCCTTTTCCCATTTTTCTGAGATAGCACCAGATAGATTTCCAAAGTGGCTGTACTAGTTTGCATTCCCACCAGCAATGAAGGAGTGTTCCTGTCTTCGCACATCCTCGCCAGCATGTGTTGTCGCTTGAGTTTTTGATCTTAGCCATTCTGATGGGTTTAAGATGGAATCTCAGTGTTGTTTTGATTTGCATTTCCCTGATGACTAAGGAGGTTGAGCATTTCTTTAAGTGTTTATCAGCCGTTTGATACTCCTCTGTTGAGAATTCTCTGTTTATTTCCAACCCTCATTTCTCAATTGGGTTATTCGGTTTGGTGGTGTTTAATTTCTTGAGTTCTTTATATATTTTGGATATTAGACCTTTGTCAGATGTAGGGTTGGTGGAGATTTTTTCCCAGTCTGTAGGCTGTTGCTTTGTTCTCTTGACAGTGTCTCCTGCCTTACAGAAGCTTCACATGTACTATGGTGCCTCACATTTGACCATGTCCCCTGGAGGGGGAGATCTGGTGGCACTCAGAGGAAGGACAGCAGGTAGCCAAGAAGAGACTTGCTACCCTATGAGAATATATAGGGGGAGGTAATCCCCCTCAGGAACAGTCATAGGGGAGGGGAATAATGGGAAAATGGGGGCGGAGGAATGGGAGGATACAAGGGATGGGATAAACATTGAGATGTAACAAGAATAAAATAATAATAAAAAAAGAGAAAAAAAGCATTCATATTCTCAACAAATTAAAATCATTTAAAGTTGTTATGAATTAAGTACTTAGTGCTTCTCTTTATTATACATCTGTTACATTTAGATATGCATATTTATCTCCTCAGTTTCTTCCACCATTTCTATTAGTAAGACCCCTGTATTGGTCTTCTGTACTTCTCCATCTCACCAATGAAGGAATTACAAGGATGGGTTAGATTGTCCAGCTCTGGCTACTCAATGCAATATGAACAACGTGAGCTTTGGTTCCTCCAGATTTCAGTCCTGGCCATTGTCATCCTGTCATCTATACCTCCAAGGCAGGCCTGCCTGGGCACAAGGCCTCCAATTATTCCCACAATAGGACTACACTGATATTAGTAGCCCAATGTTGAAATGCAAAACTTCCATGACTTTTGTCACTTGTGACAAATGATTTTGGATGATGAAAAACATCAAAGGAAGCAGCTGGAGTAGAGATGATAAGGGATTTATTTGGGAAAAGAGAACATGACTTTGCCTCAAAAGGTGATGAATTTTGGATGCTCTCTCTTGGCAGTAATTAACCAGATAGGAGCAAGGTCTTGTCTTGAGGGAGGAACCTGGGGTATAAAAAGAGGGTTGTAATTCTTAATGAGTCTTGGGAACCTGGCAGATCATTATGCTTTATCAGAACTCATAATGCTTTTTAAATTAATTAGCTTCCCATACTAAAAAAAGAAGTTAAATAGAAGCCCCAGAGAAAATTTAAAGTAGCGTAAAGTCTCCAGATGGCTTGATGGAAAGTATCAAAATTCTTTAGGATCAGGAATGTAAAATCCCACTTCCTTCCTCTAAAAAACCAAAAAAAAAAAAAAAAAAAAAAAACTAAAACCAAAAAAAAAAAAAAAAAAAGGGAATAATGAGGAAAGTGTGGCCTAAATACCTGAACAATAGATATTATTTGAGGGCTAATGACATACTATATACAACTTCAAGAAATTTCAGGCATAAAGCAATCACAATTATTGTTTCCATTTTTATATAGTATTTAAGATTACCCAAGGTTACTGGAGGAGTTTGTGGTAAAGTCAGGTTTTGATCTTTGGTCTTTTAAACCTAGTTTATGTGTTGAATATGGAAATATATGGTGTCTGAAAGATTTCAAGGAAGCTATGGATATAGTTCAATTGGTAAAGTACAAATATGTGTACCTGAGTTCAATTCCTAGAACCTCTGTAATAAGTCAGGCATGGCTATAAGCCTAGCACAGGGGTGGCTGAGATCTGTGTATCCCTGGGAGTTGTTGGACATATAGTTTACCCTAATTTCTCAGCACATACTTATTTACTGTTTTGGAGAGTGATGTGCACTTTGCAAGTTGTATTTTTCTTTCCACCATGTGTTCTAAGGGATACATTAGGTTTTGTGGCAAGAGCCTTTATCCACTGAGCCTTCTTACTGAGCCATGTGGAAAAGTCTGAAGATCTATGCATAATTATAAAAATGACAATGAAAATTAAGAAGGAATTGACGACAAAAAAGTACTTACATAAGAAATGTAGTGTGGGACACTGGTCTTAAGATCTATCTCTTTATCACATGTAAAAATAAACAGCAGAAAGACCCATGAGGCCAGAGTAGGTATTTTTGCCTTGGTTTTCCTTTGAGGGAGGGGCTCTGACCCATGCTGGCTTTGAACAGCTATGTGCTAGAGATTGACCTTGAACTTCTGATCATTCTGCCTCTACCTCATGAGTGAATGCTGAGATTATAATCACGCATGCTGTGCCAGGTACATATAGACCTAGGGTGTGTGTATTCTAGGCAGGTATTCTTCTAACAGGTATACTGCTTGCTCATGGGACTTATTTAGAAACCAATGGAAGCAAGTGATTCTTTTGCAGAATTAAATGTGAAGGTGCAGGTGAGGGACACAGGAATAGAAATGAGTATAGAGGCTGTTGCTTTTGGCAACAATACAACTTTCTCCCTGGAGTCTTTTTAATGTGTATGTTTAAAAATTGTAGGTTGCTGGTTTTGACTTTGGTAATAAAAACCTAATCTGGGTGTCAGAAGATTGATTATGGTCTTTTTCTTGCAAGAAAATTTTTTATGCCACATGATTGAATGCTTCCAGATATAAATACTGGGCCACAAGGGAATATGAGAACAAGCTTACCCTCAGCAGCTTGTGTGTTTACAATTACTTGAGAGACACTGAATCTTAGAGTTCAATTACTATTGAATGAAATTGGCCTTATGTGTTCAGTGTACTAGGAAGCTAAGAATATACATTTCTTGGATGTATGTAGCTCATATCTTGATAGGTAATATGAGTAAATTTGAAGAAAATGTGCATATAAATTATTAAATAACATTTAAACACATTCATAGATGATAAGCAATAGATGGCAAATAATTAGATAAAATGTGATAAGTAATAGAAAAAAAGATGATAGATAGAAAAAAATGATGTTCTCTCTATCTGTTGCTATTATTCTTTTATTATGAATCCTCACCAAAGAATACAGTTGGGTCTAATAGGGACACTCTCTATTAGTAACTACAGACTCAAGCAGGCCTCCCAGTCAATTTCTGCTAAATATTTTGTGTATTCATTAATGACAATATTTTTCTATATAAATATTTATCTATTTATGTGATGGCTGACTGTCCATCTGATATTTATAATTTTATTTTAGCTTGATATATACTTAATAAGACCAATAACTCTACCAAAAAGAATGGCTAAAGTAGCTCATTCTCTGGGCAGTAGAGAAAAACTTGATAAGTAATTGAAAATTAATAAGAATTTCTCAGCCTTTTATAACTACCTCATTTAGGTGGGACTACAGGCATAAGGCATCATTTAGGTTACAACAGTACTGGGACTCAAACTCACATCTTGGCAAGCAGTCTACCAACTGAGGCACATTCAGAAGTAATAGAGTTCTGTCAATCATTATCAATATACTGTGTTGGCATTTGAGATTTAGAGACCTAGAAAAACAAAAGTAATTCACTTAAAATACTGAAGTGACTTTATTAACAAAAATTAATTTCCTAAGAATGAACCTGGCTAAGCTAAGACAATGAGACTGCCCTAAAACCTGCATCTTGACACTCAGCAAATATGAAATTTTAAGATCAGACATACTTAGTAGTTAACTGTGTTATGTCATGATCTTTAAATTACCTGCAAGGACAGGAAACTTGAGAAAAAGTTAAGTATCAACTTAGCATCAATGAATAATTTTGAATCTGTTTTGTGGTACTATAGGTTAAATTAAGTCATATCTGGAAATCACACACTAATAGCAGGTAGACACTGGCCAGGCATGGTGGTACATGTCTTTGATCCCAGTGCTTAGAAGGCAGACCAACTGTGAGTTCCAGACCAACCTGGTCTACAACGTGAATCAAGGATAGCCAAGGCTAACACAGGGAGATCATGTCTTGCAAAACCAACCAACCAAACAAAACTAGCAGGTATATATGAAGTAGAGCAGATGGTTTTAATGGGAATTTGGAGTACACACCTTTGAGAATGCCATAGGTAAACTGTGAATACATATGGACATACAGGTAGGGTAACTATTATTTGTCCAAGGACTTGCTCAGATCCTGGGGTAAGGGAGTCCTGGCATAGTAAAGAAACAATGGGGTCTACTGATCAAAAGCTTAGTAATAAAATATAAACAGAGCGAGTAAAAGTTGTAGGGATCAGAGGGACCAGGAGAGGGAGATGAGGAGGGAAGGAGCAATGTTTACTGGAAATTTTAATTGTGAAATCTTAATTATATTAGTGACTTGGGCAGGCAGGGAAATATTGGAGATATTTTAGAGATTCTTTTTGCATATATGAAACAGAGATGGTTTGATGAGGAGTAGAAATGACTGATGTCCCACAGCTGAGTACAGAGGGTTTCCTTCACAGGTTGGGGATGTGGATTTGGAGTGTTTTCTAGAGAAAAGAGCTGGGAGTGCTACTTTGAATTGTGGATGGTTTACCAGACAAGACATTAGAGGGAAGAAAGACGCTGAACTCCTTGTCAATATCATATATGAACAGGCTGGGTTTAACTAAGCCTGACTAAGACAGAAGTGATAGAGAGTAGCAGATTTGGGGCCCCGGGTAACCAAGATGCTTTGTGTCTATATTAAACTGAAGACATTTAGTACAGTTGCAAGTGGAAACAAAGTCTGCAACTGTGTATTAACATTTCCGTAAGTGAAGCTGGTACACAGAGATGCTAAAGTGATAAGGAAGAAGGAGATTTTCATAGTCTCTGGACTCTGTAGCAACCATGAGCTATAGATAGAAAGCTAAGAGACTTGAAGCTAAGCCCTGAGAGAAAATGGTTGAAAAGGTGGAAACTATGAGTTTGCGTACTTTTAAAGATCATTTTTATTTTTTTTCGAAAATTTCATAGGTGCATTGTCCCTTCTTCAACTACGTCTGAATATTAAGTACATCTACCCTCTCAGTTTCTTAGCTCCTATGGTAACTTATGGAGTTGTTAGTAACCTATGGAGTCCAATAATGATGCACATATGTACTTGGCTACACATGCCTACTCCCAAGGCCCAGGAAACATCCTAAGAGATGGCTGAAATAATTTAAGAGCTACATGTTAGGGGGAACACAATGAAAGGCAGTTTTTAAATTTTGTTTCTCAGTAGCTCATTATGCATTCCAGGATGCCTTCAAATTCAAACTCCTGGTATCCCTGTTTAGTTGTCTCAAGAATGCTCAGGTTACAGGTGTGTGCTACCACACTGGGTTGAAAGATTTTCTCTCTGTCTCTCTGTCTCTCTCTGTCTCTGTCTCTCTTTGTCTCTGTCTCTCTCTCTCTTTCCCTCTCTCTCTCTCTCTCTCTCTCTCTCTCTCTCTCTCTGTGTGTGTGTGTGTGTGTGTGTGTGTGTGTGCATCTGTGTGCATATGTGCATGTGTCTACATTTGGATGGGTGGAGGAAGACATTGATACTGGTTATCTTCCTCTACAATTCTGATTGTTTGAGACAGGGTGTGTAAATCTGTATCTCTCCAATGTGGTCAGAATGGTTGGCCATCAACTGTCAAAGCCCCTCCTGAATCAGCATATTTAGCTAGGTGCATGATGCCAGGCCCAACTTGTTTTCTTTTTAACCTCTATTCCAAAAAATCACTTTAAGTCACCATGTGCACATGGCAATGACTTTATTTACTAATATGTCTCTCCAGCCTAAATGATTTTTAAAAAATTAGTCCATAGTGGTTTGAAGTAATGAATTTGAGAGATATTTGACTATGTGGGTGCCACTGAAGAGTCCTAAAGATGATAATTTTGTGGAGCATTCTGTGCAGCTTAAGGTGCCCTCAAAGAATGAAACAGTAGAGTACTTATACATATATCACAATAATTGAGAAAGTGGGAGCATCCAAGATAGTGGTGAGCAGCATGGACTGTGTTTAGAAGCTCTAGTGAACGATTCAGGAAATTGCACGGAATTCTGAACCAGGAACACCAAACTCCGCACCCCACTACCTCAGAAGTACTCCACACTTTGAAAGGACCAAAATAGAGAAAACCTGCTTACCTGTGCACAATGGAGGAGCACAGATTCTCTTGGACCAGAGCAGCAGCAGTGGTGGCAGCAGCGGCAATGGCTGAGGTTTGCAGCTGGCAACCCTCCGCCAGAGGCTATTGGCATGGTGACCGGTGGGAGATGCTGCAGGAGAGGGGACTCAGTGCAAGATTTGGGCCCTGCGACCCTAGCTGAGCTCAGCACGTGGTTTGGGTCCCATAACCCAAGCTCAACTCAGATTGTGTCTCGTGCCCAGAGACCCAAACTGGCCTTGAGTGCAGTTCTGTTGCCGAGACCCTAGCAGAGCTCAGCGTGGAGTTTGGGCCCTTAGTTCTTAGCTGAGCTCGCTGAACAATTCAGCCCCTGAGACTCTAGCTGAGCTCAATGTGCAGTTTGGATCTAGAGTCCCTGGCTGAGTTTGGCATATGTTCCCAGCCCTGAGGCTTTGGCAGGACTCGACATGCATTATGGGGCCTAGAGTCTCTGGCTGAATTTGGCTAACAGTTTAGGTCCAGAGTCCCTAGGTGAGCTTTGCACCAGTTCAGCCCCTGTGACTCTAGCTGAGCTCAGCACACAGTTTGGGTTTAGAGTCCCTGGCTGAGCTCAGAGCGTGGTTTGGGACGAGAGAACCAAGCTGAGCTGGATGCACAGTTTGGGTCCTGAGACTCTAACTGAACTTGGCGTGCAGTCCCGGCCCTGAGAATTTGACTGGACTTAAAACAGAATCTGGGGCCCAGAGTCCATGGCTGAATTCGGCACGCAGTTTAGGTCCAGAGCCTCTAGCTGAGCTTGGTGCGCAGTTAAGGCCCTGAGACTCTAGATGAGTTCAGCATGTGGTTTAAGCCCAGAGTCCCTGGCTGAATTCAGCAGGCGATTTGAGCCCAGAGAACCTAGCTGGATGTGTTGGGCAGTTTGGGCCCAGAAACTCTACATAACCTTGGCACCCGGTCCCGGCCCTGAAACTTTGGCTGGACTGGCGCGCTGATTGGTCCCAGAACTGAATTTGGTGCACAGCTTGGGTCCAGAGTCCTGGCTGAGTTACGTGCATAGTCCCGGCCCTGAGATTCTGCTGAATTTGGTGGAGATGTTGGGCCCAGATACTCTAGCTGAGTTCTGTGTGAGGTCCGGGCCCCAAGACTCTAGCTGGACTCAGCAAGCTAAGTGTGCGCCTTGGGCCTGAGACCCTGGATGCACTCAGCACAAACTGGAATAAGTGCATGGATTAGGCCCAAGGCCCATCTGGGTTCAGAGACCCGTTTGAGTCCAGTGACACAAACAGGACTCACTGTGTGTGCGGTTTGGGCTCTGTGACACTAACCTGTATTCTGCCAGTGGTCTGGGACCTGAAAGAATACTGGGAAACACAGACCAGTAGAGCATCAAAGCTCCGAGACCAAGGAAATCTCGGTAAGACAAGGAGTAGAGTGGCCAGTAGACCGCCTCAAACTGAGCTGCTTCAATCCCTGGACAGCTCCAATGTCACAAGGGGACGCAGAAGGATATGGACACTTTGATCTGACCCACCACACATTCAGAGACCCAGGATGATTAAAGGACCCACAGTACAGGGAAGCTGGGGATCACTGGCTGTGAGAGACTAAAACTACAGGCATAGCCTCCTGCCATCCAGACCAGTGAAGCATCAGAGTTTCCAGACTAGAGAAATCGTGAGAAAACAGGCAAATCTATCCTCAGACACCCTTTAACTAATTCTGGAAGATACCTCCCAAAATAAGAGATGGCAAGATGACGAGTGGACAGCTTAAAATAATATGCAAAAAAAATATATTTATGACATCTCCAGATTCAGGCTATCCCAAAGAAAACAAACCAGAGAACTCAAACACAATGGAAATACAAGAAAGTGACCTGAAGTCCTAAGTAATAAGGATGATAATGGAGAAAACAAATAAAATTCATAAGCAAATGCAGGGAGACAAAGCCAAACAGAAGGAAGACATAAAAGAGGCCTGTAGAGGACACTGGAAAAATTCAGAAAAATACAAACAATCAGATCAAGAAAATCAATAAAACTCTTCAATCTCTGAAGACCTATAAAGTGTCAATGCAATAAGCTCAAGGAATATACAAACAACCAGAGGAAAGAAATCAATAAAACAGTTCAAGATTGGAAGATGAAAATGGATTCTATTATAAACACACAGACAGAAGAAAAACAGGAACATGAAATCTCAAAGAGGAAGGCAATTAACACAGAGGTGAGCCTTTCTAACAGATCGAAGAGATGGAGGAACAAATCTCAGGTCTTGAAGATACAATCATAGATCTTGAAGGAACTATTAAAGATAAGGCTAAATCTGGAAAAATCATGACACAAAACATCCCAGAAATCAAGGACACTATGAAAAGAAGAAATCTCTTGAAAATAGGCACTGAGGAAAGAAAAGATATGAGACTCCAAGGCCCAGAAAATATTCTCAACAAAATTAGAGAAGAAAACTTCCCCAATCTAAAGAAAGAGATGCCTATAAACAAATAAGAGGCCTACAGAACACCAAATAGAATAGAACAGAAAACAAAATCATACCATCACATAATAATCAAAACGCAAAATATGAATTTTTCAAGAAGATCCAAGATGGTGGCAAGCAGTGTGGACCATGTTTAGAAGCTCCAGTAAACAATTCAGGGAATTGCACAGATTTCTGAATCAGGAACACCGTGAAACCCACACCACGGCAACAGGAGTGCTCCACGGTTCGAGGAGACCAGGGTACAGAGGACCTGCATGCCCTTGCACACAGGAAGAGAGCAGATTTTATCAGATTGGAACAGCAGTGTCAGCAGCAGTAGCAGCAAGAGCTGCAGTAGCGGCAGTGGCTGAGGTTTGCAGCTCAGAGCCCTCCAGTGGAGGGGATTGGTGTGGTGGCCAGTGGGAGTTTATGCAGGAGGGGTAATCTGGGCAGGATTTGGGTTACAGGGTGCCTTGAGACCCAAGCTGGGCTTGGTGGACAGTTCAGCCCCTGAGTCCGAGGTTCAGCTCACTGTGCACAGTGCTGTGGAGACCTTAATCAGCTCAGCAAGCAGTTCTGCCCGAGGCACTAGCTCAGCTCAGCCACAGTTCCCCTCCTGTGACAAAGGCTGGGTGGAGAGCTCACTTGCACCTGAGGCACTAGCTCAACTCAGTGGCAGCTCCTCTGCTGTGATACAGGATGGGCAGATCGCTCACTTACACCCAAGGTGCTAGCTCAGCTCAGCGTGCAGTTCTGCTGCTCTGACTCAGGCTGAAGTCGGCACGCAGAGTCAGCTCAGAGTCCCTAGGTAGACTTGCTAGGGAGATTGGGACTAGAGACTCTAGCTGAGCTTTGCACACAGGCTCAGTGGCCCTGATACGCTGGCTGGACTATACACAGAGTTTAGGTCCAGAGTCCTGGGCTGAATTCAGCGTGAAATGTGGGTGCAGAGTCCCTGGCTGAACTTGGTGCGCAGTCCCGGCCCAAAATTCTGGCTGGACTCTGTATGCATTTTGAGGATAGAGTCCCTAGGGGAGCTCAGTGCACAGATTGGGCATAGAGTCCTTAGCTGAGCTCAGCAGAATGTTAGGACCCTGGGATTCTAGTTGAGATTGGCACATTGTTCGGGCCCAGTGTCCCTGGGTGGACTTGCCTGGGGACTCAGAGGCTGTGGGTACTATGGCCTGATCCAAGGCTCATTCTGAGACCCAGAACGATTGCAGCACCCACAGTACAGGGGAGCTGAGGATCACTGGTTATGAGAGTCCAAAACGAAGGGCTATCCTTCTGCCATCCACAACAGTGAAGCATCAGAGCTTCCAGCCTAGGGAAATCATGAGAAAACAAGTGAATCTATCATCAGACTCCCTCCAGCTAACTCTGCAAGCTATTCAACAAAAACAGATATGGCATGATGTCTAAAGGACAGCATAAAAGCATACGCAAAAGACCCCAAACAACATGGCATATCCACTTTCCAGGTATCACAAAGAAAACAGCCCAGAGAACTCAAACACAAAGGAAATAAAAGAAAATAACCTCACATCCTTCGTAATGAGAGTCATAAAATAAGCACATAGAGTGGAACTGGAAATTTTTCATGAAAATGCAAACAACCAGATGAAAGAAATCAATAAAACGGTTCAAGCTCTGAAGACCTATAATTTAGGCATTGGAAGAAACTCAGGAATATACAAACAATCAGATGAAAGAAATAAAAAAATCAATTCAAGATCTGAAGATGAAAATGAATTCAAGGATAAACACACAGACAGAAGAAAAATGAAAAAGAGAGACCTCAGAGAAGAAGGGGAGCAACACAGAGGTGAGCTTTTATAACAGAATCCAAGAGATGGAAGAACGAATCTCAGATCTAGAAGATAAAATCACAGATCGTGAAGTAACCATTTAAGAAAATGCCAAAACTGGAAAACTCCTGACACAAAACACCCAAGAAATTAAGGACACCATGAAAAGAAGAAATCTGAGGATAATAGGCATTGAAAAATGAGAAGATATCAGACTGCAAGGCCCAGAAAATATTCTCAACAAAATCATAGAAGAAAATTTCCCCAATCTAAAGAAAGAGATGCCTATAAACATACAAGAGGCCTACAGAACACTAAATAGAATTGAACAGAAAAGAAAAACTTCCCATCACATAATAATCAAATCACAAAACATAGAGAAGAAAGAAAAAATATTAAAAGCTGGAGGGAAAAATGGTCAAATAACATTTAATGGCAAACCTATCAGAATTATACCCGGCATCTCAGCAGAGACCAAAACAGCCAGAAGGGCCTGGACAGAGATGCTGCAAATCCTAAGAGACCACAGACGCCAGGCCAGACTAGTTTACCCAGCAAAACTCTCAATAACAAAAAACAAGCTAAATAGTCCCATTTTCCCTAAAAAAAAAATAGAAGCAATCATTGATAGTCTCTCAACCAAAAAAAAAAAAAAAAAAAAAAAAAAAAAAAAGCCTAGGGCCAGATGGTTTCAGTGCCAAATTCTACCAGACCTTCAAGGGTGAGCTAATACTGATATTCTTCAAGCTACTCCAAAAGATAGAAATGGATGGAACATTACCAAATTCATTGTATGAGGTCATAGTCACATTGATACCTAAACCTCACAAAGACACAAGAAAGAAAGAGAATTTCAGAACAATTTTTCTTATGAACATCAATGCAAAAATACATAATAAAATACTTGCAAAACAAATACAAGAACACATCAAAGATAGCATTCAACATGACCAGGTAGGCTTCATTCCAGGCATGCAGGAATGGTATAATATATAGAAATCCATCAATGTAATCCACCATATAAACAAAGTGAAAATAAAAACCACCTGATCATCTCCTTACATGCAGAGAAAGCATTTGATAAAATCCAACACCATTCATGTTTAAAGTTTTAGAGAGATCGGAGATACAAAGCACTTTCCTCAACATAAAAAAGGCTATATATAGTACACCAATTTCAAAAATCCAAGTAAATGGTGAGATACTCAAGGAAATTCCTCTAAAATCGGGAACAAGGCAAGGCTGCCCACTCTCTCTGTATCTCTTCAATATAGTACTAGAAGTTCTAGCCAGAGCAATAAGACAATAAAAGGAGATCAAGGGTATCTAAATGGGAAAAGAGGAAGTGAAATTATCCCTATTTGCATATGATATAATGGTGTACATAAGTGACCCTCAAAATTCGACCAGACTACTCCTACAGCTGATAAATACCTTCTGCAAATTGGCTGGACACAAAATTAACTCAAAAAAGTCTGTAGCCTTCCTATACACGAAAGACAAGCTTGCAGAGAAAGAAGTTAGGAAAACCACACTCTTCACATTACCCATAAGCAATATAAAATATTTAGGAGTTACTCTAACTAAGCAAGTGAAGGATTTGTTTGAAAAAAATTCAAAACTCTGAAGAAAGAGATTGCAGATGACATGAGAAGATGGAATGATCTTCCTTGTTCATGGATCGGGAGAAAAAAACATAGTAAAAATGGCCATCCTGCCAAAAGCAATATACAGATTAAATGCAATCCCTATCAAAATAGGGATTTTTTAAAGACATTGAAAGTTCAATTCTGAACTTTCTATGAAAAAACAAAAAAACCCAGAATAGCTAAAACAATCTTGTACAATAAAAGATCCTGCAGAGGAATCTCCATACCTGACCTCAAACTGCACTATAAAGCAATAGTAATAAAAACACCATGGTACTGGCACAGCAACAGGCTGGTTGATTAGTGGAATCGAATCGAAGATCCAGATATGACTCCACACACATATGGTCACTTGATTTTGACAGAGAAGCCGAATTCATTAAATGGAAAAAGGAAAACCTCTTCAACTAATGGTGCTGGTCTAACTTGGAGGTCTCTGTGTTAAAAAATTGCAACTGGACTCATATTTGTCACATTGCACAAAACTCAAATCCAAGTGGATCAAAGACCTTAACGTAAAACAAGAGACAATAAGTCAGTTAGAAGAAAAAGTGGGGAAGAGCCTGGAATATACTGGCAAAGGAGACAACTTCCTGAACAGATTACCAGCATCCTAGGCCTTAAGGTCAACAATTAATAAATGGAACCTCATGAGACTGAGAAGCTTCTGTAAGGCAGGAGACATTGTCAAGAGAACAAAGCGACAGCCTACAGAGTGGGAAAAGATCTTTACCAATGCTACATTTGACAAAAGTCTAATATCCAAAATATATAAAGAACTCAGAAATTAAACACCACCAAGTCAAATAACCCAATTGAGAAATATGCTTGGAAATAAACAGAGAATTTCCAACAGAGGAATATCAAATGGCTGAGAAACACTTAAAGAAATGCACAACCTCCTTAGTCATCAGAGAATGCAAATCAAAACAACTCTGAGATTCCTTCTTACACCCATCAGAATGGCTAAGATAAAAAAATTCAAGTGATACCACATGCTGGCAAGGATGTGGAGAGAGAGGAACACTCCTTCATTTCTGGTGGGAATGCAAACTAGTACAGCCACTTTGGAAATCTATCTGGTGCTATCTCTGAAAAATGAGAATAGGGCTTCCTCAAGACTCAGCTACTCAACACCTTGGAATACACCCAGAGGATGCTCCAGCACACAACAAGAAAATTTGCTCAACCATGTTCATAGCAGCCTTATTCATAATAGCCAAAACATGGAAAGAGCCTTAGTGTCCCACAGTAGAAGAATGGATGAAGAAACTGTGGTACATATACACTATGGAATACTACTCAGCTATTAAAAACAAGGAATTCCTCAAATTTGTGGACAAATGGATTGAACTAAAAATGATCATAATGGGTGAGTTAGTCCAGAAGCAGAAAGACCCAAATGGTCTATACTCACTTACATCTGCATACTAGCCCAAGGGGCATGCCTCATGAAAACCTTCACTTGCCAGGAAAGTGGGACAGAGGGGAGGACATCCTATTGGGACTCTAGATGAGAGAAGCATGGGAGAAGAACAAAGTAGAAGAATCCAGAGTGTCCTTGAAACCTCCAAGTAGAACAATATGATAGGCAGATTTGGGCCCAGGGGTCCCGCTCAAACGAAGGCACCAGCCAAGGACAATACAGGCGGTAAACTTTAAACCCCTTCGCAGATCTAGTCAATGGTCAGAACATTCTCCACAGTTGAGTGGAGAGTAGGGTATGATTTTCACACGAACTCTTGTGCCTCATATTTGACCATGACTCCTGGAGGGGGAGACCTGATGGCACTTAGAGGAAGGATAGCAGGTTACCAAGAAGAGACTTAATACCCTATGAGCATATACACAGGAAGGATATTCCCCTCAGGAACAGTCTTTGAGGAGGGTAAGAATGGGAAAATGGGCCGGAGGGAAGAATGGGAGGATACAAGGAATGGGATAACCATTGAGATGTAACAAGAATAAACTAATTTTCAAAAACTCAAAATACACAGAACAAAGAAAAATATTAAAAGCTGCAAGGGAAAAGGACCAAATAACATTTAATGGCAAACCTATCAGAATTACACCTGACTTATCAGCAGACACCAAAAAAAACCCAGAAGGACCTGCACAGAGATCCTGTAACCCATAAGAGACCACAGATGCCAAGACAGACTACTTTACCCAGCAAAATTATCAATAACCAATGATAGAGAAAACAAAATATTCCATTATAAAAACAAATTCAAACAATATCTATTCACAAATCCAGCTCTATAGAAGGCAATAGAATGAAAATTGTACCCCAAAGGGACAAGCTACAACCAAAAGTACACAGGAAATAGATAACTACACCATGGCAAAAATACAACCACACAAATGCTCTATTGGAACCAACATCAAAATTAAGAATCTTAACAGTAACTGATCATTAGTGTCTCTCAACATCAATGGCCTCAGTTCTCCAATAAAAACACAAAGACTAACTGAAGTAATGCATAAACAAGATCCAAATTTCTTCTGCATTCAAGAAACACATCTCACTCATAAAGATAGACATTATCTCCGAGTAAAAGTTTGGAAAAATATATTCCAAGCAAATGGTCACAAGAAGCAAGCAGGTTTAACAATTTTAATATCTAATAAAATAGACTTTCAAACAAAATCAATCAAAAGGGATGAATTGGGTCACTTCGTACTCATCAAAGGTAACATCAACGAAGATGACATCACAATTCTGAATATTTATGTTCCCAATACAAGGCCACCAACAATTGTAAAAAACTCGTTAATGAAGCTTAAACCACACATCGATCCCCACACAATGATAGTGGGAAACATAAATATCCCACCTCACTGAAGAATACGTCTTTGGAACAAAAACTAAGCCAAGAAATAACATCATTAACCAATACCATGAATCATATGGATCTAACAAATGTCTACAGAATGTTTCACCCAAACAAAAAGGAATATAACTTCTTCTCTGCACCCCATGGAACCTTCTCCAAAACTGATCACATCACAGGTCACAAAGCAAGCCTCAACAGAAACAGGAGGATTGAATAATACCTGGTAGCCTATCAGAGCACCATGGTTTTAGGCTGACTTCAACAACAACAGAAATAACAAAAAGCCTACACATACATGGAAAATAAACAACTCTTTGCTTAATGACACCTGGGTCAGGGAAGAAATAAGAAAGGAATTAATGACATCCTGAAATTCAATGAAAATGAAGGTACAACATACCTAAATTTGTGTGATACATTGAAAGCAGTGCTGAGAAGAAAATTCATAGAACTAAGTTTCTATAAAAAGAAATTGGAAACATCCCACATAAGCAACTTAACTGGAAGCCCTAGAAATAAAAAGGAGCAGAAACACCCAACAGGAGTAGACATCTGGAAACTATCAGTATCAGGGCTGAAATTAATATATTAGAACCTATGAAAACAGTCCAAAGAATCAACAAAACCAAGAGCTGATTCTTTGAGAAATTTAATAAGATAGAAAAACCGTTAGCCAATCTAACTAAAAGACAGAGAAACACTAACCAAATAAACAAAATCAGAATTGAAAAGGGAGACAAAAGAACAGACACTGAAGAAAGACAAAGAATCTTAAGATCCTACTTCAAAGGCATATGTGCCACAAAATTTGAAAATCTAAAAAAAATGGTCGATTTTCTTGATCAATTCCACTTGCCAAAATTGAGTGAAGAACAGATAAACAAGGTAAATAGTCCCATTTCCCTTATAGAAATAGAACCAATCATTGACAGTCTCCAAACCAAAAAAAGCCCAGGGCCAGACGGTTTCAATACAGAATTCTACCAGTCCTTCAAGAATGTGGTAATACCGATACTCTTCAAGCTACTCCAAAAGATAGAAATGGATGTAACATTACCAAATTAATTATATGAGGCCATAGTCACACTGATACCTAAACTTCACAAAGGCCCAACAAAGAAAGAGTATTTCAGACCAATTTCTCTTATGAACATTGATGCAAAAATACTCAGTAAAATACTTGCAAAACGAATACAAGAACACATCAAATATATCATTCACCATGACCAGGTAGGCTTCATCCCAGGCATGAAGGAATCGTTTACTGTATGGAAATCTATGAAAGTAATCCACCAAATAAACATACTGAAATTTAAAAACCACACAATCATCTCCTTAGATGCAGAGAAAGCATTTGATTAAACCCAACACCCATAGATGTTTAAAATATTGGAGAGAGCAGGGATACAAGGCACATATATCAACATAATAAAGGCTATATACAAGAAGCCAATAGCCAAAATCTAAGTAAATAATGAGATACTCAAGGAAATTCCTCTAAAATTGGGAACAAGGCAAGGCTGCCCACTCTCTCCATATCTCTTCAATATAGTACTGGAAATTCTAGCCAGAGCAATAAGACAACAAAAGAAGATCAAGGGAATCCAAATGGGAAAGGAGGAAGTCAAATTACCCCTATTTGTAGATAATATGATAGTGAAAATAAGTGACCCCCAAAACTCCATCAGAGAAATCCCACAGCTGATAATCACATTCAGCAAATTGAATGGATATAAAATTAACTCAAAAAAGTAAGTAGCTTTTTTATATACAAATGACAATCATGCAGAGAAAGAAATTAGGAAAACTACACCCTTCACATTAGGCACAAACAATATAAAATATTTAGTAGTTACTCTAACCAAGCAAGTGAAGGACTTGTTTGAAAAAACCTTCAAAATTCTAAAGAAAGAGATGGAAGAAAACATCAGAAGATGGAATGATCTTCTTTGCTCGTGGATGGGGGGGAACTAACAAAATAAAAATGGCCATCTTACCAAAAGCAATTTACAGATTCAATGAAATCCCTATCAAAATACATACACAATTTTTAAAGACATTGAAAGTTCAATTCTGAACTTCATATGGAAAAACAAAAAACTCAGAATAGCTAAAATAATAGTGTAAAATAAAACATCCTCCAGAGGAATCTCCATACCTTACCTCAAGCTGTGCTACAAAGCAACAGTAATTAAAACAGCATGGTACTGGCACAGCAATAGGCTAGATGATTGGTGAAAGCAAATCAAAGACCCAGATATGAATCCACACACATATGGTCACTTCATTTTTGACAAAGAAGACAAATCTATTCAATGGAAAAAAAGATAGCATCTTCAACAAATGGTGCTGGTTTAACTGGATGTCTACGCGTAAAAATAATGCAATTAGACCCATATTTGTCACAGTGTGCAAAATTCAAATCCAGGTGGATCAAAGACCTCAACATAAAACCAGAGACAATAAGTCAGTTAGAAGAAAAAGTGGGGAAGAACCTGGTAAACATTGGCACAGGAGACAACTTCCTGAACAGAACACCAACAGCCCACGCCTTAAGGTCAAAAATTAGTAAATGGGACCTCATGACGTTGAGAAGCTTCTATAAGGCAGGAGACACTGTCAGGAGAACAAAACAACAGTCTATAGACTAGGAAAATATCTTCACCAACCCTTCATCTGAAAAGGTCTAATATCCAAAATATATAAAGAACTCAAGAAATTAAACTTCACCAAACCAAATAACCTAATTGAGAAATGGGCTCAGAACTAAACAGAGAATTCTCACCAGAGGAATATCAAATGGCTGAGAAACACTTAAAGAAATGCTCAACCTCCTTAGGCATCAGGGAAATGCAAATCAAAACAACTCTGAGATTCCATCTTACACCTATCAGAATGGCAAAGATCAAAAATTCAAGTGACACCACATGCTGGTGAGGATATGGAGAGAGAGGAACCCTCCTTCATTGCTGGTGGGAATGCAAACTAGTACAGTCATTTTGGAAATCTATCTTTTACTACATCAGAAAATTGGAAATAGGGCTTCCTCAAGACCCAGCTATTCCACTCCTTGGAATATACCCAGAAGATGCTCCAGCACACAAGAAGATTTGCCCAACCATGTTCATAGCAGCCTTATTCATAATAGCCGGAACCTGGAAGCAGCCTTAGTGTCCCTCAGTGGAAGCATGGATAAAGAAACTGTGGTACATTTATAATATGGAATACTACTCAGCTATTAAAAACAAGGAATTCCCAAAATTGGTGTACAAATGAATTGAATAGAAATGATCATAATAAGTGAGTTCACCCAGAAGCAGAAAGATTGAGATGGTATATATTCACTTATATCTTGACACTAGCCCAAGGGGCATGTCCCATGAATGCATTCACTTATCAGAAAACTGGAACATAGGAAAAGATATCATATTCGGACTCTCGGTGAGAGAAGCATGGAAAAATGGGGAAATAGAAGGATCCAGAATGTCCTAGAAACTTACAAGAAGAACATTATGATAGGGATACCTGGGCCCAGGGGTCATGCTCAAACTATGGCACCAGCCATAGACAGTACATGCAGTAAACTTTGAACCTCTACGCAGATCTACCCAATAGACAGGACATTCTTCACAGTTGAGTGGAGAGTGGGGTCTGACTTTCACACAAACTCTGGTGCCCCATATTTGACCACATCCCCTGGATGGGGAGTCCTGGTGGCACTCAGAGGAAGGATAGCAGGCTACCAAGAAGAGACTTGATACCCTATGAGCATATATAGAGGTAAGATGTCCTCTCAATCAAAGTCATAGGGAAAAGGAGTAAGGAGAAAATGGGTGGGAGAGAAGAATGGAAGGTTGTAAAAGATGAGATAACAACTGAAATACAATGTGAATAACTCAATAAAATATATTTAAAAAGAAGAATTGAGAAAGTGAATTCAACAGAGCAGGCTATCCACTGATGGGCTTTAAAATTTCAGGTTCTGACAGTGCTGTTGAAATGGATCATGCCTTCTCTATCAGAAAATCTCAGTTGTGCTTTGGAATCATCCCATTGTTTGAATCAAACTCATGCAGACTATGGTGCAGTGTCTGTTTAACATAAAAATCACCTGTTTAGAGGTCTGGAGAGACAGTTCACAGATAAAGAGCACTGTCTGCTTTCCCATAGGTCCAGAGTTTAATTTTCAGTGACCACACAGTGGTCTCCAACCAATGCCCTGCCACCCTCTGGCCTCCTTATACATGGGTGGTGTGTAGACATACATGGTGGTAGAATGCTCATATACATAAAATTAAACTTAAAAGGTAAAAGTAAACAAAAAAAAATAAACTGGGTACAGATCTAACTTAAACAATAATCCATCAACACTTTAAACAGCATGTGGTAGCCTACCTTGGGACTACAGCCCAGCCAATTTGACACAGCTAACCATCAAGTGTTTAAAGACTCTCATGAGTTGCTATGCAAAGAGAGGCAGGCAGATTTTAGAAAAAGCACTATGTAGAAAGGAGAGGATTAAGGGGAGGGTGTTCATAAATAGGGCCACAGGGTATTTCTTTCATTTTGGTTATGTATATGGTAGAGTCTTCGTTGGTGGGAACAGTTCAGGGAAAAGAAGATACAATGAAGGCAGAATGTTGTGCCTGTGCTTGCTAATCTTGACAATCTGGAGAGGTGTAAACTCAATGAAATGTGCCTGTGGGCATGCTCATGGAGCATTTTCTTGATGGGAAATTCATGAATGAAGATTCTTCTCCCTATGGACAGTGCTGTCCTTGGTTGTTTGGATCTGGGCTACATAAGAAAGACAATGAATATGGTCCAAGGATTAACAAGTAATTCCTACATAGATTGTGCTTCAGTTCCTGGTTACAAATTCCTGTCTTGAGCTCCTGTTGTGCCTATCCACAAGGATATAGACCTATAAAACAAATAAGCCTTTTGCTTCACAAGTTGATTTGGTCAATATTTCTGCATATCAGCAAAGAAGACTAGAACAGATTGGATGCAGAAGCCATGCTGAGCCTTAGATTTTTGTTCAGTGAGATGTGTAGGTTATGGGAAACCAATTCCAGCTATGAATACACAATTATAGTTCCCAAGGTGGTTAACTCCCATTGCTAGACAGTTTTACTGAGAAACTCCATCACCTTAGATAATGTACGAGATATGGGAATATGTGCAATGTACAGGGAAGGCCTGCATTCCCTCAAAGTCAGAAGCATCTTGGATTAAATCAGAGTTGGACTTCAGCAGAACTTTGAGGATCTTTTGTTCTTTTAAAAAAATGCACATGTGTAGGAGCGATAAACATGTTTTTGTGTTGATCCCAATTGTGGCTTACACTGCTCACTAATGGACAGATGTTTACCTTCAGATAATTTGTGCACATTGAATATTCCATATATATATAAGGCTGCAACCGCAATTGTTTCCTCAAAAACTGCATGCATTTCAACTTTTAAAAGGGCTAGCCAAAAGGACCCATCTTAAAAAGAATGGACAAAACAGATACAGCTAGCATTTCCAGTGCTTGGCCAATATCTTATTTTTCTAAGGATACCCAAAGATGTTTTTTCCCTAAACAGCAAAAGATAATTTTGAGAGAATGATGCCCCCATTCTCAATAGGTAAAATGACCCATTTTGGTGATTTATCAATATTCATTTTTGGTTAGGGGGATTAATTATAAGTTAATAAAAGTTTCATTTAGGGCTTTATTTCTTCTTCTCTCTTATCTTTCTATCCTATCTAGCATTAGAGAAAAAGGGATGAGTTAGGGAAGAATATAATAGAAAGATATAAGAGATATAAGTGTATAGATTCATAGAAAAACTATAGATTAATGAATCTACTAATTTCAAATATTTTACATTGGTATTCAAATATTTTACATTAGTATTGGAGACTGATATAAATTTAAGATTGTTTTATTCAAATTTTACTTTATGTATTGTATACTGTATGTTGATAGAAACCTAAAACTATGTATTGTATGTTGGTTGAAACTTTAGATCCTTTTGCTTGACAATTACTTAATGTATTTACATGTGCAACTCATTTGAAAGGTGATGTACACTTCAAGTCTTCTGAAAGTTAACTGGTATAACTTGTTCAGGATGGACAGAGAGAGCAATTGGTATTTGTCACTTATAAATCTTATTAGATACTAAATTACTTAATTATAGAATAAGCTTTATTTAGTTGCTTGTATTATGTTTTTAAAAGGAATAGATAGATGATGAATAGGATAGTTAGATGGTCTCCAAACACTTCAAAGATTCACAGAAAATTACATTTAATAATAAAGGACTTTTATAGCAGAGAGACATATCTGTTCCTGGCAGCACCTCTAGTCTAATTATGCAGGTATCCAGAAATGATAGTAGCAGATAGCCATTGGACTGAGAAATTGTGTTTATCTCTATTGCTGATGACAGAAACACTATCCACAATGATCAACCCTGATACTGAGAAATTGACTGCCCAGGCTTACAGAGACCAGGTGGTCCAGTCCTTCAGGATTTCTGCTTCAAAGCCATCTGTCAGATGTTTTTAGGCCAGTGGGTTGAAGACTGAATGCCCCGATGAGGGAGAGAAACCTGTGACTGTCTAGGCAGTCAGCTCTCTCTCTGATCTGTTTATACTTTTGGAGTTGCTTGTCTCCACATCCTACATATTAGGAAGTATTTCTTTCTTGAGTCTCTGATGGGTTGAAGACTAGATAGCCACAGTGTTACTATTTTTGGGAAACTCTGGAAAATAGAATAAGACTCAGTAGGTTAGGCTATATAGTGGAATAATTTCTCCAGGGTTGTCAAATATAAGTGGACTGGTATTTGTAGATGTGACTTTTACTTAATAATTCTCATAATTATTTTTATTGTATTAAGTTTATTATATTTAAAAAAGGGGGAGATGTAGGAAAGATAAACATGTTTTTGTGTTGATCTCACGTGTGACATGCGGAACAGACTTGTGAGAGAGCAGGATGTTTTTCCGTTTAGAAGTCGAGCCACTTTGTGTGGGAGCATGGATGTTGCCAGTTGCAACTCTGAGAGGATATATGTGGATAGGATTGCCTTGTAAATCATACTCTTTCTAAAAGTTATGTTCAAAATAAATACCGTCATTGTCCTCAGCAAATCTTGTCCCTTCAGAACTTCATTTTGCTGACAGGTACAACTTAGCCTGTAGTTTACCTGAGAAGCTATTTATATTTCAAACTTTTCTGTTATTGCAAGAAATCTTAATTCAGTGCATATGACATTGTGGAAACAAATGATTCCGAGGCAAGTGCTATTTTGACTTACCCTTGATGAGGAGCACTAGAGTATCACATGTGAAGTCTTTCTATGACCTAAAGCAGTAACTCACTGAACTGTTGTGATAAATTTAATTGTCAACATAAAAGCAAGGAATCATCTGTGAAGGGAGTGTTAATAAGGGATTGTCTACTTTAGGTTAGTTTCTGGGCTTGTCTATGGGAAGACACACCCTCTCTGCATGGCACCACTTCCTGAGAAGATCTATCTAGACAGATATGAGTAATGGAACAAGTTGAACAGTGTCATGTGTACATGCATTCATCACTCTCTGCTCCTAACTGTGTGTCATGTGACTAGGCTCTTCTAATCTCTGCCACCTTGCCTGCCTGGCAATGATAGATTGTATCCTGAGATTGTGAGCTGATATAATTGAAGTCTTTTTCGCACAAAATGCTCTTCTAATTATTATATCTCAATAATAGGAAACAGAGCTTTGATAAGTGGTTTTTAAAAGTGTGTTGATTATGTGTGTTTACAATTTAGGTGTCATTGGAAATTGTTTTAAAATCAGCAGGTGAATGGCACTACGTAAGAAAATTGATTCATAGTGACAGATTTTGTATGTTCAGCATCATGACTAAAGCGGAGAATTAGAATATCACCTCTTTTACATGACTTTTTCATGACTCCAGAACAGTGATTCTCAACCTGTGGTCATGACCCTTTCCAGGCAGGAAAAGGATCATTTGACAGTGGTTACAAATCAAGAAGATACAAGTGAAGGAAGAAAACTGGCATGTGATCTGAGTAAATTATGTTAAAAAATTAAAAAAAAACAAATATATTACTTACCAGATATTTACATTATGATTCCTAGAGGAAGCAAAATTATACATATGAAGTAGTGACAAAAATTGGTGGAAAATCACCACAACATGTGGAAATTTATTAAAATATTACAGCATTGGGAAGGCTGAGAAGCATTGTTCTACAATTATCTTCATTTCTTCCCATGTTGACAACCTCTTTTTCTTCAAGAAGGATCCCTACTTTAAATTCACTATCAACATTCTCAAGATACCACATGGACATCATGACAGCAGAAGAAGAGAATTCTATGAGTGACTCTGGCTAAAATCTTCCCCTTCATCTAGAAGGTAAAAAAGGAGACCATGTTCCTGTTGGGGTTCTTTTTTTTTTTTTTTTTTTTTTTATTAATTTATTCTTGTTACATCTCAATGTTTATCCCATCCCTTGTATCCTCCCATTCCTCCCCCCCCATTTTCCCATTATTCCCCTCCCCTATGACTGTTCCTGAGGGGGATTACGTCCCCCTATATATTCTCATAGGGTATCAAGTCTCTTCTTGGCTACTTGCTGTCCTTCCTCTGAGTGCCACCAGGTCTCCCCCTCCAGGGGACATGGTCAAATGTGAGGCACCAGAGTATGTGAGAAAGTCGTATCACACTCTCCACTCAACTGTGGAGAATATTCTGACCATTGGCTAGATCTGGGAAGGGGTTTAAAGTTTACCTCCTGTATTGTCCTTGGCTGGTGCCTTAGTTTGAGCGGGACCCCTGGGCCCAAATCTGCCTATAGAAGAGTAGCTTTACAATATCTAACAACACTTCAGGAAAATAGCTGAGCATAGCTGTTTCAGATTGCAAGTGGCAAATTGTTATATAAGACCCAAGGACTCTTAGCTTTGAATTTTTTGTTGGGTTATAATTGCATTATTGCCTCATCCCTGTAGAGAGCCCTATGAATATGTCCACTTCTCAGTTGAGGTATATACAATTTCATATACCTATTTTTAAAAGTGAAGAATAAAATGACATAACTACAGGCTTGGGAAATAGCTATGCTTCTAAAGTGCTTTGCATTGCAAACATAAAGACAAGTTCCATTTCCAGAACCCAAATCAAGTTCCATGTGAATCCACACTAGTAGTCCCAGCAATGAAAAATGGAGATGATATGTCCTCTGTGGTTCGCTGGTCAGCTAGCACAGGCTCAGCTGGAAGTGCAAGACAAAGGGAAAAGCCCTGCGCCAAATTGTGTAGTATGTGCTTCAGAAGCATTTGAAATTTCTCACTGGCTGCCTTTTGTACACACACACACACACACACACACACACACACACACACAGAGAGAGAGAGAGAGAGAGAGAGAGAGAGAGAGAGAAATTGTAATTCTCAGGATGAACAATCTAGTATTCCATAGACACATCATTCAAACACACAACTGTTTGATTTGTATAAGTGAATTCTTCCAGTGGGTACATCAATAGACCTCCATTCTCAAACTAATTTTTCCATTTTTCTTCCACTCCAGGGGAAAAAAGCCAACAATGCATGTTCTCAAGAGTGTAGCAGGTTGTGGTGAACCACATTGTCAGAATTCATGTTTCCTACAAAAGTCTGAGACAGAAAGATTCAGTGAGCTATACAGTACCAAACCATGTCAAGAGAAGTATGCTCGCTTTTCCACTGAGGCTTTTATGGAATGAAAACAACACAAAATAACAGGGCAGTGCTAGTTTCTCTGACATTGATGTAATGTGAGTGAAGGTGCTGCCCAGGATATAGAGCAGTTTTTCATGAGTACAAAATACTATTCTTTAGTATGTACCTCTCCCTATAATTATGCTTAGCTAAAGTTTATGAAAGAAGTAAGCTGCAAGGCATGACACCTGAAGATTTAAAAGTTAATAAAATCATGAAATTCTAGTTTCCCACATGTCTATGCTTGCTGTAAACAATAAGATAACTGGCAATTACATCATAGATAAATATGTTTTACTGAAAAACTTGTCAACAGTATTTTAGGCCAGTTATTACACTAAGCATATAACATCATAACCACCATTTTTAATATAAAGACCTAGTAAAGAAAGGTTAACACAGAAGATAATAAACCTTCAAGTCCTCCAGACACCAAAAAGTTAAACATTAGCCTGAAGTTCAGATCAAGAATGTCTTATTCCAAAACCTATGCCTGTATATGTAGTTCCACTCTCTATCATTCATCAGGTTTTACAGGAAGAAACTATCAGTCTAGCTATGTATGTGTTCATTTTTCTATTAATTTGAAAAAATGTCACACTTGTCTGAAGAGATGGTTCAGTGGTTACAAGCCTTTGCTGCCTTGCTCACTACCCAATTCTTTTGTGGTCAATGGTCTTGGAGGAGAACATAAAACCACTACTTCACTAAATGAACATTATCTCTACTCCATTCTAAATATTGGTTCTTTACACAGAGATATGTGAAGTCCTTACGCCTCCTCAGCAAGGGAAACATTTCATTGAAAGTGATAGATAAACCATATCAGAAATCAGACCTGATTAAAGTGTAAAGAACAAGAAACTATATGATACCCAGTACCAAATGATACATCTGCAACGTAGATCCAGCACCCAGGCTCAAAGATCATTATGGAAGAGATCGAGAAAAATTGTAAGAGCCAGAGAACAGAAAAATTCCTTTGAAAATGAGCCTTCTAGGTTTGTCAGGGAAGTTGCGACCATGAAGGCTCATCCACATGGCTGTCTAAATGGTACCCAAACAATAACAGCACCAAAAGACATGTGAGCATGCAAGTAGAAAGTTTAGAAGTCTCTACCAAGACAAGGAACTACAAGTGACTTAGGAATGCTGAGAGCAGGAGAAATAGTAATCTGATAGAAAGTGCCCCTGAGTTGGTTAGCCACTATCAAATGTGAGCCATGAAATCAGATAAATACAGGAAATATTTTACCTAGAGAACAGGTTTTATACAAACGCACACATATATATATGCAAGAACACAGACACAAATATATTTGTGTATATTATATATAATATACACACACATAAATATATGAAAAATGCATTGAAAAAAGGTTATGAATTTGAGAAAAGAGAAATGGGGGAGAAAAAGGATGTGTTTCCATGGAGAAAGGGAAGGTGAAAGTATATTTTAATTTCAAAACAAAAATATATCTTATTAAAAATTAATACGTTATTCACAAACATAAAGAACATAATTTGAATCCCAGCACACACATGATGAGATTGGCATGGTCTGATGTATATACATAACACCATTTCTAAAAGTAGATGATATAGTAGGTTTGACGGGACTTGCTGGGTTCAGTCTAGCAACAATCCACAAGGTTATAGTTCAGCAAAAGAAGTAGGGAATTGTAGGAGAAAAGAGAACACATGACAGTCTCATTGCGACTATATGTGTGCACAGGCAAACTTGCCGTGTACAGATGTTCCACAGACACATATGCTTCAAACACATAAAAACACAAATATACACACACATACACATGCATACATACACACTCACAGACTTAGAATAAATAAGTTAATTAATTAATTAAAATGGAGAAAAGCATTTTAGAAAATCATCTTATATGAACCTCTGCCCTCTGTGTTCTATTTGTAAACCTATACATATGAACACAAACACAGACACAACTAAAACTGAAAAGTGATTATTCTATTTAATAATTTCTTGTCATTTGTTTGATTAATCATTATTATGATTACCTATAAATTACCTATAAATTGTTTTTACTCTCTTCTTATCAATAACAAAGAGTTATTTGAAATTTCATGGTTGCAAACATGAAAAAGGGTACTGAAAAAGGATTTTGAATATAAGTGGGTGATACATTGAATCACCTTGTCCCATCTCATGCCTACATGAATAAGCAATCAGCTTTGATTTGAGGGAAGCATCTTTACTAAGTAGCTCTAAATCTTCTGATAACAATAAGAACCTTGCTAGCTGTACGAACACTGGAGCACCTTCCTTATGATAGCAAATATGAGTGTGAGGTTCAATTATTGCTAGAAAATGAAGAAACCATGTACATCAACAGTATTAGTGAATTTAGTGACTACAATTACAAAATACAAAAGCAAATAAGGGAGAAAGAATATATTTTGATGCAAAGTTGTTGGAGATATAGAATATCTTGCTGGAGAAGGCATGAAAGCAGGACTAGAGACTTGCTGGTCATATTGAATACACATTGGGATGAAACAGCTAGTGACCAAGAAGTGGGACAGCATTAAAAGGGTTCTAGGTGCACCTCCAGTCAGTATCCTACTTCCTACCGTGACATTTTATCTTCTAAAGATTCCTCAATCTCCCCTAACAGTTCAACAACCTGGAAACAAAGTGTTAAAACACACAATTTTACAGTAGTTTGTTTCGGATTCAAAAGAGAACATCAGTCTAGGGCCAAATAGATACATGGTTTTGTTGTACATTCAGTTAACTGATTCTGACAACCAGTTATTGATATAGGCTAAAGACCCATATGCATTAAATTATTGAAAGCAGGTGTGCCGCCCAAAGACTTTCATTGCTTGTGGTATTGCAGCTGTATTTGCGGATGATAAGTATGCTAAAGTGACAGTTAACAAGCATGTTCCATGTTTATTTCTATTTCCAAATCAGAGCTAGGACACCATCATATATGCAGCTTTGCCATGTGCTGTACACTTGGGAGTGCCTACCAAGCAAAATTTTTCATTACATATTCCACCAAATAAAGAGAATTCTTTTACTTTTCTGAGAAACACATAGATCACTTTCTTCCCTATGTATTAAAGGGCTGGGCTTCTGTTATTAAATCTAGGGAAGATGTGAATTTTCGCTAAGGGCTAAGGCCAGAGCTCACTTATGTATCTAAGGTAAGATCTCATGTAAGTAATGGAAACAAGATAGAAAGCTGGCTTGGTATTCATGTATGCATGGAAGTAACTCCAGAAAATGATCCTGCTAACTGCATTCATAAGCTTAACCATAATTCATCTCATTGCCATAGTACAAATGAAATATATTATATATGAATGTGTGTGTATATATATAATGTAAATCTATCTGTATTCAGTCTCTATGTAGTATTTATAATCTATCAGTGTCTTCCTGTCATTAAACTATAAGCTGCATTACACAAATTCTCTTGGAATCACAATTAATAACTTCTGAATAGATAACAGGAGACTCATATTTGTTCTTTGTGATTTTGAGCTTGTCTCTTCTCATGGAAAACTTTAAGAGGTTAGTGTACCCTAGAAATATGAACATACTGTCATAATGTGACAACCCATTTACAGAATGTTAAATCTTGTTGGCATTTTTGAAAAAAATCATTATTTTGTCACCTCTTTGTCCCCAAACTCCTAGTTGCTCTGTATCAGCCTCCAATGTAGAATGTCCCAATTATATGAATGGGACATGCAAAAGTCTTACACTTTCTTTCAATGGTCACTCAAAAGTCAGGAGATCCAAGAATACTTTTAATGCTGATTCAGTACTAAAGTCCACAGAAATGTTGTTGAAACTCTGCGTTTATTCCACTCCAATAGCTGACCTCAGGGCTCTTAATTCACAGGCTAGGGTGACGCAGTGGAATAAATAAAGTGTCCACTTGGAGGAACCCTCAGCTACATGCTATCCACTTATCAGGAGGGGTGAGGGAAAACTACAAAGTGTTGGTGGGTAGTAGTTGCTGTTTCTTACTTGGTAGCATCTCTGGTGGTGATGGTCAGCTTGGGAACTCCTCCAGCTAGACATGGCTTTAGAGTGGTTTTGTTGCCTTTGAAAATTGCAATTAGTTAGGGGTAAGCCGTGCTTGGTGCTGATTTCAGGGAAACCAAACGATGATCAGAGAGCTTCTCTGCTATGTTTTATAGATTCCCAGGGGGGTCTGCACCAGAAGATAAACTAACTTCCAGGACTGAGAATTTTGGAGGAGATAACAGGCTCAAAGTGAAAGCAGCATCAAAACTGATAACATATGTCATTTTTCTTTCATTGTCCTGAGATTTGGATCTCAGCAGAGACTGTGTAAATTTGGTGTCAGCCTTTGGTACAAGAGTGTAACAGATTGAGCTTATCAAAATCTCTTCTTTCCTGCTCTCATTTTTCTTTCAGCTCTTACTTGAATTTATTGGGCTGGTGAATGTGGAAAATTAAAATTTGTTCAAGCAGTGAATGCCCTCACAGAGGAGAAACAGTATTTGCAGTTTTGAAAGTGTCTTGCAATATAGAAAGGGGTATGGAAAGGGAGGCAAAAAACATTTTCCACAGTAAAGGAAGTAATTTCTGATTACTGATGAATTAAGATCAAATTGCTTGCTGTTTACTGCAATATTTGATGTCAGAATCTGAGTGAATGAAAACCAAATTAAATACCTGAGGACATGCTTTGGACTGCAGAAAAGAGCACAAATGGGGCTGGCAATATATCTCAAGCAGTATTCCTAGCTGTGTAAGCATGAGGACCTGCATTCCATCATTGAAAGGTGCACATTTATTCATGTGATGTGGAAAAATCAGAGGATCTCTAGGGCTTTGCTAACCTGACAGCCTAGTTGAGGTGGTAAGAAACAAGGTTCAGTGAGAAACAAGTGATATCCACCTCTGGCCTCTGCATATATGGCAGGCTAAAACAGTGCAAAAGTTTCTCCATTTATACTCTTGCTGAGGCCATTTCAGATTTAACTAGAATTTGATCACCTTGATGGAAAAAACACTTGGAGATATCCAAAAGTATATTCTAGGAGTATGAGGTCAAAATAACACAGCCAAAGTATCCTAGCTTCTGTTAAACTTTTTGCTTTTGAAAACTGTGCAACGACTCCCTCCTCCTGCTCCTTACATGCAGCAGAGACAGCGACAGACAGAGAGAAAGATAGAGAGAGGCAAAGAGAGTGAGAGAGTGAGAGTGAGAGAGAGAGAGAGAGAGAGAGAGAGAGAGAGAGAGAGAGAGAGAGAGAGAGAGAGAGAGAGAGAGAGAGAGAAGCCAGGATATAATTTTGCCTTAAAAGCCCTTTGCAGTAATTGTTTCATTCTAAACTTAGGACCCCAAGACCTGAGTTTAATCTCAGCCTGCTGGAATAAAGGTGTGTAGCTGGCTGTAAGCTATACCTCATAACACATGCATATCTAAACTAGTGCATGTGCACTCACCAAGATCTGTCCAACTCACACATAGGCACACATTCAGGCAAAAAACAGGGGAAAGGAAGAGATGTGGAGGAACACAGAAGCAGAGGAGAAAAAAATGTCTTTCATGTTGCTAAAAAAAATGCAAGTTTTCAGGCTGTGTGGGTAGCTAATACCACAAATTTATTCTTTGGAAAACATGCATGCACATGAGCACAGATATTATGTTTTTACTATTATCTCTACATATATTCTATTTTACATTTCACTCACCATTATTATTTATTTATTTGGCCAGGAACCCCCTGTGAAATGTCGCTGAATTACTGGCATGATAATGAAATAGGAAACAAAAAGATTTTTTAAAATATATTTTTTATTAGTTTATTCATATTACATCTCAATTGTTATCCCATCCCTTGTATCCTCCTATTCCTCCCTCCCTCCCATTTTCTCCTTACTCATCTGCCCTAGGAATGTGACTGAGGGGGGCCTCCTCGACCTGTATATGCTCATAGGATATCAAGTCTCTTCTTGATAGCCTGCTATCCTTCCTCTGAGTGGCACCAAGTCTCCCCATCCAGGGTATGTGGTCAAATATGGGGCACCAGAGTTCATGTGAAAGTCAGTCTCCACTCTCCACTCAACTGTGGAGAATGTTCTGTCCATTGGCTAGATCTGTGTAGGGATTCGAAGTTTACTGCATATATCATCCTTGGCTGGTGCCATAGTTTGCCCAGAACATCTTGGCTCAGATCTGCTCATCATAATGTTCTTTTTGTAGGTTTCTAGGACCCTCTGGATCCTTCTATTTCCCCATTCTCCCATGCTTCTCTCACCTAGAGTCCCAAGACGATGTCCTCCCCTCTGTCCCACCATCTTGGAGAGTGAAGACTTTCATGGGACATGCCCCTTGGGATAGTGTCCAGATATACGTGAGTATATACCATTTGATTCTTTCTGCTGCTCAGTTAACTGATTTATTATGGTCATTTCTAGTTCAATGTATTGGTCTACAAATTTTGGGAATTCTTTGTTTTTAATAGCTGAGTAGTATTCCATACTATATATATACCACAGTTTCTTTATTCATTCTTCTACTGAGGGACACTTCGGCTGTTTCCATGTTCTGGCTATTATGAATAAGACTGCTATGAACATGGTTGAGCAAATGTTCTTGTTGTGTGCTGGAGAATCTTCTGTGTATATCCCAAGGAGTGGAATAGCTAGGTCTTGAGGAAGCCCTATTCCCAGTTTTCTGAGATAGCACCACATAGATTTCCAAAGTGGCTGTACTAGTTTGCATTCCCACCAGCAATGAAGGAATGTTTCTCTCTCTCCACATCCTCACCAGCATGAGGTGTCACTTGAATTTTGGATCTAAGCCATTCTGATGGGTGTAAGAAGGAATCACAGAGTTGTTTTGATTTGCATTTCCCTGATGACTAAGGAGGTTAAGCATTTCTTTAAATATTTTTCAGCCATTAGATATTCCTCTGTTGAGAATTCTCTGTTTAGTTCTGAGGCCCATTTCTCATTTGGGTTATTTGTTTTGGTGGTGTTTAATTTCATGAGTTCTTTATATATTTTGGATATTAGACTTTTGTCAGATGTAGGGTTGGTGAAGATATTTTCCCAGTCTGTAGGCTGTCGCTTTGTTCTGTTGACAGTGTCTCCTGCCTTACAGAAGCTTCTCAGCCTTATAAGGTCCCATTTATTAATTGTTGACATTAAGGCTTGGGCTGTTGGTATTCTGTTCAGGAAGTTGTCTCCTGTGCCAATGTGTTCCATGCTCTTTCACACTTTTTCTTCTAACTGATTTAGTGTCTCTGGTTTTATATTGAAGTTTGATCCACTTGGATTTGAGTTTTGTGCATGGTGACAAATATGGGTCCAGTTGCATTTTTTTTACACATAGACCTCCAGTTAGACCAGCACCATTTGTTGAAGATGCTATTTTTTTTTTTTTTTTTTTTTTGCATTGAATAGATTTGACTTCTTCGTCAAAAATCAAGTGAACATATGTGTGTGGATTCATATCTGGGTCTTAGATTTGATTCCGTTGATCAACCAGCCTACTGATGTGCCAGTACCATGCTGTTTTAATTACTGTTGCTGTATAGTACAGCTTGAGGTCAGGTATGGAGATTCCTCCGGAGGATCTTTTATTGTAAGATTGTTTTAGCTAGTCTGGGTTTTTTATTTTTCCATATGAAGTTGAGAATTGAACTTTCAATGTCTTTAAAATATTTTGTAGGTATTTTCATAGGGATTGCATTGAATCTGTAAATTGCTTTTGGTAAGATGGCCATTTTTACTATGTTAATTCTCCTGATCCATGAGCAAGGAAGATCATTCCATCTTATGATATCATCTTCAATCTCTTTCTTCAGAGTTTGAATTTTTTTTTCAAACAATTCTTTTACTTACTTGACTAGAGTAACTCCTAAACATTTTATATTGCTTGTGGATAATGTGAAGGGTGTAGTTTTTATAATTTTCCTAAAGAGAAAGTATTATTGACAATTTCATGTGACTATTTTATTTTCCCCACATATAACCTCAGGGCTTCCATATTGCCTCTTATAATCTTTTTTAAAATTAATTTATTCAATTTACATCTATATTGTTGGGAGGTCCTTTATCTCTCTCTTTGGTTACAACATACAATCTACTTTCTCCACATTTATTTTTACTATTGTTAGGTTTTTACGGCTTCCCCGGGTTCTGATGCCAAAAAACTGTTATTGCTGTTTTTAAAGTTGAAAAATGGTAATATCTTCCTCTCTCCTTTCCTCTGCTATCCCATCTCTTCTCCTTTTTCTCTTCTCTCTTTCTTTCCCCACACTATTCGGATGCAGGAAAGAAGATCTACCTGCAGATCTGGAAGTAATTCCTCAGTATATGGTGGATTTACAAATTAATTTTATTTCTCCCTACCTTAAATGCATGAGAGATACATTTCTGTCTTTTTGATTTACCTTGTCTATAGTGAGTATGAAAATGTTTCTTTACAATGACTACTATATAGTCAAAAATTTTGAAATTTAAGTTTAAATACCCTCACTATACAAACTCAATAGCCAAGAATGAAATTGGCCTGTTTTATCAACAAAGTGTCATATACTATTTTCTCTATCCGTAGAGGCCAAGGATGTAGCTCAGATGGGCAACAGTTTGCATGAAGCTCTGAGTATAGTTTCTAACACTGAAAACCAGGCATTTTGGCACATATCTATCACCCCAGCTCTGAGGATATAGACACAGGGGGATTCAAAATTCAGACTCATCCTTGCCTATGTAATTAATTTAAGGTGAACTTGGGCTGTATGAGAGCCTATTCCAGTACCCTAAATGCCTATGATCCTTCCACATTGCTACTCCAAATGTCCTAAGAAAATAATTTCAAAGTCAAAAGACTTCATGGTGTCCAGTGTTAACATGACTTCCCCAACCAAAATTAAAAAAAAAAATCTCTATCATTAATCTTGAGTCCAGATAACTTGAAAAAAATGTTTAGGTTATGATTTCATTTACTCATATTTGTCATCTCACTCCCACTCTTTCTGAAATTGTTGGAAGATAATCAGGTGTTCCAAATTTACCCACACAAATACAGTGAATATACTCAGCTAATCAAATGAATGATTTTTTACTCCCATATCTTTTTAAAGCACCTATTGCTAGCTATTCATTTAGAGTAATATAAAACTGATAATAAGAATCTAACATTGTATTGAAATTAGAAAGCCATTTTTTTTAATTCTGTGGAGGGGAAGTGGAAAACTATTGCTTACTATATCCTGAATATCATTTTACTTTAAAAGTTATAGTTATTAATATTAATATTTTAAAAATAATAAAACAAAAGCAAAAACAAGGTAAAAAAAGATGCCCTTGAGTTGAGAATTGACCAGACTTTTTTCATTTCTTGCAACAGTACTTCCACCACAGGTATTAATCATGCTCTCTGCTGTTGCTCTCCACTAACACCAGGAAGACCAGGAGGCTGCAGGTACAAACTGGAGATTAACACTGGATACATGTGTCACATTCTGTCCAAAATTCACATTTTCTCCAAGTTTAAATATAAAACTCTGAGTGATAATACATAAACAGCTTCATTGCTCAGTGAAGAAATTCTGCCAGCAACTAACACGTATTCCGAGTTCTCAAACACCTGAATGTAGCATGTAGCATCCTGTTTTTTTTTCTTTCTTTTTGAAGGTGTGTATGTGTGTGCATGTGTCTGTTTTCACAAGTATGTATATTTGTATGTGTGCGCATGTGTGTGTATGCATAGAGACCAGAAGACAATGCTAAATATGTTCTTCAATACTTGCCATTTCATCTTTTAAGACACAGTCTCTCAATGGTGGCAGCTCATTGAGGCCACTAGGCTGGATGGCCAGTGAGTCATGAAGTTCTGTCTCTGATTCCTAAGTATTGGAATTCTATATGTTCTGTTTGATTTTCTATTGCTCTTATAAAATTGACAAAAAGCAACATGTGGAAGAAAAGGTTTATTTCAATTTATGGTTTATAGGCCTTCATGAAGGGAAGTAGGACAGGACTTAAAGGCAAAACTGAAGCAGAGGCTCTGGATGAGTATTGCTTAGTGGCTTGCTCCTCATGGCTTGCTAGGTGGTGATGTTGATACCCTTATTTTTGTGGGAAAGAGGAGAACTACCTTAAAAAGAAGTTCCAGTCTACCATAATTTTTTGGTGATGAAATATCATCTTACCACATAAATATGTGCGCCTCATAACTGCCTCATAAATGTTCACAAAATGTCTATAAAATTTGCAACACAATAACCACTAGATTGCATCTTATCTTGAGGCAGCCCACACAAATTCTCTTTCAAGTTTTTCTCTTGATTTACTTTGATAAAAAGACTTCTGCATAAATGTCTATATCTCTTGATGATTTTTTTACTTCAATAAGACCACAACCAAAATTAATATGCAATATAACACTAAGAACACACACACATACAATCATGTACATTCACACAAACATTGACATACATACATACATACACATGCCCAAAAAGACACAGTGGTATATGCATACATATTTATATATACAGAGACACACAATCACACAATCACACACATACAGACACACTAAAATGTGTGTGTAAATTAATGATTCAGTGTTCATGATAGTTAACATGAATGCTAATAATCATCCAAGTAATACATTAAGCATATTGCCAATAGAATGCTTACATGCTGCTTAGAAAGTGTTGTTCATATTGTATAAAATTCTAGTGTAATGCATTAGTTTTATAAATGTTTGACACTTTAATTACTAGTTATACATGTTTAATTAAACTGTAATTATTCTTCAGACATGTCAAATACTGGCTCCTTTATTAAATAGTTCTCAGTTACTCAAGCAAGGAGCAAAGTGGCTATTTATTGAATCTAGAGGACACCTCAGGGAGAAGACACATCAGTCTCTGTCATATTCTTTCTCATTTCTGAGGTTTTTTTTTGGTAATGAGGAAACTAAGCCATAGATGGTATGCACAGTAGTCACAGTGCAGAAGCTGGATGTGAGCCCAGATCTTTCCTCCTGTATAAGGCTCCATCTTCACTGTTCAACATTCTTTATTCCCAGAAGGCTTTTCCTTCCTCTGCATTGTTTTAGAACACACTATCTGATTCCTTCACAATTTTGAAAATTTTTATTTTGTGTTGTAGTCATATGCGTGCCTATGTGGCCTTCATTATGAAAAAAATAGTTGCTTTACAACAGGAATTCACACCAAATCACATACAAACACACAGACACAGACACAGACACACACACACACATACACACAAACACACACATACTTTCCCCAGCTATAGGCATCACACTTGTCCACAGTGTCCTGTATTAAATAGTAACATAGTGTTTGACCTCAGTTCTCCCCACCCTTCTGTTTCAACATTTGTTCATTCCTGTGTGTTATCTGAGGGTACTTTTGCTTCAGATAAACGATTACCTTTTTGAGGAATGTACTGAATTCTCAGAAGACTTTCTTTTCAGCATTTAAAATGAGGAAAAATACAGGGTACTTTATTAAGTACCTTGCAAAGTTGAAAATATGTGGTAAGTTGAAGATGCAACATGAAATCATCAAACTTTGGTAGAAAACTGACCCTAGATATGCCTACTTAATGCATTTATCTCAGAGGAGTCATGGCATAAAAAGTATGACCAAAGCTTAACCAGATTATTGTACTCTCATCTCTGTTACAATGGACCTTTTTCAGGTAGTGTGCCTCGATGTGCCTTGATTTCCTCCTCTTTTAAATGGGAGAAATAGACCTGGAGATACCAGGGAATATCAAAAAAGATGGTAAGAAAATCTCTGTGAAACTGTTCCCCTGCATTCTGAAAATAGTATTCACATTCAATATCCACCTTCTCCCTTCTATTGAGTCAGGATAGGCTCAAGATTGCCGCACGGAATCCACAGGGATCTAATCCAGTCACCCAGGAGCTGTGCTTGTGATTGTAGAGCTGCCATGTATCATTTATATATCTTTGATTTATTAAACAATAGGAGAAAGCACAAAATGACACTAGCAGTTGGGTATTATCAATGTAAAAAGGATGCCTTGTATCCAATTTATAGGATAACAAAGCTATCTAACTACACTGTACTCTGAGTATCTGCAACCCTGGTATTTCTGAGTGCTTGAAGCTAAGAGTATTTTTAATTGCTACACAGGAAGAAATCACACATTTTTTCTGTGAAAGAGAAAACACAATGATTTTGATAAGCCTAAACACTGCCAAAACTTCATTTGATAAAGTAAAGCCAAGGACAAAGGGATGTGTACCCTCCTGGATATATTCAGAGTCCTCAGCTGGCGTGGGTTAACAGCATGTTGTCGCTACAGCACTGGATTTAGGAAAGAACAAGAAGTATGCACTCCAGATCAAGCTGCTTGGTTCTTCTCCAAAGTATGTCAAAATAGTAGTCAAATAATTTAATAAGTGTCATGCAGTGAGATGGAGGCACACCCGACAGCAACTGATGAAATATGAATAAATTCAAATATAATAATCATGATTGGAGAGATGTCTCAGTGGGAAAAATAATCAAATTCCTAAAACCCACACATAACTGAGGTATTCTAGTATACAGCTGTGCTCCCAGTGTTCCCTTAGTGAAGTGGGAGGTAGAGAGAGAATCGCTTTAAATTCATCACTCAGCTAGGTTGACGAACTGACCCACATGACTACCATTCCATATAGACACCTTGATTCACATAAACACATAGAAAAGGTAATGACCATTATATAACATTTATATACTGTAATTTTTCTAATTATCCCCTGGAATCCCCATTATTTTCATGCTCTGCATTAAAGCTTTGCCTGGTGAAGGAGGATTATGAAACTTACTTCCCTTCTGATACAACAGTTATGAGAATGAAAACTTAGCTGATCATCTTTTGCAAATCAGAGGGAAGTATGGTGTCTGAAGACACTACTGACTACATTACACTGAACTCTTCAAATTCATGCTTCTACAACAAACGGTAGTAAGTCTGTACTATTTGAATCTACTACAATGTGTAATCACTTAATGGTGTCTTCCCATTCTCACTCCAATCACAGAACAGAAATGTAAAAAAAAAAAAAATGTAAAGCCATGTGTGTAGAAACTTTAAGCAGTACATGTAAAAGCTGAACAATTTTAAGAGTGTTATACAGTATAACTCTAGTGGAATTACTTGTTGACACAGAACAGAATAAATTCCAGTGTTTTGACAGGCATTATGGCTAAATTGCTCCTTCATGATTTCCCAGTTACAAAGAGATCCACAATGCCAAAACAAACTAGCTTAACCTTTTTGTTGTAGTTTACCTTTCTCTCTCTTCCTCATTTTTCTTCTTTCACCTCACTCCCTTTTTAGCAGAGAATGACAAAATGCAAATTACCAGTCAGGTTTATTCAAATGTCTCAAGTAGGAAGCATTGCCTAAATAATTATTCAGGACCAAGGCTGGGGACTCTGAGAGAGATGAAAGGGTTGTGCAAATACATTTCAATATAGGCTTTACTTCTTTGTGATATAATCTCAGTCTTAATTTCCAATGAGGCTCTCAAAATGCATTAGACTGCTAACTACAATAAAGAAGCTTCGATTTCTGTGAGCTGGCTGGCTGATCTATTAATAGAAATTTGTAAAGACAATTGATTTAAAGGATTAACCATCTTTAACTGTTTTCCTTTCAAAGGCGATCAGGATAATCTCTGCTCATCACCAGGGCTAATTGTTGAACATAAAGCTCTTCATCCTGTTTAGATTATATGACCTTTCCTTGTCAGTTTTTACAGTCTTTTTTCTTGTGAAAATTTCTTACCAGTAAGCAATCTTGGTGTATAGTAAATGCTAATTGTACCATTAAAAGGTTCCCATGATTAAGTGTCTTCATGCCTCAATTTAAATAATCTGGCCACAGAGCAGAGATGGGGCAAGGGACTTTGCCCTGTCCTTCTGGATTCATGGTCCTATTACATCCTCCTTCATCTCAGCAATATTTGATTACTATTGTCTTTTGCACATATTTCTAGTACTTAATTTCACCTCCTCATTTTCTGCTATGAACAGATGGGCTTTGAACTAACAAGACAGTCTCTTGCACTGTCTCCGTGTCCTCTAAAGGAAGGTCCTTTTCTCACTTTTCATTTTCTTGTTACCACAGGTAAGGACTGCTGTAAGAAGTGTCTCTGTTTTTTGGTTTCGATTCTGTTGCTGTGACAAAATACCTTGACAACACAAAATTTAGTGGATAAAGGATATCTTTAGTTCACAACTCCAAGTTACAGTCCATCACTGAAGTCAAGGCACCATGAACCTTAAGTATGTAGTTATGTCATAATCATAGTTAAGAGCATAGATAAATGAACTCAAACATGTCTGCTGTTTTGCCTGCTTGCTTTTGCTTGTCTTGATTTCTTTCCATGCTTACAAAACTCGATATCCCTTCTCTAGAGAGTGGTGTCACTACAGTGGGCTATGTCTTCCAACATCACTTATGATTTAAGATAATTCTCCAGAGACATGCTAGGGCATCCCAGTGTAGCCAGTCTTTTATTGAGACTCTTTTCTCAGGTGACTGTAGGTTTCATCAGGAAGGCAATTAAACATCACAGAGTATAACACACTGAGATGACTCCAGTGACTTTATCTTTTCAACACATGATCAGATTATATCTCCTTCCCATTTCTTGTTTCCTAGATTTATTTTTGAAACAGCATATCTGCAGATGTTAACATCTTAATATCTACCTGTCTCTCCATACTGCTTTTTTTGATAAGTTTTGTATCTTCTAAGCAGCTTATTTTTGTCTACACTAGGGAAACCTTTATAAATATGGAGAGACATAATTTCAGTACAATGTTGGTTGATCTCCAAAATTTAAATTATTTACTGATATTTAGAGAATTAGAGAACCATGTACTCTGAAGAGATATCTACCATATATACATTTGCATCAAACTTCCAGGTACACTGCCATGGAGCTATGCAGCTTCAGTCTCCTGATTTTCTAGGTGGAATTATGGTTCAGCATTTTGCTTTCATCTAAACATGAAATTCTTGGGATATTCTAATTTCTTAGAGTCCACCTTTTCAAGATTCTGATAGGACTGGAGAGGCCCTAGTGCCTCTTAAGAATATCTTTATTCAGGGCTGGACAGATGGCTCAGAGGTTAAGAGCACTGTCTGTTCTTCCAAACATCCTGAGTTCAATTCCCAGCAACCACATGGTGGATCACAACTATCTAAAATGAGATCTGGTGCCCTCTTCTGGCATACAGGTTCAAATGTGGGCAGCATACTGTACAAACAGTAAATAAATAAATCGTTTTAAAAAAGACATTAAACTAGAAATGACCATAATGAGTGAGCTAACTCAGAAGCAGAGAAACATAAATGGTATATACTCACTTATAACTGGACACTAGCCTAATGGGCATTTCTCATGAAAGTCTTCACCTACCAGGAAAGTGGGATAGATGTGGGGACATCCTATTGGGACTCTAGGTGAGAGAAACATAGGAAATAGGGAAATACAAGGATCCAGAGGGTCCTAGAGACCTATAAGAATAACACTATGATGGGCCAATTTGGACCCATGGGTTCTGCTCAAACTATGACACAAACCAAAGACAATACGTGCAGTCAGCATCAAACCCGTACCCAGATCTATCCAAGGGACAGGACATTATACACAGTTAAGTGGAGACTAGGGACTGACTTTCACACGCACTCTGGTAACCCATATTTGGCCATGCCCCCTTGATGGGGAGATCCAATGGCACTCAGAGGAAGGATAGCAGACTACGAAGAAGAGGTTTGATACCCTAGCATCATATTCACGGGGAGGAGGTCTCCCTCAGTCACTGTCATAGGAAAGGGGAGTGGAGTGAAAGCGGGAAGGAGGGAGGAATGGGCGGATCCACGAGATAGGATAGCAATTGAGATGTAGTATGAATGAATTTCTTTTCAATTAAAAACATTATATAAATATACATACACATATCTTCATTCCTGTTAGGATATGTACATTCACTTATCAGAGTGAGCTTCCAAGCTACTTAGTGGAGAGAAAAAAGGTAGAAGTCAGTAAGAGAATGCATGTGAAATGGAAGTCACCAAAGACATAATGAGGAAGTAGAGGTGGGCATTGCATTGCTGAATACATTGACAAAAAAGAAACTTACTGAAGAAAAAAATTTAGCTGGGTTAACTCAAGAGCATCAGAAGACTTTTCACTGGAAGCATCCAGGGAGTTTCCTCTTTGATCACATTTCGTACATGTCATTTTTGAGTTGAAAGAGACTGTAGGGTGATCTCCTGTGGGAACAATCAAAATATTGCTCATGATTCTTCGGATTTCACTCTTTGTTTGTTTGTATTGGAAAGCACTGGCATGCAGGTTCTCCTTTGTAGTCCTTTACATCTGACTTAAGAAAGGTAGATATGTCTTCCATTCATGTCTCAAATCAATTAAGACAGAATCTCCATATGAATAATTAGTCCATTTGTGAATTTATACTCATGCCTATTTTCTGACAAAACTAAGCACTTTGATAAGAATAGAATAACGGTTGATGACATTGAAGATGTGAGAAAGGAGTTAAATGAGTAAGAAACAGTGAATTTTCCTAAGTAATCAGCATCAGACAGCTTAAGGGGATCTGAACTTGGTTCTTAAAATCAGGGAATAGAATTATATTCCATTTGCAGCTCACAGTCTCCTCTTTCAAGTGGGAGTAATACAGTTTCTTTTAAGCAAAATGATTTATTAGAATTTCCAATTCCTTGTACATAGTCAATTTATTTATGTTACATCTCAATTGTTATCTCATCCCTTGTATCCTCCCATTCCCCCCTCCCTCCACTGCCCCCCTATTCCCCTGCCTTATGACTGTGATTGAGGGGGACTTCTTCCCCCTGTATATGCTCATAGGTTATCATGTCTCTTCTTGCTAGCCTGCTGTGCTTCCTCTGAGTGCCACCAGGACTCCCCATCCAGGAGACATGGTCAAATATGGGGCACCAGAGTTCATGTGAAAGTCAGGTCCCCACTTTTCACTAAGCTATGGAGAATATCTTGTCAGTTGGCTAGATCTGAGTAGTGGTTCAGAGTTTACTGCATATATTGTCCTTGGCTGGTGCCATAGTTTGAGCAGGACACCTGGGCCCAGATCTGCCTATTATAATGTTTTTCTTGTAGGTTTCTAGGACCTCTGGATCCTTCTATTTCCCCACTCTCCCATGCTTCTCTCACATAGAGTCCCAATAGGAAGTCTTCCCCTCTGTCCCACTTTCTGGTAAGTGAAGACATGCCCCTTGGGCTAGTGTCCAGATATAAGTGAGTATATACCATTTGACTCTTTCTGCTTCTGGGTGAACTCACTCATTATGATCATTTCTAGTTCAATCTAACTGTCCACACATTTCAGGAATTCCTTGTTTTTAATAGCTGTGTAGTATTCCATAGTGTAAATATACCACAGTTTCTTTATCTATTCTTCTTGAGGAACACTTAGGCTGTTTCCATGTTCTGGCTATTATGAATAAGATCAACTGAACACATATCCCCTTTTACATTCACCACTTACCCCACACATTTCACATATTCATTGAGTAGCTTGTTCATCCAGTAAGTATCAGATCTGCCTAGGTACAGAACACTGTAAAGATGCATGATGAATGGCGAGCTCTGTAGGACTCCATAGCCAAAAGGCGAGCAACAGAAAAGGGAGATCACAGCATGATAAATATAGAGAAAGGGGTAAAAATGAGGCACTGTATCCCATCAGTACTTGATTCTGTTGAGTAAAACAAGAAGATGGCCTTTTTCTTGTATTGTTCTTATTCAATAAGGAACCGCAATTACTTATTACAGCATTGAAGATGTTTAGGCTGGCCTGGAATTATACATATTCTTCACTTTTGTTGCTACTTAAGCATACAAATGAAGATCCATGCAACCCGAAATGGTGGCTATCTTTGCTTATTTAATGGAAAGTGTCAAGTAATACACACAAGACGGAGTTTTGAAATGAAAATATATACTCTGATCAAGAGTAAGTACACATGTAAGATTAAAAAAAAAAACCTAAATTGCAGAGTCCTTACATGATATATAGTTTGTTATAAAACAAACTAAAATAAATTTAAGAGGAGAAATACTTTATTTTGTCTAACGTTTTGGGGATATAGTTCAACATTGTGTAGAAGTCACAAAGGCAAGAATTTTAAATGGCAAATCATAACACATTTACTGAAGAGAAAGAAATGAATGCTTGCGACCCTATTGATTCTCAACCCTTCTCTACACTTTTTCATTTGGGATTCCCTTCTTCCCACAGTGGGTGGTTCCTCTTTTTTCCCCCTTTGGAATGCCTTTATTACTTTTTAATTGTCTTTTTTTTAACTTTTTAAATTAATTTATTCATATTACATCTCTCCCATCCCCTGTTACATTCCATTCCTCACTCCCTCCCCCTTTCATCATATTCACCTTACTCCCTCAAAAAAATTTCCACAGACATGCTCAAAGCCTAGCATAAATTAAAGCATCATTCACTATGTGTCACTTATCAGATAATCATATGCTGTGGAAAACTGAACATTAATACTGACCTTCATACATGGTTACCATTCACCAATGCAGTACATTGAATGGAAGACCTAGTTTGTTCATCAATGTCACAAATGATGTCATGCACAAGGTATAGAATGGGAGTATGAGAAATGGCATGCAGAGAGTCATGTGTGCTATAGCAAATGATAGCTGAGTATTCACTGCTTATACTGTGTTCACTGCAATAGCACCTATTGCTCATCTGTTAGGTCCTCTCTTATTAGAGCAAGCAAAAACACTATCTTTATGCATCTGTAGGTCTTGCTTTATTTGTTCTCTGTCTGGTATTTCTTTGTTCACTAGATTTGCATTGAAGTTGACTGAATCTGTCAAGTGATTCAAAGAATAAATGAGGTGCCTAGAGTTAGTATACCATGAAATATGTGCTCAGAGAGCTTTAAACACTAGAATTATATTTCTGGTAGATTAATTCATGATGCTTTCCTTCTCTTTCATATGTTCTATAGTAGCCATCCACTCATATTTCTGAAACATTTAGCTGAAGTATTTTGGAATGTTGGGTAGTACTGCTTAAATTTCTTTTTCATAGTGTGAATTTTTTTTGTGCAACAGGCAGAGATCTCTAACTTTTAGAGGCAAGCAGCACCATCTTTCCCTCAATGGCACATTATCTTCATTCCAAACTCAGATCCTGTGTATCATATATGTCTTTCAAGTTGAAATGACAAAAAAATATTGCGTTTATTAACAAAACTCAAGATGTGGTAAAGTACTACTTCCTTGATGCCTGGGTGCCTGCCATTTTCAAAGTGACCTCTAATCTATGGTTGTGAACCTAACATAGCAGCCTTATTCATAATAGGCAGAACGTGGAAACAGCCTAAGTGTCCCTCAGTATAAGAATGAATAAAGAAACTGTGGTCCATTTACACTATGGAATACTATTCAGCTATTAAAAACAAGGAATTTCCAAAATTGGTGGACAAATGGATTGAACTAGAAATGATCATAATGAGTGAGCTAACCCAGAAGCAGAGAGATTCAAATGGTATATACTCACTTATAACTGGACACGAGCCCAAGGGGCATGTCCCATGAAAGTGTTCACTTACCAGGAAAGTGGGACAGAGGGGATGACATCCTATTGGGATTCTAGGTGACAAAAATATAGGAGATAGGGAAATAGATGGATCCAGAGGGTCCTAGAAACCTACGTGAAGAACACTATGATGGGCTTATCTGGACCCAGGGGTTCTGCTCGATCTAAGGCACCAACCAAGGACAATATGTGCAGTCATCATCAAACTCCTTCCCAGATCTAGCCAAGGGACAGAACATTCTCCACAGTTAAGTGGAGACTAGGGACTGACTTTCACATGATCTCTAGTGCCCCATATCGGCCATGTCCCCTTGTCGGGAAGGCCCAATAGCACTTGGAGAAAGAATAACAGACTACCAAGAAGAGACTATATACCCTAGTATCATATTCAGGGGGAGAATGTGCCCCTCAGTAACAGTCATAGAGAAGGGGAATGTGGTGAAGGCAGGAGGGAGGGAGGATTCATGGGATGGAATAGCAAATGAGATGTAATGTGAATTATTTTATTTTTCAATAAAAATGTATTTTTAAAAAGTGACCTCTAATCATTTGCCTAGTGCCATCTGCTTTTTGGAACAACTTAACCCAGTTAAAGTTTTGTCTCATCCTTTAGCCCATATGACATACATGTCATCATCTTGCTTCCTCAACTTGTCTGCTACTTACCTATCAGAAGTAGAGCTGCTTATGGAGGAAGGCAGGCATGCAAGGAATACAGAAACATTGGTGCTTCATATGGCACTGTCATTATCTATGCCTCACATGACTAAGGAAGTTAAATAGCACAGGAAGATCAAAACTGAAGAACAAGAAACAGCTTATTTGTAAGAATCTGTATATTTATTTATTTTTTACATTGTTACAAGGAGGTTATAAAGGACATATGTGTTAGTGTTAGATTAGATTATATTAGACTTGGATCAGAATCCTAAGGCTGCAAACAAATGGATTTTGGATTCAGGAAATTTGCTTATCCTTAGGAGGTATCAATTTTCTTGTGTTTAAAGATATTTTGTGTGATGGTCAAACCTAATAGTTGACTAAATGACAGTTAGAATCATCATGTAAACACACCTCAGGATATGTCCATGAGAGTGTGCTGGAAAGTTTAAGTGAGGAAGAATGATTCATCTTAAGCATAGTCATCTCCATTCCTATGCACTGGAGACACTTATTCAATAAAAGAGAGAGAGAGACTAAACACCAACATTCATTTATTTTTCCATCCTGACTGTGAATACAATGTGACTACATGCCTCAAGCTTGTGTATACTGTGCCTTCCCCACCATAAAGGACCATACCCTCAAATTGTGAGCCAAAATAAAACAAACATTCTTTCTCTATGGTGTTTTTTGTTTGTTTTTTGACATAAATATCAGTAAGAAAAAATAACTAATACACTGTTTCTCTTTTAAATAGAGACTAAGATACTATAGAGGAATGAACACACAAACACACACACATTTACAAATGACTTTTCCTTCACTTCTCAAATTTTACCTAATTTCTCTTTATCTATTCTACAATGACCATGAAAATAAATGTCTCCAAAACAGTACAGATAGATGTCAAGATGCTTCATTACAGCAATACATTAAATTACAAGGACAAACTTCTTTAGCAAAGAGCCAAGTTTCATTCACAGCACTCTCATCAGTAAAACATAAAACTGCCTGTGACTTTAGCACTAGGGAAGCACATACACAGACATATACATGTAATCAAAAAGAAAAAGTAAACCTTAAGCAGGGCACAGTGATCCTTACCAGAAATTCAGGATTATTGATGAAGAGGCAGATAGCATTCTGTGGGTTTCAGGCCAGCCTAAAACTCAGTGACTTCCAAAACAACTTAGCTAGGATGTATTTTGATTTTTAACCCATGAGTTATAATCCATTGGGAGACAATGGTGGTGGAAACTATAATGAGATATTTTGCATTAAATAGCCTTGACATTCATATAAGCCTTAAATTTGTTCAAGTAAATAAATGAAAGTGCATGGATTCTAGTATATTCTTTAAAAAAGAATGTGTTCTACTTGTAGTTATGATTGTGTTCTTGCATTTCTTATTGTTATTTCATTTTATTTTTTATGTGCATGTGTGTATAGATGCACATATGCCTGTATATGAACTCAAGCTTACTCATCTGGCTCATCAACAGGCTAAACTAGCTGCCCAGGCTGCCCCAGGGGTCTAAGTTTTTTTTATTGCCTAGAACCAAGTTGACAAGTGCCTGTCATCACACACAGCATTTTGGTTTGTCTAGATTTATTTTATTTTAAGTTAATTATGTATATTGATCTGAGTGTGGTTATATGGTTGAACACAGCTACCCACAGAGGTCAATGGTGCTGGATTCCCTTGGAAATTTAATTTTGGTAGTCATAAGCAGCCAAGTCTGGTATTGGCAAGTGTTCTTTTGTAAAATCAGTATGTGTTGTTATGCACGGAAACATTTTTCTCACCCCTTTTAGCCACCATATTAAACAGACAGATTTTGCAGGGGAGCTGGGCACCAAACTCAGTTCTCTGCTTGTAAGGCAGACACTTTCCAACTGAACCTTCTCCACATCTATGATACACAGTCTTTTGTGGTTTTCATATCATCCTGCTTCCTCTCTGGACTGTAGTGCCTAGGTCCATATTGCTGATTTTGTGGGTATGAACATAGAAGAGAACAGAATGAATCAGCAATGTGAATGGGAGAGAAACCTCCCCAGTGCAGAGTGGCTGAAGTGGATCTCCTCAGCTGACAATAAGTTTAGAGTTAGAAAGTAGAACACTAAAATAAATGACCTGGATAGATGTACAGGTTTTCAAGGCATAGATTTTTCTGTACCCAATTGTAATGTTAATATTCACTTCAAGGTAAATACAGGTGGGAAAGATGGATCATATGAATTTCTACCATAGGATCCACAAAATATGTGACTTAAGAAACTGCTATCAAGTCCCCACTCTCCACTCAACTGTGGAGAATGTCCTGTCCATTGGCTAGATCTGGGTAGGGGTTTGAAATTTACAGCCTGTATTGTCCTCGGCTGGTGCCATAGTTTGAGTAGGAGCCCTGGGCCCAAATCTGTGTATCATATGCAGGGGGAGGAAGTCCCCCTCAGTCACACTCATAGGGGAGGGGAGTAAGGGGAAAATGAGAGTGAGGGAGGAATGGGAGAATACAAGGTAGGGAATAACCATTGAAATGTAATATGAATAAATTAATAAAATCAAATTTAAAAAAAGAAACTGCTATCATTGCTCCATGGATGATATTTTTCTTAGGGTTTATAGCTCTCCTGAAAACAGTATCATGAGAATGCATTGTGATCCAGGAATGGACCTGTGAGGATGGAGATGAAAAATAAGAAAGATGTGAGAGTGCAACAAAGCTAAGGGAGGAATGCGGGAGCTGCCATTGAAAACTGTGACCTTAACAAATAAACAACTAATTTTACTTTAGAAAATGCAGAGTCTGGGAAGTGTTAAGAACGCTTTGGAATGGTGGTGCTACTTTTCCCCCAGTTATATATTCTGTTTTTCTTAACAGGAAATACAAATTCAATTTTCAGACTTCAGATACAAATATTAATTAATAATGAACCCAAAGACTCAATTGAACAATAAACAACTTCTCTGGTATTTGTGGGCAACAAGAATAAGGACAATGGAATGCACTGAAGGAAGAGTTTCCAAAGTTTTTTTCTTTTTCTTCTCTCCCTCTCTCCTTTTCACCCCCTCTCTGTCTGTTCCCTTTCTTCTCCTTCATCTTGACACACACACACACACACATACACACACACACACACACACACACACACACACACACCCCTCTTCAAAGCAAATTCTCAAGTGCCTGTCACAATATTTTTGAGAGATTAAATTAAGTCACACCGTGCACAGAATTTTGTGTCATCAAAGGGCTATTCTAAAAGAACTTCAATGAGATTTGAATATATGTATACATTGGGAGAAATGTAAATGTATGCAGGAAAGTGAGGGCACTTGTATGCACGTGTTTGTAAAGGCAAAAATCAATCTCAGCTGCTTCCTAGGAGCTGTCCATCCCACTTCTTTCTGAGACAAGTTTTCTCATTGACCTAAAACTCACCATGTAAAAGGAAAGGCTAACTGGCTGGTGAACCCTAGATATTCTCCTGTCTCCTCCTACCAGACACTAAGATAATGAGTACACTTCATCTTGCCTGGATTTTAATGTGGATTCTACAGATTTAGCTCATGTCATCATGCATGCAAGGCAAATATTTTTAATCCGAGTAACTTTCCTATTCTCAAATATTGTGATATTTTAAAATTTGTATTAGTAAGAAAGCTACATTAAATATGCACATGTATATGTACATATATATGATTAATCAATATTTCATACACAAAACATCTATGTGCACACATTCACATGTATATGAAGTTAGAAAGAATGCAGAGAAACTTATTCACATCTTTTGGGATTTATGTCATGTAGTGTTCTTCCCAGATAAAATTCCTCTCCTACTTCATTTTGACTTATTTTTTTCATATGTGCTTTTCCTACACTTACATATCGGCTTACCCTATTTTTAGTTCCATACTCAAAAGATGACACCTTCAAATCTGTAGACCTGGGCAGGCCTAGAGTGGCATATTCTCACCTACTACTTTTAACCATTGCTTGGCCTGCTTCCCGAGGTCAACAGTCAATGCCAGAAGTTCTCTCTAGCTATAATGCCAGACCCTCCTCTCTGTCTTCCACTGTCTACTCTGAATTTGCAGTGGTCCATTTCCTCACAGGACTTTTTTGCCTCCAATGTGATTAATCTCTTATATAAAACAACACATAGATAGTAAGCAAACAGAACAGCAAACCTGACCTAGTCTCTGCTGCCTATTTTGGACCTCTCCATTATTTCTACTACTGCTCAGATGCTGTGCCCTTGCCTTTTTCCTGGTCATTCCCTGTCTCCTTTAGCGTATGTGGTTCTGTGGTTGCATTTACTAACTGTGTCTCCTGTCCAGTATCTCTAAGATTTAGAGGAGCTCTTTTCCTGGATAGCCTTATAAAAGCCAAGGCTGTAACCAACATCTTGATTAGCATCCACATCTATGGATGTGATTCTGGTGAATCTACTTCTCATCTCTCTATCTAATAGGAGTTTCAAAGTTTTTACCTCCTTTCATAGCATCTTATCATCCCAGTATTATTTAGTACAGATCAACTCAGGTCAGGCTCTATTTATTAAAATTTTCTCTCAAGTCCATTCTTGGGGGTTATCTTAGATAATTTTATATTGCTATGATAAAATAATGTGATTGAAAACAATTTATGAAGGAACCAGTTTGCTTGGCTTACAGTTCCATGTCAATCTATTTCTGAGGAAGGTAAAGGCTCTGGTGATTCAACCTAAAGGCTGAGGAAGGAACTCAAAACCGTTGAGGAACTACGCTTATTGGCCTGATCCCAAGAGCTCAGCCTGCTTCCTGATACACCCCAGGACCACCAGTTTAGAGATGACACTTCCCTCAGTGAGCTGAGCCCTCACATATCATATTAATTAATAGGTGCCCTACATGTTCTTTACATAAGCAAAATCCTTTACCTGCTGGAATTAACCCTACGGAGACCAAAAGGAATGAAATATGGCAGACTGATGTGTTTCATTTTGCAGAAATTGAGAAACAAAGATATGTACATGATACTATCAATACATATTTGGGATTTAGATGGGCAACTGCCTTATGTTCTGAAAAAGCTGATTGTGTAATTTCTAACTATTGGAAATAATTATGTGAACACTAGCAGAAATTTATACTGATGATGCTCCTGCATATGCATAAAACTAGATGAAGAAATTCTTTACATATTATAATATAAAGCACATTACTCATCTCAAATTAAGGGAGGGTTAAAATACAGAGAGAAACATCAAATTCAAGGAGAAAAGTGTTCACTAGGCTTACATTACCAAGTTTTTAAATGAATCCATATTGCTGGCTTGCTTTGTCTCAGCTGGCTTTCTTCATCCTTATATAGACAGTTTCTTAGAGATGCCCACAGGCCAAGCTGATCTAAATCACTCCTCACTGAGGTATTCTTCCCAGCAACAATGATAACTGTATAATCAGATTTTCAGTACACAAAAACCAGAATGAGAATACAGTAAAGTATGTTTGAATATACAAACATACAGACAGGCATTCATGTGTGTGTGTGTGTGTGTGTGTATACATATACATATAAATATGTATAATTTATAATTATATGTTACATAATAGCACGTCCATCTCCTGAGAAACTGTGATTAGGTAACTGTGGGGAGCCTTGATAAATTTTGCCATTTTAGAAATTCCATGCTTAGGCTGCAAGTTGCCAACCCTTGCTGAAGGTGGTCTTGTGTTCTAGGCTATCATTTGGTTATTTACCTTTGAAAGAAATAGGGAAATTGTTGCAGGGAACCACCCAGAGGATTAAGAAGGCTCCTATAGGAAGCTAGTCAGGCTATTGTATTCTTGCTGGGGGCTAGAGAGAGTGATTAGAATATATCCTGTTGACCTTGCTATATGTAGTCTTTCTCTTCCACAATAAAGGAGTCTAGTCTTGATCAGAAATTTCCAGACTTGACTCATTATTTCTCTGCTCTCAGTACCCCACTTTCAATCCCCACTCCCTCTATCTGGTGAACCCTGGTTCGATCTGTCTTGCGGGCCGGGATACATCAGATAACTTATTGATTGTATATGTAGAGAAGTTTTGAAAAATGCACACAAAAATATTAAAACATAGTGAGCTCTAAATTTCTACCAAGGCAGATTTTAGCAAGCATTTCTCCACTGATTCAGGGACAAGAAAAAGGCACCCCCCCCCCCTGTGTAAACCACAAAAGAAACCTGACCACAGGTGTCAACAGTTCCATTTAAATACAGGAAATAGTTGAAGGAAATCAACCAGCAGTTCCTTCCCCACCACTTCTCTGGGAAGTGAAGCCTGACTCACAGAAGCATGCATAAGTAATTTTCCTGATTGTGTGTGTGTGTGTGTGTGTGTGTGTTTGTGTGTTTTGTTTGTTTGTTTGTTTTGAGAAAGTGTTTCCTGTATAGCCTTGGCTTTTCTAGATTTGGCTGGCCTTGAACTCACAGGGATCCACCTGCCACTGCCTCCCGAGTGCTGGTATTAAAGACATGCCCTGCCATTCTACTGCCTCTTAAGGTGAAGCAACTGAACCTGATCCATCTGGGCCTTTGTGGATATTAAGGCCAAAGTAAGGACTTTGTTAAAAACAAGGGAAATAGGCTATTAACTTATAAAAGTATATGTGAGAGGGCCTGCGATACATATGATCTCTCTACTATTTCTGCGTTTTTGCTGTGAACATAAAACTATTATAAAATATGGTATATTTTAAAAAATCAACAACCAATTTTCAGAGAACATGGAATGCCACCCCTCAAACACTGTTTTCCAACAGTTATCCTGCTAGCACATGTTTTCCCAAGGTGCAAACCCTAAGATCAGTAGGTTCCCATGTTCTAGTTTATATGCAGCTCCAAAGATGTTGGATCATTCCTACCAAAGCCCAGGGAGATGGATTAATCAATAAACTGCTAGTCATGCAAAGTGATGACCTGTATTCAAATCTCCAACACTCACAAAAAAAAGGTGTACTTAGGAAGCAAAGACAAATGGATCTCTGAAATATACGGTCCAGCCAGTTATCCCCATATGCAATAAAAGATGGATTCAAGAAATAAGTTGAAAAGCCATTGAAATAAATATCTAATGTCATCTTCTGGTTTCTATAGACAGACTTTCACTTATGTACATCCATTTGCTAATATTTAGGAGTCCACATATGAAAACAATAGACCCACACCCATACCCTCCAAGCAGCACCACAGGCATAATACATGAATACAGTATACCCCTCATAAACCCCACTCACATAAAGAAGACCCCATACACATATCCACATACAACACATAATCACACACCACACATCCACACACCACCACTACCACCAGCATCATATCACATGCACCCATACAAAAATAAACACACACACACACACACACACCCATACCACCAAGGGAATATGATGCAAACACACACACACATAAACACACACACACACACACACACACACACACACACACACACACACTTATACTTCCTATGAAGCACAAAAAGTATTTTCTTAACTCAAAGGGATGTGTAATTTCCTTTCACTACCTTTATTAACCTGAGAGCCAGTACTTCTAAAATTATTTATGCTAACTTTATGTTCTTGTAATTTCTAATTCTGTTACCATGTTTGTCTTTGGGAATAACATCAAAAGCTACCTTTGCTTCATTACAGATTTCCAATAAATCTCAATAATGTTGAATGATTGGCAGCTATAAATCATATGCCTTATTTCTTCTAGTTTCATCATGTGCAGCTTCTTCTTATTTCCTTATAATAAATGGCTGTTGTCATATTAAAAGTTCTAATTACATATAGTTTTTCTTGATATGATTTTTAATTTAATTCTCAATGTCAATTTTGAGAACCAGATTTTTCCACCTACTTCCTTATTCTTTCTTGTCAGCTTCATTTCTTTCTTATGAATGTCTGTAAGATCTGGCATCCTTTATAAGCCAGTGCCAATGTGCTCAGCAAGACAAGGTCAGGATGACCTTCTGACTCTGTCTGTAGGAAATGGTTGAGGAAGAAGACTCTATTAAAACATGTGGAGTATTGCCCATTCATTAGCTCTGACTCATGCAGGGCTACTTACTACTTGTCTCTTTCCATTCTTAGATATTTGAGAAAATAAAGTATAAAATGATATATATTTTTAAATTTTTAAATATTGTATTAATTTCGTTCTTAAGAGCTGGGGAAGATATCCCAGTAAATAAAGCATTTGTTACCAAACTATGAGAGGTAGAGCTTTGATTTTTAAAACCTAGGTGGGGTGGGACCCTGCTTTGATACCAGCACTCAGAGGCTGAGATGAGATCACAGAGGCAAGATGCATAGCTAGACTAACAAAATTGTTGATGTTTAGGTGCAGCAGTGATGCTAGCTCAGCAAATAAAAAGGGAAAAAGGATTAAGGGAGTGACCTGAAGTCCACCTCTGGCAGTCACATGCACTTGTACATATGTATGTGCATATCACAATGTATATGTGCCAAAATAAAAACACATAAGAATTCATACAAACCACACGAAGGCACACAAAGCAAGAAAACTGAAACCACACAGGCAAAATTTTTACAGTGCTGTGCAAACATCCCTAATAGTAACATTTTACCTAAGAAGAAAGGGCAGAAAATATGCTGATGCCAAACGTTCCTGCCTCCAGCCCCTCACTTATACTTTATAATTTCCTCTTAATATCACTTATTTCTCTTCTATTCTAGAATTATATGCATTATCAGTGAGCAATCAGTCTGCACACTTAAAAATTAATGAAGGTAAAAACATTTTAATATAGGACATGTTCTGCTCTGCTTAATTATCGAAGTTCAGCTTTGACATGAACTGGGGGAACCTGAGGTGGGGTATAAATCTTGTGGTTGGCTGATGGGGACCCTGTAGACTTTCTCTGAGGGAAACATTCCAAGCCAGAACTGATAGTTACCAGCAAAAGCTTTCATTGATGGTGGCAAGCAGTGGCTAGGGATGAGGGCTCCTAGTAGGGGCTTCCACTGATGGTGGCAAGCATCTAAAAAGTAAGGAAAATGAGAGAAAGGAACCATACACACACACGCACACACACACACACACACACACACACACACACACTTACACTAGACGATGAAGTAAGACAGACTCCAGCTGGTAGGTTTGAACAAGCTGTTTCTTCTTCCTTTTATTATTGTCTTCTTATTTTCATCCTTACCCCTATACTTATCTGTTTTCTTCTTCTTCATCTTTTGTTTCACTTTCTGTATTTATCCTTTTCCTTTCAAAGTTATATACACAAAGTCTTCCAAGCAGTAAAAAAAATCACAATGTGTTTACATTCTATTTATCTATAAACAAATAATTACAGTGTGTATATATATATATGTATATATATATATGATAATCACATTCCACAATACCTTCACATGACCAAGTGTTTTTATATATTATGGGTAATGAACAAACATGAATAACAAGTTATTTCTGAGAACATACAAACATTTGTACATAAGCAACTTGTTACATATTAACAGAGTATAAGCAAACAAAGCAATTTCTCAGCCAGCTTTTCTTTACTGGTAGGCTGCAATTTGCAGTTACAAAGAAGGAATCAATTATCTTAAGAGGTAATCTTATGAAGATCTTAAAGGAATCAAAAATCTAAAATCCTATATAAAAATAATCAGTCATATCTATTTTAAGTCCTAAAGATGCACATCTACTCATTAATATGTTATTTTAAATCATATCAGGAAGCTGAGAGCAGAAAAATAGAATAAGAAAATCAATCGTCTCTCAGTCAACAGCCCATCATGAAAATCATGTCAGCCAATGGTGCTGTGGGCCATTGTCCACACTTTGTCAACCTCAAAAGGTCTCTAGCTTTACACAAAAGAGTGTGCTTTCTCTTAACTTCAATTGTCCCCTAAGATTTGCTGAGTCAGAGAAAACAGAAAAAACATATTTACTTTACTTGATAAGATTTTCTATGTCAGAGCAACTGGCAAAAACATCTTTATCTAAACTTGTTGGAAAATCTATTTTTCCAAATTCTTTCTTTTTTTTTTTACATTTTATTAATTTATTCATATTATATCTTGATTGTTAGCCCTTCTCCTGTTTCCTCCCATTCTTCCCTCCCTCCCACTTCCCCCCTTCTCCCTTCCCCTATATCTGTGATTGAGGGAGACCTCCTCCCCCTATATATGCTCTTAGAATATAGAGTCTCTTCTTGGTAACTTGCTATCCTGCCGCTGAGTGCCGCCAGGCCTCCCTATCCAGGGGACGTGGTCAGAAAAGGGGCACCAGAGTTCGTGTGAGAGTCAGAACTCACTCTCCACTCAACAATGGAGAATATCATGTTCGTCGGCTAGGTCTTGTAGGGGATCGAAGCTTACTGTCTATATTCTCCTTGGCTGGTGCCTTAGTTTGAGGAGGACCCCAGGACCCAGATCTGCCTGTCATAAAGTTCTTCTTGTAGGTTTCCAGGACCCTACGGGTCCCACTATTTCCCCATTCTTCCATGTTACTCTCGCCTAAGTCTCAATAGGATGTCTTCTCCTCTGACCCACTTCCCTGGTAAGTAAAGTTTTTCATGGTACGTATCCCTTGGACTAGTGTTTTGATATAAGTGAGTATGTACCATTTGTCTCTTTTTGCTTCTGGGTGACCTCACTCATTATGATAATTTCTAGATCAATCCATTTGTCCACAAATTTCGTGAATTTCTTGTTTTTAATAGCTGAGTAGTATTCCATAGAGTAAATGTACCACAGTTTCTTAGTCCATTCGTCTACTGAGCGACACTTAGGGTGTTTCCATATTCTGGCTATTATGTTTAAAGCAGCTATGAACATGGTTCAGCATTTGTCCCTGTTGTGTGATAGGGCATTTTCTGGGTATATTCCAAGGAGTGGGATAGCTGGGTCTTGAGGAAGCCCTATTCTCATTTTTATGAGAAAGGAACAGAGAGCTTTCCAAAGTGGTTGTACTAGTTTGCATTCCCACCAGCAATGAAGGAGTGTTCCTCTCTCTCCACATCCTCGCCAACATGTGGTGTCATTTGAGGTTTTGATCTTAGCCATTCTGATGGGTTTAAGATGGAATTTCAGTGTCGTTTTGATTTGCATTTCATGATGACTAATGAGGACAAGCATTTCTTTATGTGTTTCTCGGCCATTTGATATTCCTCTGTTGAGAATTCTTTGTTATGTTCCAAGCACCATTTTGCAATTGGGTTGTTTGGTTTTGTGGTGTTTAATTTCTTGAGTTTTTTTTTTTTTTAATATATATTTTGGATATTAAACCTTTGTCAGATGAAGGGTTAGTGAAGATCTTTTCCCAGTCTGTAGGCTGTCACTTTGTTCTCTTGACAGTGTCCCCTGCCTTACAGAAGCTTCTCAGCCTCATGAGGTTCCACTTATTAATTGTCGACATTAAGGCCTGGGGTGTTAGTGTACTGTTCAGGAAGCTGTTTCCTTTGCCTATGTGTTCCAGGCTCTTCCCCACTTTTTCCTCTAACTGATTAATGTCTCTGGTTTTATGTTGAGGTCTTTAATCCACTTGGACTTGAGTTTTGTGCATGGTGACACATAAGGGTCTAATTTCATTTTTCTACATGTAGACATCCAGTTAGACTAGCACCATTTGTTGAAGATGCTATCATTTTTCCATTGAATAGATTTGGCTTCTTTGTCAAAAATCCATTGAGTAAATGTGTGTGGATTCATCTCTGGGTCTTTAATTCGATTCTATTGATCCACCAGCCTATTGCTTTGCCAGTACCATGCTGTTTTAATTACTGTTGCTCTGTAGTACAGCTTGAGATCAGGTATGGAGATTCCTCCAGAGGATCTTTTATTGTATAGGATTGTTTTTGCTGATTTTTTTTTCTCTATATGAGTTTGAGAATTCATCTTTCAATATCTTCAAAATATTTTGTAGATATTTTGAGAGGGATTGCGTTGATTTTGTAAATTGATTTTGGTAAGATGGCCATTTTTACTATGTTGATTCTCCCAATCCACAAACAAGGTAAATCCCTCCATCTTCTGATGTCATCTTCAATCTCTTTCTTCAGAGGTTTGATGGTTTTTTCGAATAAGTCCTTCACTTTCTTGGTTAGAGTTACTCCTAGATATTTTATATTGTTTGTGGCTATCGTGAAGGGTATAGTTTTCCTAATTTCTTCCTCTGCCTGTTTGTCATTTGTATACAGGAAAGCTACTGACATTTTAGAGTTTATTTTGTATCCTGCCAATTTGCAGAAGGTGTTTATCAGCTTTAGGAGTTCTCTGGTGGAATTTTGTGGTTCACTTATATACACTATCACATCATCTGCAAATAGGGATAATTTGACTTCTTCCTTTCCCATTTGGATCCCCTTGATCGCCTTTTGATGTCTTATTGCTCTGGCTAGAACTTCAAGAACAATATTGAAGAGATATGGGGACAGAGGGCAGCCATGTCTGGTTCCCGATATTAGATGGATTTCCTTGAGTATCTCTCCATTTAATTTAATGTTGGCTGTTGGTTTGCTATATATAGCTTTTATTATGTTTAGATAAGTGCCTTGTATTCTCAATCTGTTCAGAAGTTTAAATATAAATGGGTGTTGGATTTTGTCAAATGCTTTTTCTGCATCTAAGGAGATGATCATGTGGTTTTTCTCTTTCAGTTTGTTTATATGATGGATTACATTGATGTATTTCTATATGTTAAACCATCCTTGCATGCCTCGAATGAATCCTACCTGGTCATGGTGAATGATGTCTTTGATATGGTGTTGTATTCGCTTCACGAGTAATTTGTTGAGTATTTTTGCATCAATGTTCATAAGAGAAATTGGTCTGAAATTCTCTTTTTCTGTTGGGTTTTTGTGAGGTTTAGGTATCAATGTGACTGTGGCCTCATATAAGGAATTTGGTAATATTTCATCCACTTCTAAATTTAAGAATAGCTTCAATAGTATCGGTATTAGCTCCTCTTTGAAGGACTGGTAGAATTCTGCACTGAAACCATCTGGCCCTGGGCTTTTTTTGGTTGGGAGACTATCAATGTTTGCTTCTATTCCTATAGGCAAAATAGGGATATTTAATTTGTTTATCTGGTCTTGGTTCAATTTTGGCAAATGGAATCGGTCGAGAAATTTGTCCATTTCCCTTAGATTTTTTAATTTGTTAGTGTTCTTTCACTGTCCTCTTGTCATTTTGATGTTCTGATGATGAAAGGTATTTTTGAGTGACCTTTGCTGGTTGAGAGTGGTTTATTGATGACTGATTATAGGTCAGGTGCTCTTGCCTTTGGGGATCAGGGAGTATTTCCGTGGAACAGTTAGGTTATCCAGTTTCAATCCTGGTGAAAACCCTCTGCACTGTGGGCTCCAGGCTGAGCCAGCCAAAGTAGATATCTTTTTGGACTTTACTTCTGTAATTCAGATCAGAAGTTTTGGGACCTAGAATAAGGTCTGCACACAAACGTTCTGGTTGAGTAGGTTGATCCCAGTTGCCTGTCCTTCCTATGGCTTTGTAGTCAAGACCCCAGGTAGATCAGATCTTCTAGGGGATGTAGCTGTCTTTTAGCTCTGTCTCTATACCCTGTAAGCAGTGTCCAACCTCTCCTAGAACTATATGCCTGGAGGGACCAAGGTGGTTCTTGGTCAGCAATTAGACACTGCAAGCAAGACCCACGTTTCATCTTCTGCTAATGTGAGAATGCCTGCCTTGCTCTGGCCAGGATCCCCAGCGAGGCTCTCTCATTCAGGGAGTGCAGGGCCAGTGCCTTGCAGCTGGGTAAGAACAATAAGCTTGCAGAGCTCTGGCGGAAACCGTAGAACCAGGTCTTCCCGCAGGGCTAAGATGTTCAGCTATTGCTCTAGGCAAGACCCACATCTCCCGATAGGTCTGTGGAATCAGTCCAAGCTGATTTCTCACTACCGCTGTTTGCAGGCTCAGTCCTCTGTGATTGGTGTTAGGTTGGGCCCCAGATGGCCAGCGAGCTACAGTCCCACGTTAGCTGTCTCGGTTGGGTCCCGCCGCCTGTGTTTCCACTGGGCCTAGGTGGGTGACTCCTGCAGTTTGGCGTGGTGTGGAAGGAGGAAATCTAGGGCAGATTCACCCTCTTCACTGAGACTCCTCTGGCTGGGGACTCTGGAAAATCCCCTCCCCAAACAGTGAGTCTGTGCTTTATATACAGGCTGCAGTTTGTATGTGGATTCCATTCCAGGATTTGGGGAGTGCATTTAGCACCTCTGGGCTATTGCTTGACCCAGGGGGTAGGCCCCTTGTTTCCTCTGCTTCCTTTGGGGCCCCACTCACCTACAGTTCTCAAACTCCAGCAATCTATTGCTCCACTTATGTCTCTGGTCTCCTTGGAGTAGATCAGATACGTGGCTTATTGGTCAGGGCCAACTTGGAATCCCCTCCAAATTCTTTCTAAGAGTAATAACCATTTTTAGCAATATACATCTGCAGATTATTTTTCAGAAATGATGGTTGAATCATTAATCTGCTCCAACAGCATTTCCTGAAAGATATCAAGCATTGCTATTGCATATGCTCATGATACTGCCCAGTAAGGAGCTGGGAGCCCCATTTACAGTAGTCACACAATTCACATGTTAAGGGGATTATAAGGACTGCAAAGGCAACAAGCAGAGCTATGCTCCATAACAGCATGAAATCCTAAGGACACGCAGTTCTCGGGGCTATGCCTCACTGAGACACACCCATCGTGGATTTTCTAACCAGTGGGCCACATTCCATGAGTTCTAGAGCTGTTTTGCTGTTCCTTTTGCATAGGCCCCAACACTTAATGCCCAAAGAGGTGCTAGCATTAAATAGAAGATTTTACTAACATATACATACATACTCGCATATATATATATATATATATATATATATGTGTGTGTGTGTGTGTGTGTGTGTGTGTGTATATATATATATATATACACACACACACACACACTCATATATAATGTACATACACACATACATAACACATACATATGCCTTAGGCTTCTGCATTTCTTTTCTTTTTCTTTTTTTAAAAATTTTTATTAATTTATTCTTGTTACATCTCAATGGTTATCCCATCCCTTATATCCTCCCATTCTTCCCTCCCTCCCATATTCCCCTTATTTCCCTCCCCTATGACTTTTCCTGAGGGGGATTTCCTCCCCCTGTACATGCTCATAGGGTATCAAGTCTCTTCTTGGTAACCTGCTATTCTTCCTCTGATTGCCACCAGAAAATTTGCTCAACCATGTTCATAGCAGCCTTATTCATAATAGCTAGAACATGGAAACAGCCTAAGTGTCCTTCTGTAGAAGACTGGATAAAGAAAATGTGGTACATATACATTATGGAATACTACTCAGCTATTAAAAACAAGGAATTCCCCAAATTTGTGGACAAATGAATTGAGCTAGAAATCATCATAATGAGTGAGTTAATCCTATTGGGCTTCTGCATTTCATACATACAATCATTCTTAAATCTTTCAGTTCCCAGCCTCAGGTTCCACTTTTAACAATTTAAACATAGACACCATACTACAAATCCATACACTTGGACTAAAAGGGATGCCAAAATTATTTCAAAACTTTACCAGTCCTGTTTTTTTTTTTTTTAACAGTTCTAGCCAGGTTCATCTTGCCTACCTGGAAAAACTTGACTATGTCTGATTAAAAAAGCATAAAGGGACTTAAGGGAAGACCAGGACTCAATGTTTGCTGTGACCCTTGGTTGCTTACTTGTGCTGTCATTTTGAGACATGTTTTTTTGATTTGAGGATGGGACTCATGGCCAATTGTAATTGAGAGTCGTGTCCTTTTGTTGTGGATATGGGGCCTAACTGAAGATAAGTCGTTGTGAACATTATCAGAAAACTATCTCAACAAGTCTAAACATCAGTTATGGCACACTTTTTTTCCTTGTATTTTCTAACAAGTCTGGTTAGTACACTATCTTCCAATTTATGAGCAGTGCTCCTTTAGCTATATTCTGCCTTGTATAACTTAATATTCATAAACAAGTTTATTAGGAAATCCTTCATACTACCAAGATAATACTTTAAGTTTCACATGTATCAACACCAACTTCTCAACAAAGATCCCCTGATCTTTTGTGACACCAGAGGCCATGATTCCTTCAGTCTGTCTGAGTCACTCAGTTTCTCCTTTTCCTTTTTGTAATTCAGATAGAAAAAAAACCTGTTGATTAGTGTGTTGTTAATCCCCTTCTCTTTGGGTCCTTCCATTTAATAATAATTTAACAATAATTAAATTAAAACATTGTATATTTGGCAAAGGTTCCAGAGAGGTGATATTGCACTGTATCAATGGTTTGTGTTGGGTGTCAGGATGCTAATAAGTTTTATTATTAGTGAGTTAATTATTCCTTCTGTCACTTTCTCTCTCTCCTCCCTCCACATTCTCCTCCTTTTCATCCTCTACAGCCCATCTCTGTTTACATGTTAATTCTATAGTTTAATCTAGTGTGAAATTTCTTAGGTTATTTCAGGCTTGACTTTTAAAAAATTATATTTAATTTATTTTTTATTATGTGGTAGGTGTGTGTGTGTGTGTGTGTTTATGTGTGTATGTATGTGTGTGTACATGTATGCGTATGCATTTCAGAGTCTATGACTAGAGATCAGAAGAAAACTTCTTGGAGTTGAGAGTTGGTTCAGAGGTCAGGTTTGGCACCAAGCTCCTATGTCCAATCAATAAGTTTTACCAGAGATTTGAAACACAAATTTTTGACCTGGTTAAGAGCTCACCAAATATCCTAAATGCTGCAATCCAGAATGTACCTCAAAGCCATCTGCCACACTTTTCTAGAGCTGTGAATGCAAAATTGAGCTGTTTATAATTTATCACTTAGTTTATTTGGTCTATGTTTTACCTTAATAATAAAATGACTAATTTATGCTTTGTAATTAATAAACATCCCTGGAGAGATGCCTTAATATTAAGGATCATCTTATGTTTCCTCAATTTTATGTACAATAAGTGGTACATTTTTTTAGTAAATCTTGTGTGAAAAAATATCACTGTGGGCCCACCAGTGTTATTTTCTACATTGCATATTCATCATGCTTCTGTTGATAAGGATACTTCTATGGGAAAACTGTCTCCTGTTCCACTAATTTTCATATACTTATTTATTCACATCTGGGTGGATTCATGGAGAGCGAATCTGAAGTCTCATTAGAATATAATATGACTGACTATTTAGTTTCTCCTTTATTTTCTGTTTTGGGAAGCTTTTCTTGGTTGATTTCTGGATAATTCTGATAGACTTTAGTCATGTCTTTAATTTTTCCTTGTGATTGTGTCTGTTTCCTGTGATGCTCCATGATCTAGTAGACTGCTATCTCTCCTTGTTCTGGTATGAACCTTTTATGTCTGAAGATTTCTGCAGCAGTTTGGAGGCCTGAATGTGGTACCCAGTGAGCTCTTTCCAGACAAGCATGTGAGGCTTGTTCTCCAAGCCTTTTATTGGCTTATATTTCACTGTTTACTTGCACACATTAGTTTAAGTCACATGATAATTTTGCTTAAGATGCTTTGTTTATTCACTTGCATATACTTTATAGAGTCTATAATTTGTGTTTTCTGCTTTGTTCCATCTCTGATGTAGATTCACAGTAGTTTTCAATCTCTGAACAGAATAGTAATGACTTACTCTGACATACACAGCATGCATAGTGGAAATACATGTAAGAAAGAAGGACATGAACTGAGAGTTCATTTCAAACAACCACAACCTACTGTATGAGTTCCATGAAATTTGAAGTTCAGTCTTTACTTATCATGTTAGGTTAACATTTTTGAATTTATAGAAAATTGTATTTGGTAAAAAGTAAAAAAATAAATAAATAAAAAATAAAACCTAGAAGCTTGACTTCTAATTGTTATGGAAATATTTCCTTATATTGTCTCAATATGCATAAATAAAATATTAGCCTAGAATTAATTAATCATATTCTGCAATATAATTATTTCCTGAACTATCTAATTTGAAGTTCATTTCATATTTTCCTCGTAAAAATTCATTTTTTACCTAAAATTAACACCAAATCTCTTTTTATGTGATCATCATAATAAAAAAATGTCCTATCTGTAGTAGTAGAAACATGCCAAATTGGTTTCTATAAAGGCTGCACACAGGAACGACTGACTTACGTATGTGAACAAATAGGTGTGACATGAAATTGGGAGGAAGGTGGAGATAGAGGGAGGAGTGAAAATGTATATGATCTAGATAGTTTGTATACATGTTGGAAATTTTCAAATAATGAATAAAATATGATTTTAGAAAAGAAATCTTGATTTCTAATTTGATTTGAGAATGTAGAATTTGTGGCATTTTCCCTATTATAAAAGATGGATGTTGTTGGATACATTACTGAAACTAGGGAAGGTGTAGACTCACCTGCTTTTGGGCCACTGGCTGAGGCTCCCTGCCAAGTACACCACCGGTGTGTGTATGACAGCATGTCTCCTTTGACACACCTCTTAAGTTTATTTTGAAAGAAGTTTATTCTTATTGAAAACTGAGCAGTCCTTTCCTTTCAAGAGTTACAAATTCATGAGGAATGATTTTTCCTATTTTCTGGGAAATGGCAGCACATTTACTATGTTCAAATCAAAGCTCCTCATTTTCCATTCTAACTGAATTGTGATACAGTCTGGTAGTATGTAGCTTTTTGCAATGGAATGCTAATAGCGTTCAAAGAAATAGACTTTTTTGAAGAGTGGTTATAATGCATTTAGCAGTATTTCAGTCAAAATGGCATCTATCATTTTACTCCTCAGTAGACTGGAACACAACTGGTAAAGTGGATAATGTCAGAGTACATGTAGCTCATGGATTTTAGGACCTTATTACCCCAAATACTTTTTATCTGAAGGACTAAGAGTAAAGAACAGAAGTAATAAGATCATTCTCACCTTGCCCTTACCATCCTTCCTAAGTTGGATCTTATAACTTGCTCAGGTTTCCTGAATGTCTTGAAGTAAGACCAGAAACCTCATAATCCTTCCTCATGCATGAGAAAGGACTCTTTCTGACTGTCTATTTGCCTGTCTGTCTATCATCTATCTATTGATCTATCTATTATCTATATCTATATCTATCTATCTATCTATCTATCATCATCATCTGTCATCTATTGTGTACTTGTCTATCTGTGCATATGGGGGCCATAGAATAACTTCAGGTGTCTTCTACATGTCTCTGTGAGACAGTTTTTTTAAATGTATCCATGAAGGATGGATGTATGGTCCATGAGCCTCAGGAGCCTGTCAGTCCCTTACTGCACAGTACAGGGATTACAAGCACACACTACTACATTTACCTTTTTTGCCTTGGGAATTCTGGAACTTGAAAGTCCTGGAGTTTGAAAGACAAATTCATTACTGACTGAGATATCTTCTCAACCCAAACTAATTTTTAAAATAAGAGATGACATAACTAATAGGAGTCACATAGGGATCATCTGTAGCATTCAAGCATTCTTTAAAAAAGCAAAGGATTTGACACATTGTCACACTGTTTACAATATTTAAAACTGTGGAACATCTGGTATGTCTAAATGTATCACACATATGTACAAATACTTATACCCACAGGTGCACATTTGAACACACAAACAAACGTATACATGCATGGCAAAAAGTGACAACTTGACATTGTGCAAAAACAAAATTAAAGAATTGGGTTTTAGTTCCAACATTGATTGGGTACTGAAGAGATTCTTTAAAAACATGTCAGATGTCATATCTCACTTTAGTTAGACTGTTTAGGAGGAAGGCTCACTCCTTACTGGTTTACAGGTGCATATCTTTTAAAAGTGTCCTTTTTAAATACACTGTGGATACCTGCTGTCCTTCCTCTGAGTGCCACCAGGTCTCCCCCTCCAGGGAACATGAAGAAGAGACTTGATACCCTATGAGAATATATAGGGGGAGGTGATGCCCCTCAGGAACAGTCATAGGGGAGGGGAATAATGGGAAAATGAGGGGGGGGGAGCAATCGGAGGATACAAGGGATGGGAGCAATCGGAGGATACAAGGGATGGGATAAACATTGAGATGTAAAAGGAATAAATTAATAAAAAATAAAAATAAAAAATAAATACACTGTGGAAACATGGTTAATAACCATGAGATTAGATGATTCTGCTAAAATCATAAATCTAACTCATGGAACTTGTCTCCCGATGAGACACAGAAGTTTCAAGTTTTTTGTCAGTGCAAATAAACAGAAATTTGCAGAGCCTACTATAGAAAGCCCCAGCTCTTGTAACTCAGTTGGACAAATGGAAATTGCTCTACTTTTCTTTAACTCAAGAATCATATTTTCTGTTTAGTTCCAAGCCCCATTTCTCTATTGGGTTATTCGGTTTGGTGGTGTTTAATTTCTTGAGTTCTTTATATATTTTGGATATTAGACCTTTGTCAGATGTAGGGTTGGTGAAGATTTTTTCCCAGTCTGTAGGCTGTCGCTTTGTTCTCTTGACAGTGTCTCCTGCCTTACAGAAGCTTCTCAGCCTCATGAGGTCCCATTTATTAATGGTTGACATTAAGGCCTGGGCCGTTGGTGTTCTGTTCAGGAAGTTGTCTCCTGTGCCAATATGTTCCAGGCTCTTTCCCACTTTTTTCTCTAAGTGGCTAAGTGTCTCTGGTTTTATGTTGAGGTCTTTAATCCACCTGGATTTGAGTTTTGTGCAAGGTTACAAATATGGGTCCAGTTTCATTTTTTTACACATAGACCTCCAGTTAGACCAGCACCATTTGTTGAAGATGCTATCCTTTTTCCATTGAATGGATTTGGCTTCTTTGTCAAAAATCAAGTGACCATATGTGTGTGCATTCATATCTGGGTCTTCGATTCGATTCCACTGATCAACCAGCCTGTTGCTGTGCCAGTACCATGCTGTTTTAATTACTATTGCTTTATAGTACAGTTTGAGATCGGGTATGGAGATTCCTCCGGAGCACCTTTAATTGTACAAGATTGTTTTAGCTATTCTGGGTTTTTTGTTTTTCCATATGAAACACTTAAAGAAATGCTCAACCTCCTTAGTCATCAGGGAAATGCAAATCAAAACAACTCTGAGATTCCATCTTACACCCATCAGAATGGCTAAGATCAAAAACTCAAGCGACATCACATGCTGGCAAGGATGTGGGGAGAGAGGAACACTCCTTCATTGCTGGTGGGAATGCAAACTAGTACAGCCACTTTGGAAATCTATCTGGTGCTATCTCAGAAAAATGGGAATAGGACTTCCTCAAGACCCAGCTATTCCTCTCCTTGGAATATACCCAGAAGATGCTCCAGCACACAACAAGAAAATTTGCTCAACCATGTTCATAGCAGCCTTATTCAAAATAGTCAGAACATGGAAACAGCCTAAGTGTCCCTCAATAGAAGAGTGGATAAAGAAACTGTGGTACATATACACTATGGAATACTACTCAGCTATTAAAAACAAGGAATTCCCGAAATTTGTGGATAAATGGATTGAGCTAGAAATGATCATAATGAGTGAGTTAACCCAGAAGCAGAAAGAATCAAATGGTATATACTCACTTATATCTGCATATTAGCCCAAGGGGCATGTCCCACGAAAGCCTTCACTTACCAGAAAACTGGGACAGAGGGGAGGGCATCCTATTGGGACTCTAAATGAGAGACGCATGGGAGAACAGCAAAATAAAAGGATACAGAGGGTCCTAGAAATCTACAAGTAGAACAATATGATAGGCAGATTTGGGCCCAGGGGTCCCGCTCAAATTAAGGCACCAGCCAAGGACAATACAGGAGGTAAACTTTAAACCCTTTCCCAGATCTAGCCAATGGTCAGAATATTCTCCACAGTTGAGTGGAGAGTGTGATATGACTTTCTCACGTGCTCTGGTGCCTCACATTTGACCATGTTCCCTGGAGGGGGACACCTGGTGCCACTCAGAGGAAGGACAGCAGGTAGCCAAGAAGAGACTTGATACCCTATGAGCATATACAGGGGGAGGTAATCCCCCTCAGGAACAGTCATAGGGGAGGGGAATAATGGGAAAATGGGAGGGGGAGGGAGGAATGGGAGGATACAAGGGATGGGATAAACATTGAGATGTAACAAGAATAAATTAATGAAAAAAATAAATAAAATTAAAAAAAAAGAATCATACTTTGTCAGTATTTTTGGTGCTTCTGAAGTCTAGCCAGACCACTCAGGCTTATGTAGTCAGAGGCACACCAAGCCTTTGCAACCCACTGGCTTCACATACACTTTACTTTTTCTCTAATTAGATTAATTTGTCTTCACATTACCATATGACAAGGCATTAAAAGGTTTCTTTTTTCTTTCTTTCTTTCTCTTTTAATTTTTTTAAATTAATTTATTCTTGTTATATCTCAATGTTTATCCCATCCCTTGTATCCTCCCATTCCTCCCCCACCCCATTTTTCCATTATTCCCCTTCCCTATGACTGTTCCTGAGGGGGATTGCCTTCCCCTATATATTCTCATAGGGTACCAAGTCTCTTCTTGGCTACCTGCTGTCCTTCCTCTGAGTGCCATTAGGTCTCCCCCTCCAGGGGACGTGGTCAAATGTGAGGCACCATAGTACGTGAGAAATTCATATCACACTCTCCACTCAACTGTGGAGAATATTCTGACCATTGGCTAGATCTGGGAAGGGGTTTAAAGTTTACCTCCTGTATTGTCCTTGGCTGGTGTCTTAGTTTGAGCGGGACCCCTGGGCCCAAATCTGCCTATCATATTGTAAAGTGGTAGGTATAGTTTGTCCGCTAAGATCGATGACATCATTAGAGAGAGAGTTACCTTTGTACTTAACTAACTATCCTGTACCAAATATGATTTCTGTCTCATTGAGTGCATCTTTCTTGACTCTAATTAAAGAGTTAGATCAGTTGCCATGTAAGTTTGTGCAACATCTGTTGCACCCTTAGTGTTATTGTGCCATGCTGTTTGTTGTGTTTGTTTAAAGGAATCATAACAGGATAAAACTACTAGCTGCTTCCTTCATTTGCAAGCATGGCAGTTTCTGGTACCATGAAAGATTGTCCTCAAGGGGGAGGCTTTCAGGTCAATTCTAGTTCATTGGTCTTTGGGCACTTATTTGAAGTTAATGATGGATTCAGCTACAGGGACTTACCTTCTACCTCTGGGGCAGCCAAGGGCAACAGCAATAACCTTTAATGTTCTGGGAGTTACTTTACCAACCATTGACTAAATGATCAGTACAGAGGTTCTCATGCCTACTGTAAGCATTTTGTTGGATGGCCTTTGGATCCAGGAAGAACCACTGACAGCCCAAATGATACATCATTGTTATTTAACTACATAAGTATATTTATATGCCCAATTATATTTATTATAATCGTTTTAGATAGTTAATATTATGATCTTTTATGATATTTTTAAATGTCCCTACTGTTATTTCACTCCTCTGTTTGTATTTATTTCCCTCCTCTAATTAAAGTCCTTATGAATTTTTCATATCCATCATTCGATTACGTGTATTCTGTTATTCTCTTATCTATTGCCATCCTGTAACCCAGGAATGTTTTGTTTTAACTCTTTTATATTTTTCAGTATTTGTAGGGTAATTGCTTACATCTGAAAATTCAGAGATAGGAAGCATGAGATGTGAGAGTACATAGGATGCTTGTCTCTATTGGTCTAAATTACCTCAATTCATATGTATTATATTTCCATGTATTTATATACAACTTTCTTTCTTCTCTTTCTTTTTTCCTTCCTTCCTTCCTTTGTTCTTTCTTTTCTTTTCTTTCTTTCTTTCTTTCTTTCTTTCTTTCTTTCTTTCTTTCTGTCTTTGCTTCTACCTGAGATGAAGTTTTCTGTGTATGTTTTTCTGTCCTGAAACTCACTCTGTAGACCAGGTTGGCTGAGAGCTATGCAAGGCTCTGTCTTCAAAGTGCTAGGATGAAATGTGTATACCACCACCAGTAATTCATCTACAAATTTCATGATTTCATTTTTCTTTGCAGATGAATAATATTCTACACTGTTTATGTACCATATTTTCATCAACTGGTTTCATCTTTGGTTTAAACTCATGTAGTTTATTTCCATTTCCTAGTTATTGTGAATACAATAGTCATTAACATAGGTGAACAAGTTTTTTTATGAAGTGTTTTATCCAGTCTTTAAGAATAGGCAAAGACTGGTATAGATGGTTAATATGGTACATTTATTTTTATATTTTTGAAAATTCATATTGATTTCTAAAATTGGTGCACTGGGTTGCAATGCCACCATCAGAGAATAATGGTTTCCTTTTCCTCTAATCTCCTGCAGTGGTTGTTGTCCATTGTTTTGTTGATGATAGCTATTCTGAGATGGGTAATATAAAATCTCAACGTTGGTTTGATTTGCATTTCCTAACTGCTAAAGAAGATAAACACTTTTGAGATGTTATTTAGACACTTTTTCTTGTCTTGTAATTCTTAATTTAGCTCTCAAATAGACTTTTTGAATTAGTCATTCATTTGTTTGTTTATTTAATTCTTTATATATTCTAAATATTCATTTTCTGTCAGTTGTAATGATTAGAAATATTTTCTCCCATATGTAGACTTCCCACTCACATGGGAGTGTCCTTTTTTAGTTACACAGAAGCTTATTAGTTTTTGAAGTCTCACCTGACAATTATTGGTTATAGTTCTTGAGTAAATGGAGTTCTGTTCAAGTAGTCGGTTTTTTTACATCTATATCATGAAAGGTACTGACAAGAAATATTGTTATGAGAGAGAGACAGAGAGAGAGAGAGACACAGAGAGAGAGAGAGAGAGAGAGAGAGAGAGAGAGAGAGAGAGAGAGAGAGAGAGAGAGATGCCCTCTGTCCACTAGTGCATTAGGAGGCCAGTAAAGGGTGTCAGATCCTTTGACACTTTAGTTATAGCTAGTTGGGAATTCTATTACATAGGTGCTGGGAGCAAAACTGGGGTCTTCTGGAATTGTAGCAAGTGTCTTACCTACTGGACTCTCTCCAGATCCCTGAAAAGACATTTGTAAAAGCAATGGTGGTTTAAAAACCAATACTTTTTTGTAAATATAAGAAAAAATAACTGGCTTTAGGACATGCTATTTTGATTTGTTTCTACAAACATAGTAGAATTAAAGAGTAGTGCTTTGGACAGCAAGTTCTTTCTAAATGAAGTAGGAGTCCATCAAAGATGAAAATGCTCATGGCTTCTGGAGTTCTCTTCATTAGGGAACAGCTTTTGAAAAGCTGATGTACAGTGATACAAAACAACATTTCTCTCATGGAAATTTTATTTTGAGTAAAATTATAGTTTACTTTCTGTTCTCGACAATTTGGCTTATTTGTACTTTTGAATATAATAATTATTATTCCCCCCAGAGGAAACACAAGTTTGATTTTTAATTTTTAAAACGTGTCTTATGAAATATTTAATAAAAGCAGAAAGGCACAAAGAAAAAATATCCCTTAGTGAAGTCTACTGATAACATTCAACTTAATATTTCTTACAATTATATCATTAATTTTACAGGATATGTGGAAATGTTTCAATTTTCAATTTCAAATAACTTGAAAATCAAATTCTACTGCTAACTAAATCAACTGCCACATGAAATTTCTTATAATGCAGGTCTTCATAAAAGAAGTAGCAGATAGATTTTACATGTTTGATAATTATGTTTATTTTTACAAGTCGGAAAAGATTTTACGCTTACACTTACAGACACATACACACACACACACACACACACACACACACACATGCTGTCATACTAAATGCTAACTGAGGATTTTCTTCAAATTTATCACTGCAATAAACTGAGCATTATCCCATCATAAAAAAAAGAAAAAATAATTTACTTTACTCTCTCATGCATTCTCCTTTCTCTTGTACACTGTTTTTAACGGGTATTTTATGATTAAACCTCAGAGTTTGTCTTATTTTAATAACCATAATATTATACAGTATAGATGTTTTGTTTCTTGGTCTTTTCACAAATTAATAGTCTGAAAATCTTTTATTTCTGGACAAGTTGCAGATTCATCTTTTCTTATATCATTTCAAAATTCTATTGTTCTTCAAAAAGATCTTTGTTTTTCTTCAAATCTTTGTTTAACACATTCAAGATTGTAAACTGATTTATTCCATGATCAATTTTTGAAAATCTCTTGTAGAAGTGATGTTTTTGCCCAGAGGATGAACTGTTGTAAGCTTGGAGGATATTGCAAAAATCAGTGTCTACACAGGATGCCTGAGGATGAGTCTCTCCATGTCCTACATGTAAAGAATGATTTGATCATTTCATTTAGACAATTAGAAATGACTTTCGGGAAGTTTTGTTTTGTCTTTTATTAAAAACACTTTTAGATATAAATATTTGATACTATATTGTGTATGTTTGTAGAGAAGAGTTGAGATAGGTAAATAGAGAAAAGAGAAAACACAAATATGTATGTGTGTGCAAAGGTAACAAACATCCTCTGGCAATATTCTCTGGTCCATCATACTGGTTTTTATGAAATATTCTCTTTCATTGGCCTGTAGCACATCAATAAGTCTAATCCAGTTGTGCAGTGAGTCCTAAGACTCTACATATTTCCATTTCCTCAGTACTGAAATTCCAGGTATAAAATACCATGCCTGATTTTTCAAGAAGTTCTAATAATTGAACTCAGGGCTCAATGCTATCAGTCAAGCATTAAACTGACAGAGGTATTTCCCTAAACTCTTTGTTTTCCTTCAGTACCACATTTACTAAACATGTCATTCATTATTGTGATTATTTCTCTATGCTCTAAAAAGAATAGTATTTGCCATTTCCTGGAAATCTATCCAGTAATTGCCTTACCACTCACAAAGAGGACAAACCTGTCCTTCCATCCAATTAATTAACATATTTCACATGGCACTCCATGCTCTTTATGTTTTTCTCATAGTGTACTTTACATTTTATGGGAAGCAAATACGCGTGCAGACACACAGCATGGTACATGAAGTATATTAACAAATTATCTGCCAGTCCCCTTTCAAGAATTGATTTTTCTTCCTATATAATTGCTCTTCAACTGAAGGTCATGAAATATGCCTAATAAAAGAGTTAAAAGTTTATGAGAATTTTATAATTTTCTGTCACATTGAAATAACAGATCCATTTTAAGTTCTTATTAGATAAATTAAACCCCAAGCATTCTCAGAAATCAATTCAGGCCAACCTACAGCTTTTAGATGTGGAGTAGAAGATAGAGGGCTGGAAATTGTAAATAGCCACATCATAGACAGCAGTAAGTAGAAATAAACACCAGGGTTTCTGCCATAGTGTAAAGGTTTATTCTTTGTGCTCATGAGTTCACTCAAGTATAAAGTGGCAATCCTAAACAGAAAGTAATAATTATCTTGAAGAAATAAGTACTCACTAAAGAGACACTGTGAACTAGAAAGCATCTCTTTTCTTTTTCTAATCAATTGTGGTATGTGTGAGTGTGTGTGTGTGTCTGTGTCTGTGTGTGTGTGTGCATGCTCATGTTTAATAATGCTACAACAAATGTGAGTAAGAGGACAACATCAGATGTTTGACTTCATTCTCCACCCTATTTGAGATAGGTTACATTTTCGGTTCTATTGTATGTGCTAGGATAGCTGGCCCATGAGCTATTATTTCACCATAAGAATTCTGGGGTTGCTCAAGATACTACACAGTTCAGACACAGGATTTGGAGGATTAAAGCTTGACCTGACCTGGCAGCTTTCACTCTGGAAACAAGCTCTCATTACAACCAAGCTTATTAGGCAATCTGTGAAAGAAGAAAACCAATCAAAAGACCTTCCTGGCTATAAAGCCAGGAAAGGTATCATTGATAAAGCAAGCTAGCAAACAATAATTAACATTACTTTTCTAAATGCTGCTCATGTTACAGATTTTCACAAACACAGACAAAGTTGGTGCCGAAGGATTTAACAAAGCAATAATTTTAGTAAATTTATGCATGAAATGTGGTGAAATAGTATATATTATGAAGTTGTATGAGAAATAACTGTACAACATAAAAATAAATCTTTTCCAACAGAAAAAAAACAAACAGTGAAAACAGGACAGAATCTTCAAGAAATCCTGCTAGATTTAACTGGATTCTATGTCTAGAAAAATGCAAATCAAGCCATATTCATCACCTTGCACAAATCTCATGTTCAAGAATATCAAAGAACTTAACATAAAACAGACTGAATCTAATAGAAGTGATAGTGGGGAAGAGGCATGAACTCATTAGCACTGGAGACAACTTCCTGAATGGAACACCAATTTCTCAGCCTTGAGGATCAACAATTAATAAGTAGGACCTCATGAAACAGAAAATCTTCTGTAAAGTAAAGAACACTGTCAATAGGACAAAATGACAATCTATAGAGTGGGAAAAGATCTTCACCAATCCTACAACTGACAGAATGCTTGTGTCCAAAACATATAAAGAACTCAACAAATTACAAACCAACAATCAAATAAATGAACTAAAAATGGGGCAGAAAGCTAAACAGAGAATTCTCAACAGAAGAATATAGAGTGGTTGAGAAACACCTAAAGAAAAAATAAACATCCTTAGTCATCAGAGAAATGCAAATCATAATGACGCTGATATTCTTTCATACAAACTCCAGAATGTCTAAGATTAAAAACTCAAGTGACAGCACATATTGGCAAGTATTTGGAGAAAGGGGAACCTTTCTTTATTGCTGGTGGGAGAGAAAACTTGTACAACCACCTTGGAATTCATATTGCTCTTTCTCAGAAAATTGTGAATAGCTGTGCCTCAAGACCCAGCTATACCACTCCTAGGTATATATTCAAATGAAGATCTACCATATCACAAAGACACTTGCTCAACTATGTTACTATCAGCTTTATTCATAACAGCCAGAATGTGATAACAACCTAGATGTCCCTCAGGAGCAGAATGGATAAAGGACCTGTGGTACATTTGTACAATAGAGTATTATTCAGACATTAAAAGCAAGGAAATGATGAAATTTGCAATGGTATGGATGGAGCTATAAAAAATCATCCTGAGTGAGGTAATCCAGACCCAGAAAGACACACATGGTATATATTCACTTTTAAGTAGATTTTAGCCATTTAGTACAGGATAAACATACACAAAAGATCAGTAAAAAGGAGGACCAAAAAGAGAATGCTCAATCTCAGTCATAAGCATAAATAAAATAGAAAGATATTGAAAAGAGGGAAGAAAGTAGGAGAGGGAGCACAGAGAGAAATGATGGTGGGTAATCAGACCTGAGGAAAGCAGGGGTGGGAGGACAGTGGGCCTGCAGAAGGAAGAGAAACCATGGGCAGCATATCTTTGACAAGATGGAGACCTAATATACAGTAAGCTTCTGTGAGAATATGGAGGTGACTCTAGCAGAGACTCCTAGTAACAGTGGTTATGGAGACTGAAAAAGTAATCCTCTAACTAAACTGGACTTCTAGTGGATGGATGGAAGCACCAGTCCATCTACTAAGCTTTGATCCAAAATTTACCCTTCCTAAAAGATATGCAGGGATGCAGCTAGAAAAGAGATTGAGGAAATGTAGAACCATTGTCTGGCCCAATCTGAGACCAATCCCATGGAAGACACCTAATCTCTGACATTATGAATGATACTCTGCTATTCTATCAGATAGGAACCTGGGGTAGCTGTTCCCTGAGAGGACTCACCCATCAGCCGATTGAAACAGATGCTGAGACTCATAGGCAAACATTGGGCAAAGCACAGGAAGTCTTGTGTGAAAGTGTAGGGAAGAATAGAAGTACTTGAAGGCAACAGGAGCACAATTATAAGACAAAAGGAGCCAACTCACCAGGACTCAGATGAACTGCAAAGATTGACGCAACCAGCTAAAGATATATATGGGCTGATCTTAGGACTCCTACACAGATATAGGAAATGGGCCTCTCAGGCTTCATGTGGGTCCCCTAATAAAGGGAGCAGGGGCTGTATCTGACATGGGCTCTTTTGTCAGTGTTTTGATCACTTGCCCTGTTGTGGCTACATAACAGGGCCACAGGGGAAGAGGAGGTGCTCAATCATGATGTGACTGGATGTGTTAGAGTGGGTTGGTTGAGGGGTTGCTCCCTTTTTCTGAGGACTAAAAAAGGTGGAGGGGCAAAGAAAGAGAAAATGTGAGACTTGGAGAAGAGGAAATCAAGGGCTACGATTGGAATGTACAGTGAAATAAATAAATAAATAGGTTAATTGAAAAACTTCATTTTTAAAGCTAATTTATTTATTTATAACTAATATTTTCTAGAATCTTATTCTTTTTCAATGATTGTGTGTATGTATGTGTGTGTGTGTGTGTGTGTGTGTGTGTGTGTGTGTGTGTGTGTGTGTGTGTGTAGTTGCATGAGTACATGTTGGATGTCAGAGAAATGCCTTGGCTGTAATTTCTTAGGCACCATCTATCTTGCAGTAGATTTGCTTGCACATTTATTTGTTTATTTACTTATCTGTTGTTTGTGGGTTCTGTTCAGGCAGGGTCCCTCACTGGCCTTGAGCTCATGAAATAGGCTAGGTTAGCTGGCCCAAGGTCTCAGAAATACATTGATCTTGCTCTACCCAGCACTGGGATTACAAGTTTCTGCCACCATACACAACTTTTTTATATGTAGGCTATGGGTTGGGTTCTGATGGTTGTAAGTCATGCAGTTTACCATAGGAGCCACTTCCGCATCCCCAGACCTTCTCATTTTGGTGGAATCAGTGATAGCAAATTTCTGTTCTTTCAAGGTAGATTTGAGTTAGGAGTCATTTCAAATCCATATCTGGAGATCACTACAATATGCTAAATTAGCTTTCTTATAATCAAAGGGGGCCCAGTTGACTCTGGATAGCAGGATAGCAATTAAGAGTAGTTTATAGGGCTCAGACTTGAGAATGTATGCTACTCTTGCCGGGACCTGAGTTTAATTTGCAACATCCACATTGGGCAGTTGCAACTTCCTGTAGCTCCACACCCAGGGCATCAGATGATCCCTTTTGACTCATGAATAGCTACACTTATGTGTTCATACTCTCACCCCTCCATATACATAATGAAAAATGAATAAAATAAATGTTAAATATATATATTCAGTAACAAGATATTGAATTTATCCCTCTCATATGTCCAAATATAACCGCACACAACTGTGACACAGAAAAAAAGGCTAGTTAATGTCCCTAGTCATAATAATGTTATTCATGCTTGGAGTGTGATTCTCTGGAAAGTTACTCACTGTGTCTCCATGGTAATGTGTTTATTTTGTATGGAACCTTTTCAGATACAACATTATTGGCAGAAATGTATATACTCTAAATATACAGTAAATGTCTCAATCTAACAGTTAGCCTCTTACACAAAAACGACAGCAAAGAAATGGGAATTTCCCCCAGCAGTCTGAAGTTGAGAGATGTAAATGCCTCAGCTAGCAGTAGAACTTGTCTTCTATAAAGAACTTTCACGCAGTTGTAGCAACTTGTCAGGTGATGCGACATAATGAGAGTAGAGTCCAGAAGATGATTTGTGGGAATCTCAACATGACAGGGACTGCCTAGATGTGATTGTCCTTGGCACTCAACTTAGATTTCAATATTTCTTCACACCCTTGAAATGGAACTTGCAAGGTTCATTGGATTCTTTCTCTTTTTTCTTTCAATGTACCCTTATTGAATCCCCGTCCCTTAATTTAACCTTTGTAATAGACTTATTGGGGATAGGTTCCTGGGTATGTCTTGAAGCACTAATGTGTCACATGAAGTTAAATCACAGTATCTTTTCTAATCTGATAAATTCTTTTAAACCACACCTTGCACTCTAAGTTTCAGCCATGAGATGGGCTATTTCTCCCTCCATCTGATGCTAGCCTTCTGCAAGTATCTCAACCCTTACGTGTGAACATTGTTATACATGTCTGTTTATCTCAGAATTTGGGAAATTGGGCAGGAACATTTCCAGTTTGAGGCCAGCTTTCTTCTATGTAGTGAAACCTTGTATCAAAACACAAATCATCAAACCAAGATCCAGAAAGACAGGGTTGTCTTTCTGAACAAAAACTCTCCAATCCATTGTGTTGTTAGCTATATTGATGACAGTACTCACACTCAGCTCTTTCTCCTCATTTGACAGACTCATTTAAGTCTTCCTACCTATCCACAGATAAGATGCCTAACTATGGTGTCAACTAGATTGGCTCTGTTTTGTTCCCCCACCCTTCTCTCTCTCTCTCTCTCTCTCTCTCTCTCTCTCTCTCTCTCTCTCTCTCTCTCTCTCTCTCTCTCTCTCTCTCTCTCTCTCTCTCTCTGTGTGTGTGTGTGTGTGTGTGTGTGTGTATCTATGTGCATGTCTGCAGGCCAGTGCCATTGTGGTATGTGTGTAGAGTTCAAAGATCAACATTGTTGTCAGCCCTCACATTGTTCCTTGTGTGACACAGGGATCTTGCTGTTTACCAATGGAATTATGAGGCTAATAGGCCCCTTGTCTTCTAAGGACACTCCTACCTCTGTATTCCATCTCCTTATATAATGGTAGGATTATACATGTGCTGTTGCACCAGCATTACTTGGTTTTGGGCGATACTGAATCTGGTCTTCAAACTTTTGAGACAAGTGTTTCACTCACTTAGACACATTCCCATACTCTTTTTAGTTTTTGAAACAGGTTCTCATTCATGACTTATACTGGACTCAACTCATGATCCTATTGCAGTCTCTGAAAATGCTGAGATTATAGGTGTACATGAGCACCCTCACATATTTTAAAATACTTCTTTTAAATGCTTATATATGTTGTGCAAATGAATGTTTTGCCTGCATTTTGCAAGTAAACCATGTGCATGCCTGGTGCTCTTGGAGTTCACAATAATTTGTGGAATTCTTTGAACTGGAGTTAGTGATGGATGTGAACCTATGTTGGGGGTGAGAACCAAACCTGGTTCCTCTGCAACAAGTGGTGTTAACCACTGAACCACCCTTTTTCTCCATCCTCTGCACTGATATCTTGATGAAATGGCTTCTTATTCATGCCTCCCTAATATTTTTATGCCCTTGTTATAGAAATACTTGTTTTACCTATCAGAACCTTTCATCTGAATCCTTAGATTTTCTGAGATATCACAGGCTACCAAACCCATAAGCCCACTGAGGATTCTAATTTACATTTTTTTTGACAAAGGCTTTGCCAGAGGTCAGTCTTCATAGGTTTATAAAGAGAGTGAAATAAAGCAGAGATTAAATTACTCTTGGAGTGAGGGAGGCTAAAGAAACTCATTTAAAGATCTAAAAATGAAATTGTAAATGGACCACTTGGATAAGAACAATAATTGAATAGGTTTAAAAATTCTGAATAAAATGAAATGTATAATGACAGAATCTCATGATGCTAGCAAGATGAGTACAGAGCTTAGCAAGAGCAAATGAAAACTGAACACTGAATGGGAAATTCAAAAGGAGGAAAAGAATATTATATCAGTCATTTTGAAAAGTATCTTTACTTTATGGAAGGAAATTTTAAGAACAGTAGTTCTCTCAATTTAGAGTCCCAATAGGATGCCTTCCCCTCTGTCCCAGTTTCCTGGTAAGTGAAGGCTTTTGTGGGACATGCCCCTTGGGATAGTATGCAGATATAAGTGAGTATATACCATTTGATTCTTTCTGCTTCTGGGTTAACTCACTCATTATGATCATTTCTAGCTCAATCCATTTATCCACAAATTTCGGGAATTCCTTGTTTTTAGTAGCTGAGTAGTATTCCATAGTGTATATGTACCACAGTTTCTTTATCCACTCTTCTACTGAGGGACACTTAGGCTGTTTCCATGTTCTGGCTATTATGAATAAGGCTGCTAGGAACATGGTTGAGCAAATTTTCTTGTTGTGTGCTGGAGCATCTTCTGGGTATATTCCAAGGAGTGGAATAGCTGGGTCTTGAGGAAGCCCTATTCCCATTTTTCTGAGATAGCAACAGATAGATTTGGGAGAATAGCAAAATAAAAGGATACAGAGGGTCCTAGAAATCTACAAGTAGAACAATATGATAGGCAGATTTGGGCCCAGGGGTCCCGCTCAAACTAAGGCACCAGCCAAGGACAATACAGGAGATAAACTTTAAACCCCTTCCCAGATCTAGCCAATGGTCAGAATATTCTCCACAGTTGCGTGGAGAGTGTGATATGACTTTCTCATGTACTATGGTGCCTCACATTTGACCATGTCCCCTGGAGGAGGAGACCTGGTGGCACTCAGAGGAAGGACAGCAGGTAGCCAAGAAGAGACTTGATACCCTATGAGAATATATAGGGGGAGGTAATCCCCCTCAGGAACAGTCATAGGGGAGGGAAATAATGGGAAAAGGGGGGGGGGGAGGAATGGGAGGATACAAGGGATGGGATAAACATTGAGATGTAACAAGAATAAATTAATAAAAAAAAAAAAAGAACAGTAGTTCTCAACTTGCAGAGCACAATCCCTTTGGCAATCCTTTAACTTCAAAATATTTCCATTATAATTCATAACAGTAAGAAAATTATAAATATAAAGTATCAGTGAAAATAATTATATGGTTGATGGTCACCAAACATGAGGAAATTTATCAAATTGTCACAGCATTAAGAAGGTTGATAGCCACTTTCCTAAAGCTTATTCTTAAGAATACATTGAAAGAAACATTGACCTGTGCTTTATCTTTCAAAAATTACATACTGAGGGCTGGAGAAATGTCTCAGCAGTTAAGAATACTAAATTACTTTCCAGAAGACCCAAGTTGTGGGCTCCTAGCACAGAAGTCCAATGGCATAGTCACAACTAATTCCAGCTCTAAGAGATCTGATACCCTCTGTTGGACTGCTGAAGCACCTATACTCACCAGTATAATACTTACCTCATCAAAAAATCATATAAACTATATATTTCTGAGGGAAGTCAAGAAAGGAAAATCAAGGCAAGAATTTCAAAGCTGTAAATAATGAAGAGACCATGGAGGGATTCTGCCTGTTGGCTTGCTCCTTGTGGCTTTCTAAGCTTAGTTTTTATACCAATGAGGACCACCTGAAGAGTGGTGTTATGCATCCAATGACCTGGAATCATGAACATCAAACATTAATAACAAAAATATAGTAGAGACTTGCTTACAGACAGATCATATGGAAGCGTTTTCCCAAACGATTCTATTTTGTGTTAAGATAACATACAACTTACTGATATAATGCTGTAGATCTTCAGATGACATAACATATTAAAAAGAAGCTTTTCTGCTGATATTTCTGCTGTTTTATCTTTGATGCAAGCTTCTTTTTAAAGGGGCATTCACTATTGTGGAGTTTATGTGTCAGTCTCTGATGCAGTTCCCTTTGGCAACTCATTTAATTCTCATCAAAATTTAGGAGATAAATACTTGTATATTGTTTATTTCAAGCATGATGAATTTGTATCAGGGACTATGCAACACAGGTAATAAATCTGAGTAGAGAGATTGTTGTTATAAAGAATGTGCCTAACAGTTTTTATTTTAACTGCTTTAGTGATGTTTCTCTTACAGATTTAGAAAGGGCACTCCTTCAGTACTGGGTCCACATTGCATTAAGGGTGGTGAGCCCTCCCATAGGCTCCGTGGGTGGAGCTTTCCACCACAGTTTTAAAAAAGAAACAACACCATCTTTTTAACTCCTATCAAAACTCCCTGTTTTCACCCTATCTCCCAGTACTGTAGACCCTTTGGTTGCATCTGCAAATATTTAATCCTATTTATGGTTTGTTTGCTGTTTATTCTTGTCTTCCTTATATTTACTTCTTATTTCTGATGTTATAGTCAGTGTGTTTGTGCAGAAATCTGCAGTCTGTGGCTGCCATAGAAGCTTGCAAGCTTCCTGTTGAAAGCTCTGTACATTTTGTAGGGAAGAGGACTCGATAGGATGGGACCCAACCACTGGGCTAATTCCCTGTAGATGTTATACCGTGATAGTTTCTTCCATGTGTCTAAATAATTTCAAGTATCCAGATTCCCAGTTACAAATAATTCTCCACATTTAGAAGAAGTAAGTAGTTGTAATATAAATTATCCAACTAGAGAAGATGGTTAAAAATAGACTCATCTCCCTTTCTTTTTTTTTTATCTTTTTTTTTTATTATTATTAATTTATTCTTGTTACATCTCAATGTTTATCCCATCCCTTGTATCCTCCCATTCCTCCCTCCCCCCCCATTTTCCCATTATTCCCCTCCCCTATGACTGTTCCTGAGGGGGATTACCTCCCCCTGTATATGCTCATAGGGTATCAAGTCTCTTCTTGGCTACCTGCTGTCCTTCCTCTGAGTGGCACCAGGTGTCCCCCTCCAGGGAACATGGTCAAATGTGAGGCACCAGAGTACGTGAGAAAGTCATATCACACTCTCCACTCAACTGTGGAGAATATTCTGACCATTGGCTAGATCTGGGAAGGGGTTTAAAGTTTACCTCCTGTATTGTCCTTGGCTGGTGCCTTAGTTTGAGCAGGACCCCTGGGCCCAAATCTGCCTATCATATTGTTCTACTTGTAGGTTTCTAGGACCCTCTGGATCCTTTTATTTTGCTGTTCTCCCATGCATCTCTCATTTAGAGTCCCCATAGGATGCCTTCCCCTCTGTCCCAGTTTTCTGGTAAGTGAAGGCTTTTGTGGGACATGCCCCTTGGGCTAGTATGCAGATATAAGTGAGTATATACCATTTGATTCTTTCTGCTTCTGGGTTAACTCACTCATTATGATCATTTCTAGCTCAATCCATTTATCCACAAATTTCGGGAATTCCTTGTTTTTAATAGCTGAGTAGTATTCCATAGTGTATATGTACCACAGTTTCTTTATCCACTCTTCTACTGAGGGACACTTAGGCTGTTTCCATGTTCTGGCTATTATGAATAAGGCTGCTATGAACATGGTTGAGCAAATTTTCTTGTTGTGTGCTGGAGCATCTTCTGGGTATATTCCAAGGAGTGGAATAGCTGGGTCTTGAGGAAGCCCTATTCCCATTTTTCTGAGATAGCACCAGATAGATTTCCAAAGTGGCTGTACTAGTTTGCATTCCCACCAGCAATGAAGGAGTGTTCCTCTCTCCCCACATCCTCGCCAGCATGTGGTGTCGCTTGAGTTTTTGATCTTAGCCATTCTGATGGGTGTAAGATGGAATCTCAGAGTTGTTTTGATTTGCATTTCCCTGATGACTAAGGAGGTTGAGCATTTCTTTAAGTGTTTCTCAGCCATTTGATACTCCTCTGTTGAGAATTCTCTGTTTAGTTCCAAGCCCCATTTCTCAATTGGGTTATTCGGTTTGGTGGTGTTTAATTTCTTGAGTTCTTTATATATTTTGGATATTAGACCTTTGTCAGATGTAGGGTTGGTGATGATTTTTTCCCAGTCTGTAGGCTGTCGCTTTGTTCTCTTGACAGTGTCTCCTGCCTTACAGAAGCTTCTCAGCCTCATGAGGTCCCATTTATTAATGGTTGACATTAAGGCCTGGGCCGTTGGTGTTCTGTTCAGGAAGTTGTCTCCTGTGCCAATATGTTCCAGGCTCTTTCCCACTTTTTCTTCTAAGTGGCTTAGTGTCTCTGGTTTTATGTTGAGGTCTTTAATCCACATTTGTCACCTTGCACAAAACTCAAATCATCTCCTTTTCTTGTGCTTGAGATGGAGAGAGGGAAGTTCAAGGAACAGACATGGTTATATTAGATATCTACGTAGAAGCTCACAGGCCTAAAGCTCTGTGAGGATGAATCTATCCTTCCTATTGCTTTGAGTTCTACTTGTTACATGGATGGTAACACATCAAGGAAGCCTGAGATATAACAATCACCCCTCAGTAAGAACTTGTGATACAATAGTGTTGTGGTGTGAATGTGAAATATCTTTTAAAAAACTCATATCTTTGAACATTTGGTCCACAATTAATGATGCTGTTTGGGAAGATTGTGAAATTTTAGAATTTGGACCTTTCTGGAGGAAGTGTGTTTCTGGTGGGCTTTGAGCCTTTATTAACCAACCCCACTTTCTGTTCACATTCTGCTTCCTGACTGTCAATGTAGTGTGATCAGCTCTCTCCTGATCTTGCTTATATCTCTTCCATACCTTTATCCATGTTTTCCACACCATTATGAATTCTTTCTCTGTAACTGTGGTCAGAATAAACTCACATAACTTGATTTTATATTGAAATTACTTTTATCACAGCAATTAAAAAGTAACTAAGATACAAATTAGCAGCAACCCCCTTGCAAGTAGCTTGGACAGATTAACAACCTCCTTTAATAAAGATCAAAGACCCATCCTGAAGAAGAGACCATCCTTCTCTCAAGAGAAGAGCTTGAAGCCAGAATAAGAAAAAAACATGGTTGTTTTAAAGAAATGATAAGAACATAGTAGAATAAGCAATTCCTCAGTGAGACAGACCTTTATGGATGCCAGAAGTCTCTTCCTCAATGAAATGATTTACAGACACTGCTGAGCCTTTGGAGCTTAGAAAGTAACTTCTTTGCCACATTTCCTTCTCCTTTTTTGGATATTGGCCAAAATCTTAAACATGATTACTCTGACCCTGAACAATTTCCTTTTCTTGGAGAAGACTCCCCTGACCCTCATTGCTTTCTTGATGGTTCACTTGATGGCATCTGGGCTGGGAATCTGAGGGCATTTTTAGGAAGAATTAACTGAGAGAAGACTCTCCCTAGAATGACCAGTGCCTTGCAGGAATCCAACATACAGGAATACCCTCAGGGCTGCTTTGTGTATGTTTTGTGTCTTCCTCTTGAGTGTATTTATCTCTGCTGCCATCATCATCAGATTCCAGCTTCTCAGATTGGACCACATGGACAGAAGACCAGTGACTTTTCCTGAATATCTAGGCCATCAGGCTCATTAGGAGAATGCTGAATCATCAAGCTTCATAGAATGAACAACTACTGGGTTTTCAGTTTTCCCAGCATGAAGATGACCATTAGTGTAATATCCAACCTTTGGTATTTGTAATTGAAAGAATAGATCCATTTTTTAAAATATACATTCCATTAGTTATGATTCTCTACAGAATTCTGCTTAACACACTCCCTTCTTGGCTGCATGAAGACCTCCATTTTGTGTGTGTGTGTGTTTGTGTGTGTGTGTGTGTATTGCATCCTGACCACAGTCTCCTTTCCCTCCTCTCCTACCCCACACTTTCATTTTCTCCATCTATCCACTCCTCCATTTTTCTTCAGAAAAGAGAAGGTCTGACATATCAACCAGGCATTACATATAAATACTAGGGATGTTTTCTTCTATTAAGGTTAAATGAGGCAACCTAGTAACAGAAAAGAGGAACAAATGCAGGCAACAGAGCTGGAAACAGGCCCTGTTCCCACCACTCAGATTCTTACAAGAAAGCAAATCTACCCAACTGTAAAGTATGTGCAGATGGCCAAGAGCCAAACTACGCTGGAATTTTGGTCTCTGTGAGCCCTTATACACTTAGGATGGTTGGTTCTGTACATTTTCTTGTGTTTTTGACCTTTCTGTCTCCACCAATCATCCCCCCACCTTCTTCTACAATGTTCCCTAGGGTCTGCCCATTTTGCGATGGGGACTCCTTTTGTTTACTTCTGTCAGTTGCTGGATGAAGTCTTTCTGATGCCAATTGGAATAACCCCCCAAAGTGATCTTGTGGCCTGTATGTTAGCAAGGTTGGTTATGCTAAAGATGACTTTGAGTGTCAAGTTGAAACTCACAGGGGAAATTTTTTCTTGCTTCATGATAAATAAATTATAGCAAAATTTTCAAAGGAAAAAAATCATCTGTGAACACACAATACCAGAGACACATCATTATTGAGACACAGCTGTTACTAGAGGATTCTTCTATGTTTTTGTGAATTGGTTTTAAATTTGCCATCTAGTACTTACTCCAAAATAATCCACTTTCTTATCATCTTGGCATGAAATACTATGATTGATTCTTTTATATAAAAGGAAGGAATTGAGAGGGACTGTGTACACCTTCACTAACAGGGTATAAGGAGCCTTCAAAAAGGATAGGTGGTAGTAGGCTCTACTTAGAACAATTCAAATCAGTGCCAGTCCAGGGACCATGGAAGAGCAATAACTCTCTGCCTAAGGAACTTTTCAATATTGGGAATATATAAATCCTGCCTCAAATTTCTCCTATTTCATCTACTTATAACAATTTGAATATTGGGTAAAATAGGCTTTTCTGGAAGTGTGCACTCATTGTGAGGCTAAAAGGTGGTGATAGTCAATGATAGAAGAATGCAAGCCCCATGAGACCGTGGAGCTCATCTCAGTTTTCTCTTCATATAGGAGTACATTCCTAACTTTTCTAAGTGCTTCTTGTCTCAGAGAACACTGTTACCCATCTAATGGGCAAAAGCACCAAAACTATTTGTTCAGGCATTTTCCAGTATTACTGGTCTCCTTGGATATATTCCTTCAAGTCTCTCTCTCTCTCTCTCTCTCTCTCTCTCTCTCTCTCTCTCTCTCTCTCTCTAATTCTCTCTCTCTCTAACCTGGTGTTTGATATTCATAGTCTAATATTGGTAGGATATATATCTCTGTGTCTATCTTTCATATCTCTCTATAGTCTTCCTATAATCTGTCTTTATATTTCAACTATCTATCTACCATCTATGTATCTATTATCTATCTATCTATTACTAGTTTATATCTATCATGTGCACACACACACACATACACACACACATACACACACACACACACACACACACACACACACACACACACACTAGAACTAGACTACTAGAAATAGATTTTTCTTCAGTGTGATTACAGCCTCTTCCCACTCTGGAATTGAGAGCTCTGACTGGTACAATACTGGCATCTCAGGCTTCCCATAAAAGAGGATCGGATTATTATTGTAAGACTGATCTGCCATCAAAATGAAAGCCAATGTTAACTTTTTGGCAACCTATAGTTTCACAAATATCAAGTACTCTCCAAAAGTGGAGCATTTGTATTTGATTCCGTCCACACATTCACTGACCATCATAGCACTAGTGACAATGGCCCATCACAATGATAAAAGACAACTATGATACTGCATATATACACTGCTGCCGGTCTTCTTTCCCCTTGAATCTATCTCTTGCTCAAAAAGGAAACCTCTATCTCAATACAAATAAATTCTCCTTCACTTTCTGCCCTTGAAATCTTTGTCTTACTCCCTGTCTCATATATTCCTCATTTAGTATACATAGCTCATGCTCATATGTACATGTGCATGCATACCCTTGTACATAATCATGTGAACTATAGCTACATATTTTTATTAATGTACTCTTTCAAGCAGAGTAAGTGACAGTGAATTAGTGTATGAGCTCAAGAAAGTATGACATAGTCCTTCTGCCTTATGCTTCAAGGTATCAGAAAACACCAGGCACTTGTTGTTACTCTCACGATCAAAAGGGTGATAGGCTTGGCAATTGTGATTCAGTCGGCCAGATGGGAAGAAAAGCTGTTCTTTATTTGAGGTACAAAAGAGGTTGAAGTATGTATGTTCAGTGCACTATTAGGCCCACTGTCTCTGATTTTACGTCATTCTAGGCAATTCTAGTTATCAGGGTCTATTCCACATCTGCTCCAACAGATAAAATCCTTGCCCTGATTAAGTTGTTACCTTTCTGTCTTTGTTTCCTCCACCTCTCTCCTCTCTCTCGACTCTCTCCATGTCCAGATGTGTTCAAATGCATGTGAAATCCTGAGGTCAGCAATAGCTGTCTTCCTCTATCACTTTCAACATTAGTATTTGCGGCAGTTTCTCTCACTAAATTCAAGTTGACAATTAAGTGAGACTGGTTGGCAAAGGAAGCCTCTTCACCTTCCTCCCTAGCACTGGAATTTCAAGCTTGTGACCACATCTGGCCCTTTAAGTTCATGCAGGAATCTGAATCTGGACTTCTTGCTTATACATCAGACATTTTATTACTTAAGCTGTCTCTCCAGGCCCTTTATTATTGTCTGTCCTCTTAATTGATAAAAGGGTTATGTTGCTGAGTGGTATGACTCATTGATGCAAGAACACCTCTCATTTGTATCAAGGCTTCATCTATTCTTTAAGACTTAACATTGATTTGAATCAATGGAATTATTATCTGGATCATCCCTGTAGCCTTGGCATCAAATTAGGAGACACTCAGAATTAACCCCTGAAATCTTTGTTTTGTAAATTCTCTTTCATTGAAATTTTAGCCATCAGTTACCATCTCTGGGTAAGGATTCATTCCTACCACACCAGTATCAGCTTCTTTCTCTGTACTGTGACATGTAAAGAGGCATTTCTGCATGACCAGGAGAGACAAATAGAGTAGAGATTTGTTCCTTAGTACCTAATGCTACATTCATGCTGATAGAATCTTCTTTATACACAAAATTGCACAGAAGAATTCAACTGTGCAGGAAAGTTATTCAAAAACATTTGATACCTTACTATGTTTACCAACATGAGATTTCACCCAGATCCTCTAAAAAGGTCAAACCTACTCTACTCTATGAATGTTTACACATATACACACACATACTCAGGGTTTATTGTCCTTGTTTTCAACTTTGTCTAAGTAAACCTTTCAAACTCCATCTCTTGCTTCTTACTACTCTAGCCTTTTATAGTTTGACCTTCCCTCTTTGATATTTGGCTACCATGAAACATCTCAGATCAACCTCTAAAAATTAAGTCTTAAACTTGTCAAAACCTAACATTCACTGAGAAATGAATGATCTGATTCCTGACAGACACAAAACAAATATAGTTACTCCCAACACAGTATGTATCAAGATTTGAGAAACTTTGGTTGTCAACCAAATAAGTGTGGTTTACTATCTTTATATATGTTCTGAAAAATAAATTAGCAGAGAAAAAAAAACTGATAATATTGATGTTGAATACAGAGAGATGGCTCAGTGCTTAATACTCTTGCTGCTCTTGCAGACGCCCTTGGATTTGTTCCCTGATTCTATATGGAGCCTCATAATGATTTACAACTCCAGTTCAGGCAACCTGACATCCTCTTCTGACTTTTGTAGGCAACAGGAATATATGTAGTGCACATACATACATTTGTGCAAACATTCAGTCACAAAATTAAAATAAAAATATTTTTAAATTATGTAAGCATTTTAAAATTGTATATATAGAACCTCATATTGATTAAGTCATAAGAAAAGTATACTAGTGTCCTGTTCTGTGTTTCTCTTTAATATATTAAAACCTCGAATCCAAAATTTATTTCCCTACTTTTCATTCCAACATTTACACAAGGCAATATGATAGAGAAATCTTTGTCAAGAAACATAATAAAAAGGTCCAGAAAACACTGAAAGTTTGTTACTAACCATTGCCAATGGTTACTCAACACACAAATACAGAAAGCATTTCTTCTAAATCTTAGTCATATTTTTTTGAAAAACAGCAACAATAAAAACCATCTAGATAGTCACTGGACTAGAGTTACTTTCTCACAATTGGGAGCATAGATTAGAGGCTCATTGCATCAGGAATCGAGTATGAATTCCCAATACCCATGTGAAAAACTAGGTGTGCTTTAAGCATACAGAAGGACACCACAAAAAGATCCCTGAAGTATGCTGGTACAACAGGCTATCCACTTGAAAAACCAAAAGTTCATCAACCCCTGTGTCAAAAAAAGCTAGAAAGCAAATGAAGCATACATGTAATATGGCACTCTGGTCTCCACACTTATTTGCCAAATGTGCATGCACAAACCCATAAACACACGTATACAGTGAATACATACAGAAATTAAAATTTTTGTTCCAAATTTTTCTAGAATGAAAATGTTCATTTTGCCAAATGAATATGACTAAAATAAATCCAATAGCAAATAAATATTTTAAACATCATTTTGTAAGGTTATAAAACACAAGATAAAATAAGTTCTTGTTCTTTCCTCTATTATTAGCTCCAACACTAAGTTTGTTCCTGCATCTTCATGGAAGTTTAGATCTGCAGTAAAGCACCATCATATCAAAATATGAAAGAACCCAGTGGTAGAGGAAGATGGAGCCACCCACAGACATTTGTTACAGAGTAGCTTGGGGAGAAGAACCTGGTCCTCTAATACCATAGGGGAGCTCAGTGCATCTCAATGTTGGGAGTGAATGATCGAGCTCTCATGGCACAGGGAGTTTTATCCGCTGGCTTTCCTTATCTGATTTTCTGTTTCCTAATAAACTGTCTCCGTATGTCCTAGATCTATCTAACCCTTATATCTGGAGCCAGGAATTTTCAGAAGGTTTCCTGTGAAGTCCATTACACATTTATACTATCCAGCTGCATGGGAAGCCTGATCCTGCAGGCTTTAATCTGAGGAGCAGATGAAGTTAGACGTACAAGATATTAGAGTCCTAGAGTTATTGTTCACTCTTAGCTCAACTACATTCAGGGAATATTTATTTTCCTTTAAGCCAAAGCAGTCATTTTCTTCACTGTTTATCTCATTATCTGTCATGGAGCATTCCTCAATACTGAGGGCACTTGATGCATTCTCATAGAGACATCACAAGTGCATATGTGTCAGTATCACGCTGTGTGTGGTACAATGCATATAAGTACCCAAAAGAGCAAAATAGAAGTGACAGTGGACACATAGTCAAATTATGAATTGATTTTTTACTACATGCCACATAAATATGTATACACATTTTGTACATGGACAATACACCTGACAGTAGTGCCATCCTGATGTCTGCAAGGATTAATCTTGACTGCGAACTTGACAGGATGTAGAATCACACAAAAGACAAACCTCTGGGCAACTAGTGATGCATTTTCTGAATTCTTTAAAGGAGATGCAATAGCCCTAAATGTGGGTGGTATGTTCACATCGGCTAAGGTTATGTACTGAATTATAAGATATAAGCAATCTCAGTTCTAGCGTGCATTCCTATCTATTTCTTAACTACAGATCCAAATACAGGTGCCATAACTTTCCTGTCATTACAGAGTGTATCTCCTGGAACTTCCTACTGAGCCCTTTCTCCATGGGGTTGTTTGAATACAAAAAGTCTCCACAGGCTCATATATTTGAATGTATAGACACCATGGATTAGAAAGATTAGGAGAGAAGGCCTTGTTGAAGTAAGTACAGTCTTGCTGGAGACCATGGAAGTCTCTGCCTCTGTCTCTGTCTCTGTCTCTCTCTCTGTTTCTCTCTCTCTCTCTCTCTCTCTCTCTCTCTCTCTCTCTCTCTCTCTCTCTCTCTCTGTCTCTCTCTCTCTCTCTTTCTGTGTGTGTGTGTGTGTGTATGTCTGCACATGTGTGTGTTCAGATGAAATTATAATGTTCTCAGCTACTTCTGCAGAACCATTCATGATGCCATGCTCCCTGCCAGGATAATGGACAAAACCTGGAAATTGTAACCAAGCCGTCAATTAAACGCTTTCCTTTATATGCGTTGGTCATAGCATCTCTTCACAGCAATAGAGGACTGTTATCCAATTGAATAGCTTGTTTCAAAGAATTTTGTTTCTGAAACATGGAATGTAACTAAGAAAATGCATTTTATTTAGAATGAGTTCTTCCTAGAACAGATAAACATACTAGACAGGTCTTCCAAAATTAAGTAATAGGCTGTATAATAGAGCTTAGTAAAGTTTTTTTTTTCTGATGCCTGCTAGGTGTTCTCTGAAATCTCTTTACTGTCTTTGTTTGTCATGGGAACTCATACTGTTGTGCCACTTGGATATTCCTCTTACTAAAAAGTAGAACAACAAAGCTCCAGAGATGTCGCCGCATTATAAGTGGATATTTCTCTTTGAGAGGACCAATGTTGAGTTCCCAACACTCAGGGGCATAGTGCAAAATCACCTGTAATTCCAGTTTCAGGAAATCTGACACTTTTCCTGGCATTCCTGGTTACTAGCTCTCAAGTGTACATACCTGAATAGACAGACACACACATATAAAAATAAAAATAATTCTTAAAGTTTAGAAATGAATCTGAACTTTTGTTACCATGCAGGAAGACAATCATTAGCACCACATGAACTGGTGAGGTGGTACATGCCTGTAGGTCACTACATTAGAGGTAGGTATACACAGGGTTATGTGAAGATTAAAATAATCTTCAGCTATGTCCTAAGTAGGAAGCCCATTTATACTAAATGTGATCCACTATAAAGACAAATTGTATGATTTTGTTGAAAACTGCTATTAAACATGTAGGGAGAATGATGGCTACACCTCCACACAGCTAGGGAAAAAATGTGTTTATTTCCATGTGGCATTAAACTCCTATCAATCTTGAACTCTACAATTTGACTAACAGATTATTGGTCACTATGAAATTGGCAGAAGGAAATAAATGAAGGCCTATTGACAGCTGCAGGAGAAGCCCAAGTCCTGGAAAAGGATTTTACAATTATTTTTATTATTTTTTTTATTAATTTATTCTTGTTACATCTAAATGATTATCCCATCCCTTGTATCCTCCCATTCTTCCCTCCCTCCCATTTTCCCCTTATTCCCCTCCCCTATGACTGTTCCTGAGGGGTATTACCACCCCATGTATATTCTCATAGGGTATCAAGTCTCTTCTTGGTAACCTGCCACCAGGTCTCCCCCTCCACGGGACATGGTCAAATGTGAGGCACCAGAGTAGGTGAGAAAGTCCTATCCCACTCTCCACTCAACTGTGGAGACTGTTCTGACCATTGGCTAGATCTGGGTAGGGGCTTAAAGTTTACTACCTGTATTGTCCTTGTCTGGTGCCTTAGTTTGAGCAGGACCCACGAAAGCCTTCACTTATCAGGAAACTGGGACAGAGGGGAGGACAACCTATTGGGACTCTAGATGAGAGAAGCATAGGATTTTACAATTCTTACAATTTATTAGACTTCCTTTCAAGGAAGAATAGACCAAATAAAGATTATGGGTAAGACCACACCCCAGATCTGCCTCAGGACTTCATAGCTATGCATACCATTGACTCTCTACTTAAACCTAGGTCTGTCGCAGTACACCAAAAATGAACTATGAGACATCATTGTACTCTCCCCCAACCTTTCAAGTGCAGACATCTTTTAAAAAGTTATTTTTCCATTACACAATGTTCCTTTAATTGACTTATTGAAGACAGATGGAAAAGTTTGGCTTGCTCAGACTTCCAGGACCCTGGCTCTGACTATCATGTTAGATCCCATCATTTCACCTTTCTATATTCCTGTCTGTCCTTCACTAAAGTTAAAAAAAATCAAAGTAAACTCCTTTTCCATAGAGGATGTCAAGACTTTAATGTCACATATATCTGCATTAAATAATATATTCTAATATGCCTTGACTACTTGCCTTAACCTTTATTAAGGAGAGGGATATATTTGTCTGCTCCTATGATACTAAATTGATTCATCAACCTTGCAAAAGAGGCTTATCTGGTTTTGTTTGTTTGTTTGTTTTCTTTTTCTTCTTCACAGTGTTTTTGTAGTTATCCTTTTATCATCTGTTACCTGCATCATCATGGTACTTAGGAGCAAAGACACTTAAGTCCTGTGTTATCAATTATATCTTAAAATTAAACAATCTAATTTATTTCACTTTGAATCACTTTTGTTCTTCTAACAACTTAAGGCAACATCTTCTAAATATCACTCAATGGATGAGGAACTGTAATAGTTTGGATCTTGAATGCCCTCATAATCCAGTGATTTTTATCAGAACCCTGGCCCTTTGGGGACGTGGTGTAATGTGGGGAGCCGGAAAACAGTTTTTGGTATTAGGATGTGCTTTTGAAGAGAGTAACAGAATCTCAGCACTTGCTTTATTCACTTATTCCATCCTGTTGTGAGTTAAATAATTTTTTCAGGTGTCCCCACCATAAGGTTGCTTCACTACTGGCCCCTAAAAAGGTGACAATTGATCATGCATGAAACTGTCCAAAATTATGGGTTGAATAAACCCTTCATTTTTCCATATTTTTATAGGTCTGGTGTATGTATGTTTATGCAGATTTTGTGTGTAGTTACATATGAATGTGGGTACACATGTTTCTGAAGGGCAAGGCTGAGATCAGTAATCATCCTCTGTCCTTTTCAATCTCCCTGGCCTCAGCCTATGGAATGGAGCCTCATGAAAGGCTTGAATTGTTTTCAAAGAATGCTTGTCAGGATTGTGGGAGGAGAAATGAGCACTCTATTGAGATGTTGAACAAAGAGCAGCATTTTGCTAAGGTATTTTTTAAACCTTGAGAACCTTTTAGATTCAAAATAAATCAATAATATAAATAAATGTCATTCTGTAAAACCTGACATGAGGTATAAAAACAGAAGCCAAACATATCCATAAGAACCTCTTCTGCTATTTCTTTCCTCAGCCCAAAATAACCTTCGGGCACCTACTATGAGTCTTTAGAAAACTGCTAGGGAAGATGTTTACAGTGCTCATACCAAAAAACCCAGGTCATTTATCCAGACATTAATTCATATCCTGGTATATTTCTTCTACTATTAAAATAGAACTGTGAATAAAAACACCTTGGGAAAGCAAGAACACCTGAGATCACATCTCTGAGTAATAAGGATGACCATGTGTGTGCTGGCTACCCCAACACTGAGTATTCAGAGAATAGCCTATATCTTCAGAGCTGTAGGCCAGTCAACACAGCCAAAATGATGGGCTTCAGGTTAATAGAGAAACCCAGTCTCAAAAACTGTGGTGAAGAGGAACAGAGAAATAAACACAATGGCCTTCTCTACCCTCCACACATGTATATATGAGCATTGGAGCACACACATTTCTATAACATATGAACAACACATGTGCACTAAAGTGTACATTGTAGAGGTAAAATTTTTCCACAATTTCCCGTATATTTAATATCAATTACAATAGATAGCAGCACTTTCTCACAATTCCTATCTTATGAGCTAGAATGTACAAAATCAAAGGGCTGCTTGGATAGTTGAGTAGATTTCTACATAGGTAGTTTTCCAAATCCTAACATCACTGTTTACATTATGAGAGAATGTTTTGTTTTTAAAATATATTTTGCATTATGCATAGTGAACATATGATACGGTTAAAAACAGACACCTACAAATAAATTCATTTTAAGACTCCAATTAGGATACCCAGGCTCAGATCAAAATAAGCGCAGCATAACGAAGTGGAAGCCCCCTAAGTATATTATACACAGGAAAATAATTCTTACAGTATGTGCCTTTGTGTGTCTTCTCAGCTAGTGCTAAAACATCTACTCAGCATGCACCTGCAGTAAAAGAAAAAATATGTGGCACTGAGATGTAGACAGAAAAAGTTCCTATAAATCAAGGCGAGATGGCTGTTCTACCTAGCTTTGGCAAGGTGCTTTCCATCTTTAGCTACATTTTTTTTTTTTTTTTTTTTTTGCTTCTTAACACACAGAAACTGCAGGCTGAAGAGCACAGAAACAAGCAATAGGATGCATAGATATTCTACTTCTCAGCTATTTAGATGAAATGGTGAAAGACATTACTGCCAGCTTCAGGCCTCCCTGTCTTTCTGTAAACCCACCTTAGCAGCCTAGGGCTCCATGAAACCAGTACTTAGAAACTGGAAACCTTGGCTTTCTACAAATACATCATCCTGAAAAGGCTCACTAGGAAAATGCTTTGCAAGCTACAGTTATGAAGAAAAGATGTCAAGAATTCTAAACTCTACAGACAATGTGTAGAAAATGACTGTAATCATCCACATGGACAATCTTGGTGCCACAAACAAGCCGTTAACAGTTGATTGTCTGGATAGGAGTTTAAAGTTTACTGCCTGTAGTGTCCTTGGCTGGTGCCTTAGTTTGAGAGGGACCTCTGGGCCCAAATCTGCCTATTATAATGTTCTACTTGTAGGTTTCTAGGACGTTCTGGATCCTTCTACTTTGCTATTCTCCACTGCTTCTCTCATCTATAGTCCCAATAGGATATCCTCCCCTCTGTCCCAGTTTCCTGGTAAGTGAAGGTTTTCGTGGGACATGCCCCTTGGGCTAGTATACAGATATAAGTGAGTATATACCATTTGAGTCTTTCTGCTTCTGGGCTAACTCACTCATTATGATCATTTCTAGCTCAGTCCATTTATCCACAAATTTCGAGAATTCCTTGTTTCCAGATCTAGCCAATGGTCAGAACATTCTCCACAGTTGAGTGGAGAGTAGGATATGACTTTCTCACATACTCTGGTGCCTCACATTTGACCATGTCCCCTGGAGGGGGAGACCTGGTGGCACACAGAAGAAGGACAGCAGGTTACAAAGAAGAGACTTGATACCCTGTGAGCATATACAGCAGGAGGTAATCCCACTCAGGAACAGTCATAGGGGAGGAGAATAAGGGGAAAATGGGATGGAGGGAAGAATGGGAGGATACAAGGGATGGGATAACCATTGAGATGTAACAAGAATAAATTAATTAAAAATATTCCAAAAAAAAAAAAAACAGTTGATTGTCAACTTGATGGGGTTTATATGTCCCCAGGAAAATAGCCCCCCAGGGACATGAATGTAGGAAATCTCTGGATTGGGTTAATTAAGATGAGAAGACCCAAAACTGTGGGGGTTATTGTTCAAAAGGGTGGAATTCCAGAAAGATGAAAAGGAAAATGAACTTGGCACAAATCTGCATCTATCTCTACTTCCTCACTATGGATGTAAAGTGACCAGCTATGCTTAAATATTGTCATCAGCATACAATCCCTGTCATGATGAACTTACTGTACCTAGAGAACTATCTGACAAAATTTTCCCTTTCTACTTGAAGTCACTTTCGTCATAGCACTGTGAAGAGTAACTCATGCCCAACGGACAGAAAAAATAATCTGGATTTGACATCTTCCACACCTTTCCAACCACATTGTCTGCATGTACCACAGCTTCACTGCATTTTAAATTAGTCTCTGGAAGCTACACTGCTTCAAGTATTTGCAAGTATTTGTAGTAACATTATAGAGATACAAGTAGGAAAATCTAGTCAATATTACCTGTAAAATTCTTGGTAAGGGCCAAGCTTTTGAAGGTTATGAGAAGAGAATAAATTTTGTCTTTTAATTTTTTTAGTTGAACAGATATAAACCAATTCATCTACTGGTAGGATAGGAGAGGTATGAAAAACAGATGCTGATTCTGGAGTCCCAGAGCAATTATGCCAAAGAAAATACAACTTTGAGGCTATGTGTGAGCTTCCCTGGCACAGTGCTTGCACAACATGTGAGAAGCTTTTTATTTGATCAGCACACCTGTAACCCAGAACTCAGGAAGTCAAGGCAGGAGGACAAGAAATAAACCCCAGTGAGTTCTAGGACAGACTTATTTACATGTAAAAAGCAGAGGGAGAGATGAGGAATGAAGGAAGGAAGGAAGGAAGGAAGGAAGGGAAGAAACTTTCTATTCTCTCAACTATTCCTGCTTCCAACTTTTTTCAGCACACTTCTCTTGTGACAATGCCAATGCAGTACTAAATTATCTTAAGACACATTTTTTTATGCTTTGAGAAGAGAAGTTGCTATCATGGTAAAGGAGATACTAGAAAATTTTCTTTCTCTGTTATAATATATTTAATGATCATGTTCTTAAAATAGTAACTTTAAGAAATTTTCCAGCCATTCCTGTCTGATGAGTAAGAGTATAATAATTGAAGGTCATCACCTCCTAGTCTATTTTGGTTATCAACCAAATTAGTAAGTGTGAGGGATGATCACATATAAATAATGACACAAGGTTAATTGAAAACCAATGACAAATACTTTTGCACAGTGTAACATGTAAACACATGATTTCCAGCCCATGCAGGGCCCATGTCCTATCAATTGAATCCCTTTTTTACAGGGCTTATACGATAAGCAATCAATGAACTATAGTCTCACTTACTGATGAACTTCACTTTTGCTACAAACTCACATATATCCAACACATTTCTTATTTTAAGCCCTGTACTTTATAGCTCAGAAATATTTGATGTCTTCAAGAACAAAGAAGTTATTGGCTTTGAAGAAATTACTATCTCCTACCTGAAGGCTGATTTTATGCTGCGCTGATCTAGAACCTTCCTCCTCAGCTTATGAATATTTCAGGTTATCTGAAGATCCTCTACTCCTGTTTTTGAGCCAAGATACCACTTGTTTTCCTTCCCCATTCATATATTTATCTAATAATATTGCAAAACTCCCTGGACTTTTCTTTGCAGTCATGTATGGGTATATTCCTCATTTTACATTAGAGAAATATGACTAAATTTTCTGATCTAATACTTTTTTATCTCAACTCCTTCTCCCTCCACCCAGTGTGTGTATGTTTCTTTGTCTGTATGTGTGTGTGTGTGTGTGTGTGTGTGTGTGTGTGTCTGTGTGTGTCTGTGTGTGTGTATAAATGCATATGAATATAGAAGGCAGAGATCCCACTTGTTTATTTCTCAGGATCTGTTCACATTTTTTTTTTAAAAATAGGTCACCTTTTATTTTGCTGTTCTCCCATGCGTCTCTCATTTAGAGTCCCAATAGGATGCCCTCCCCTCTGTCCCAGTTTCCTGGTAAGTGAAGGCTTTTGTGGGACATGCCCCTGGGGCTAGTATGCAGATATAAGTGAGTATATACCATTTGATTCTTTCTGCTTCTGGGTTAACTCACTCATTATGATCATTTCTAGCTCAATCCATTTATCCACAAATTTCGGGAATTCCTTGTTTTTAATAGCTGAGTAGTATTCCATAGTGTATATGTACCACAGTTTCTTTATCCACTCTTCTACTGAGGAACACTTAGGCTGTTTCCATGTTCTGGCTATTATGAATAAGGCTGCTATGAACATGGTTGAGCAAATTCTCTTGTTGTGTGCTGGAGCATCTTCTGGGTATATTCCAAGGAGTGGAATAGCTGGGTCTTGAGGAAGCCCTATTCCCATTTTTCTGAGATAGCACCAGATAGATTCCCAAAGTGGCTGTACTAGTTTGCATTCCCACCAGCAATGAAGGAGTGTTCCTCTCTCCCCACATCCTCGCCAGCATGTGGTCCTAGAAATCTACAAGTAGAACAATATGATAAGCAGATTTGGGCCCAGGGGTCCCGCTCAAACTAAGGCACCAGCCAAGGACAATACAGGAGGTAAACTTTAAACCCCTTCCCAGATCTAGCCAATGGTCAGAATATTCTCCACAGTTGAGTGGAGAGTGTGATACGACTTTCTCACGTACTCTGGTGCCTCACATTTGACCATGTCCCCTGGAGGGGGAGACCTGGTGGCACTCAGAGGAAGGACAGCAAGTAGCCAAGAAGAGACTTGATACCCTATGAGAATATATAGGGGGACATAATCCACCTCAGGAACAGTCATAGGGGAGGGGAATAATGGGAAAATGGGGGGGGGAGTAATGGGAGGATACAAGGGATGGGATAAACATTGAGATGTAACAAGAATAAATTAATAATAAATAAATAAATAAATAAATAAATAAAGGAAAAAAAAATAAAAAAATAGGTCACTAATTGGTCTGAAATCCAGCCACTTGTTATTTAGTTAATTCCAGATGTAGTCAAGTTGACTATCCAGAACAGATATTGCAATCTATATCTTACCCACGATGGGTACACAGTGGCAAAAGGCCATGTAAGGACAGGACTAAGGTTTTCTGTCATTAGCAAGCCAAGAAATGACTATCCTCAGGAGGTGAATGTGCAAGTACCATGATCTTGAACATGTAATTTCTCAGAACCATGAAACAGAGATGTGTGCATAAAAGGTCTGTGTATGGACTTGTTACTTGAATGAGAGCAAGCTGGGAAAAAAGAAAAGCTTCCTTCTATGTTTTTATAAGTTGTCACCAAAATGTGTGCCTGGGTTTAAGAGTGAGGAAATTTTTTGTAATTAAATCATTTGAAGTGGGTACAACAGCTTTTAATTGAGATCTTTTGATGTGAAAAGATCCATCTTTAATCTGGGCCACACATTTTTGTGGCAACCTAAATAAAAGAAATAGAAGAGGAAAGCTTTTGCTTTTTTCCCCCCTTTTTTTCTTTTTTTCACATTTTTCATTAATTTATTCTTGTTACATCTCAATGTTTATCCCATCCCTTGTATCCTCCCATTCTTCCCTCCCTCCCATTTTCCTATTATTCACCTCCCCTATGACTGTTCCTGAGGGGGATTAACTCTCCCTGTATATGCTCATAGGGTATCAAGTCTCTTCTTGGCAACCTGCTGTCCTTCCTCTGAGTGCCACCAGGTCTCTCTCTCTAGGGGACATGGTCAAATGTGAGGCAGCAGAGTACATGAGAAAGTCATATCCCACTCTCCACTCAACTGTGGAGAATGTTCTTTTTTTCTGGCTTTCCCTCACTCTCTTGACAAGTTCATAGAATTACCACAGGTGCTAATTCTATTGCTGCCTAACCTGACTTAATTCAGTATCAATGAAAAAAGTCTGTGACATGCTCTGATAATTAATATCATTTTTCAAAAATTTGGCTTTTGTCTCAATGTGAGAATGAGTATACAGGAGTCTCTCTCTCTCTCTCTCTCTCTCTCTCTCTCTCTCTCTCTCTCTCTCTCTCTCTCTGTGTGTGTGTGTGTGTGTGTAGATGCATTCTATTTATGGATGGAACCTTTTCAATATCTGATTTCCTAAACTTAATAAAAAGAAGAAAGGTAGCCAAGCACAGTAATCTTTTCTCTCCTCCCTGTCTAGATACACTGTGACCAGCTGCCTCATGCTCCTGCTATGAGTTACCTAACATGATGTACTATGTCTTAGAACTTTGAACCAAAGTAAAACTTTTCTCCATTAAGTTACATTTCAGTTATTTTGTCATAACAACAACAACAACAATGATATATAAGACAAATGTGCAGGACCCAAAGGTGATATCTAAGAAAGAATAAGATCTGTACAGCTCTCAACATAGGTGAAAAACAGCTTATCCAAAGGAACTCCAGAAGATGGTTCTGCAATATTATTACAGTGGTAATGTATTCAGTGGTTGCTGAATACACAACAAACATAGGCTCCTTCTAACTTCCTATTTGCTTTACATATTTTAATGAAATGGGTATGCTTATGTAATTTTTTATAAAGAATTAAATCTTGGTTCAGTTTTTGACACTACAGGACATAGACCATATAGGACATTTGAAAGAGTTGATGAGATTTTGATTTTCTAATAATTAGTGCTTGCAACAACAATTCACATCAACATATAATATTAAGAAACAAGCGTGTGGAGATGGACTTTTCAGAGAGTGTTGGAACAACTGTCTAACTCTTAATATATATTTTTAATCAATGAAAAAGAACAGTGAGAGAGCTCATTGCTGTTAAGACTGATAGCTTGTTTTTAGTCTCTGTTGATTCAAAAACAGGAAATAGATGACAGGCTCCTGTAAATTGTCTGCTGACCTTCACACACATCCTAAATAAATACTCATGGAGCAGTATTTCTTGAGAGTTCACAGTCATCTTTACCTGGATCGCAGACCATCATTTTAAGTACTCTACAGTAAGCTTGGTTTGGTTACAGAAAATTTTTCCTCCTGTGTTAATGACTTTTCTCTTGCTGTGAAGGGACACCATGACTAATGCAATTTATGAGAAAGAACGTGTGATTGGAAGTTTGTTTATTGTTTCAGAGGGTGAGTCTATGACTATCATGTTGAGGAACATGGCAGCAGGCAAGCAGAGTCTGTTGTAGTTGAGAGCTTACATCTGATACACGAGTTGGGTCAGAATGAGTGTGGAAGCTTTTGTGTGCTTTTACAAACTCAAAGACCACGCCTAGTGACACATCTCCTCCAAGGCTACACCTATTCCAATAAGGACACAAGGATACACCTCCCAAATGACTCAATTATACTAATTAAATGCCAAGTATTCCAATATCTGACCCTATGGGCCCATTCTCATTCAAATCACCACAGATTGGGAAATGGCTGTCAGTGCTGTTAACTGTAGACAATGGTCCTTATAGCTCTGAAGTCAAGCTCTTTGAAGACACTTGACACTGACCTTGAAGTCTTCCCTAATCTTTTTAAATTAAGGTTGCCTAAAATCTCATGAGTCAATCTTCTAATAGTAACATTGTTTGGAAAGATCTAATAATGTAAAATTGTCTTTAAGAAAAGCTTTCTGAAAGAGCCATTAGGGAAATTGATGAAGCCTGATATATTCTTACTCCCTCTAAGGTGTCCTTAAGGAAGGAGTATGTATAGTAAATAGGAGTGTGGAGGAAGAAGGGAGGGAATAAAACTATAATGGGAATTTATGGTTCTTGCCAGTTATAACCTTTCCTACTGGAGGGATGAAGAGATAAAGACTATAAATAGGAAAAAGGGATGTTACTCATTGTCCAAGATGTACCACACATATGCATATTTTCTGACTAAGCATAGCCTCTTTTTCTCTTCCACATCCATGACCCAAGAAATAAACAATTACACTATCAATTATGTGCACAGACATGTATGTATGTGTGTAAAAAATAAACAGCACAAATATCTCCACTTAGGTTCTTTCTTAGAGATCTCAACATGCAGCTGTCATCATCTTATATAATGCCAACATTCCCAAGAATCATTTCATAAATGGACTTTATTTCTGATGGTGAGAAGAGAGATCCATACTTCTAATGAGTCCCTAAGAAGGTTCTTATATGTACATTCATTTACCCAATCTTGGTGTTCATATCAATTAAGAAAGCAATTCAAATTCTTTGCAGATAAAGTCTACCTGGAACAGACACACTATTTAAGCATGTTCCTCATTCATATTTTAAAATGAAAAGCACATGTTTAAGTTAGAATGATGTCTCAGTGAGCGTGAGCACTCTCTAGATAATCAAGAGTACCTTTTTTTTAATTCCCAGAACCTGAATTAAAGCTGAGCATGGATGGCACTAAAGCATGAAGACCCAGCACTGGAATGAACACAGGAGATTAACAAGGGTTCACTGGACACCTAACCTTGTAATGGTGAACTCCTGTGTTCAAGGAGAGATTCTGTCTCAAAAAAAATTGTGGTGTGGAGCCAAGAAGATGGTTCTGGAAATCATGGCTATTGTGGGTAGTACATGTGTAACACATGGCTGACAGCATGAGTATGATCCTGGGATCCCATGGTACAAGGATTGATCATCTAGCCTACACACACACACACACACACACACACACACACACACACACACACAGACACACACACACACACACACGGAGCAGTTGATTAAAACAAAAGTATCCCCAATATCTTTTATCTGTAGATTTTTGTCCCAAGACATCAGATCTACCCTTGGGATAGGACAGAGCTCTCTGTGAGGTATGGGTGTTCTGTTCACCCTCCTAGAGCTCCTCTTGTATTTCATATCTGATTTGTCAAAGTGAGAAACTGGCTAGAGAGAAGCAGGGCATTAAGACACTGTTAAAAAGCATATTAGTTACAAAGTATTACATCTTTGGGATATGGAGAGGCTTAGGCCATGGCTTTAGAAAGAGGTTGGGATTCAGTACTTCCTCCACTGTGGACTATGGAGGCTTTCAGTCATCACTTAACAAGTTTACCCATGGCTTTCCCTCTGTATCTATTAACTTAGAAAATATTTGTCTTTCCCATCCTACTTCAAAGGTCCCTCTGAAATTCAAATCAGAACATAGCAGTGCCTTTTTATATTCTCATAAAATGTCCTTTGTAGATATTTTTCAGCATCAGTCAGGATCTGTATCCTGCTGTAACTCTTCAGTCAACATTTCCCACTGAAATGACTAATTCACCTATCCTGAGTGTCTTTAGCAGATACCAGGCTCTGTACATAGTCAGTCCAATTTACTCAGCATCACCAACATTTGTCAGTGATGCTCCCGGACCATCTACAAATAAGAAACCTAACTCAACAACTAAGAACAGCTGAAAATTTGCCTGTGGCCATTGAGACTGAATGCGATCTCTCTGACCCAAGACTCATGTTCTTTCCTCTTTTACAAAACCTATTTTCCACATCTGCAAGAGAATTTTTCCATAAGGTCACTTTTCGGTTTTATATTTATACATAAGTGCATTTATTTCTTAATCCCCAAAGCAGTAAAGCAATGGATACTTCATTTAAAAAACAAACTGAATGTCAAGGGCTAGCATTTCCATGCTCAATTCAGCTTAGTTTATTATTTTTATTACTCAAACAGACAAATCCTGGTTTTCTTCTTCTGGTAACCTCTTAAGCTCATTTAAATTATGGGCAGCTTAAATTTCCTACACTTTAATTTTTGTTTAATTTTATTTGAGCCTTCGGCTAATATGGCTTATTACATAAAATAGCAAAATCTCAGCACATCTGGTTTGATTTGAATTTGCAGAATAGGCCTTGGTTATATGTGCTAAAAGAAATGGAAACTTAATAAATTCCAGTGGCCAGATTGATAGGTAATAATCATGTTAGAAATAAAACTAGAAGGTTGGTTATATGGTTCAGTGGATAAAGTACCAGCTGAGTGAACATGGAGAAACACGTTCTATTTTCTGAACACATATAAAGGAAGATAGAGAACCAATTCCCCAAACTTGTTTTCCCATGTTACATCCACATCACATTATGTACTTTTACACACACACACACACACACACACACACACACACACACACACACAATCTAAAATTAAATTAAAAAAAGAAATCATATAAAAGACTGAAGATGAAGCTTGTATAGTACTCTGCTTGCCTAGCACACATGCTGTTTGGGCTTGATCCCTGGTACTTCATAAACTGGATGTAGTGGAAAATACCTAATATGCAAGGACTCTAGATGTAGAAAGAGGAATGAGATTTGGAAATCATCTTTGGCCACAAATTAAGTTTGATACTGGCCTGAGATACATTCATTAATCATGTTCTTTGTTTGCTTGTTTTTAAATCTATGTGACTATCAAGTTTAGGCAAAGCAATTAAATTCAAGTTGATAAGTATATTTTAAGTTAAAGATGTGACTTAGAAGATTGCTTGACTTGTACTCACAAGTCCTTGGTTTCAATCCCTAGTGTTATATAAAACAGACATAGTAGTTCACAACTGTAATCCTAGTTCTTGGAACGTGAAGATAGGAGAATCAGAAGGTTATTGATATCCGTGACTATATAATAAATTCAATGGTACCCTGAGATGCATAAAAGCCTTTCTCAAAATATTTATTTATAAGTAACAATTTAAAAATGAATCAGAACAGATACTAAAGGAGGGTTGGCAGACATGGATGGAGCTATGGATATGTGGCTAAGACTGGCACCTCTGGGATATCACACAACAAATAAAATTTGTCTATATGCAACCAAGTATGATTTGTTCTGGAATACCAGTCAGTGCATAATAGTACTTGCTTTGCAAGCGTGGGCACTTGAGTTTGTAAAACACTGAACACAGCTAGCTGTAGGTACTTTTATTTAAAGCAATTGAGATGGAAGCAATTAAACCATGAAAAGTCACTGCCCAACATGCCAATCCAAAATAGTGAGCTTTCAGTTTAGAGAAAAATAGAAATCCTTACAGAAAGATGCAAGATAATCTGTTCTAGCCTCTGCATTCATCTACATGGGCTTGTGTATCCATGTACTCACATGCATGCACTACATATCACATGCATCATACATACCACATTTGCATACAGATCAAACAACATAGAAATGTAGACACACAAATACACACTTACACACACACACACACATTTTTCAGATTGGCACCAAGGGGAGACACTTCACACATGAATGAGAAGTTTATATAGGTCTTACCCTTCTCCCTTGAAAAGACCTGGCTTGTGCAATGGATTGCTGAAGAACTGTGTACTTCTCAATGCCCTTTTTGATGCCCTGCAGTACCGTGTATTATCACTGGAATAATTACAGCAGTCTTGCCTGACTAAATTTCTAACAAATTGCATGGCTGCTTAGCAATGTGTTGTACGATCAGGTCCAGGAGAGATTTGAAATGCTGCCATAGAAAGACCATTGCTAAGTTACATAGGAGATTGCTAAAATGATGGAGGACAAGGAGAGCAGTAAGCACCATGGCCCACATCACCTGACTATTGAATATTCTTGTAATTTCTTTCTCTCCATTGTCCCCAAGCCCTTGCTAAAGACTGGAGCAACATCTGATGTTTCACTGCCTTTCAGCAGACACCAAGTTTTCTTTGGTCTTTGCCTTTGAACCTTAAAAAGTAACCCCAACATTTATAGTCAGTCCTTGGTTTGTGCTTCAATCTCCACAAACACCTGTGGCCCCTCATTGTCTCTGTTGGTCTTCTTGTAGAGCTCCTGTCACCTCGAGGTCTTTCTATCAATTTCCCCATTTCCCAACAGATTCATATGATTGACCTAATATTTGGCTTTGAGTGTCATCACTCTACACAGACATATTTAGCTGATGGGCAGCTCAGTCTTTATGTGGGTCATCTGTAACAGAATGGGGGACTGTCTCTGACATGAATTCTATTGCTTGCTTTTCAATCACTACTCCTGCAGTCAGTCCTGATGCAACTTGATGTGTCGAGGTGGTTTAATGGTGAAGTCTTCTTCTCTTAGGAGCTGATAGAAATATGAGTGCAGAATGGTGGGACTGGGTGAAAAGGAAGGATTGGGTTATGATAGGGAAGTAAAGTGAGTAAATAAATATTTATTAAAGTAAGCCTGTTTTCCTGCTGAGTCTGGTATTTGTGACAGCAAAAGGCCTTAACTATTCTCTCCAGGATGATGAGAAATATTGCATTAAAACAATATGATGCAACCATCATTGCCTAGCAGGCAGAGCTAAAACCCAACACAAGGGAAGCCACATATTTCAAGTCCAATGTAAAAAAATCTAGAGGTACAAGCAATGCCTTACAGGGCAGTGGTGTGGGGCAAAATAGGCAGTGAGATAACATAAATGAAAGAAACCAAGGAGAGAGAAAGGCTGAAAACCCAGGAATAGTGCTATAAATATCAGACAGAGCTTGTGTAGCAATAACCCTGGTATCCAGTGGAGAAGAATGTGGATGGTGTGTAAATGACTCCTTAAGGAACAGGACTCTCATGACCCAGAAGCAATAAGACTTCAACTTTTCCTAATTTTCTGGCTCTGTTATAACTAGAAAGGAGTTTCTTAATATGTTCTCTAATTGTACAACAATGCTGTGCTCTGGGACATGTAAAAATTCAGTGGAGTCCCTCCAGATTGGACTCCCACTCTTAGTAATACAGTATTAGTTCTCATGTAGCAAATGAGGGTGATTTCCATGTGGAAGGCCTTGCTGTGGACTGAGTTGGGATCCCCCTAACTGAACTTCTTATCTCTGCTATGATAGTATGTGGAGATAGACCGTCTTTGTGGCAATTTATGTTAGATTAAGCCCCCAAATGGAATATTTTCTAGTGGTATTTCTAAAGGCATGTTTATTTTCTAAAGGCTCGTCTTAACTTTTATTCCCCTTTCTTCTGTCCTTTGATTTTTTTCCACCTCCCCTCTCCTGTTTCATGTAGCTACCAAGGTAAGAACATATGGAAATACACATAGAAACTGGGCACTTATACAGGGTCTCTGTTCTCAGTATTATAGCTTCTAGAAACACACACACACACACACACACACACACACACACACACACACACACACACACACACACACACCACCTCCACTGCTGCCGCTGCCAGTAATAAAACTCACATGTTCATTATTCTAGTTACACAGTTTAGATAATTTTTTCTTTTTCTTTTTTTTTTTTAATGGGAGCCAGACCTAAATCAGAGAAGCTTCTTTATCTTCCATAATGTTAGAAAAAGAGGCTTTGACATGGTAACATTTAATGAATATGAACAGCGAGACGCAGGTCCAGAAAGCAACATGGCTTCACTCACTGTAAGTGACACCACAACTTTCCATAGAGACTTTGGGCCTCAGATCTGGCCAGCCAACAAAATTCTGGTTATCATCACCATTTCTCTATTGAGTATATGGCCATAGAATCTTAGTTCTGAGCTTTACTAAAACACTTGAAGGAGAAAAGGTTGCCCAATGTCCTATGGACTCAGTCAGGCTGTTGTCATGGGATAGTTTGGAGTTACTGTCATGCTTTGAATGTGAAAGTTTACTCACAAGCTCAAGTGCTAAATAGTTGGTTACCCAGTTGATGATACTCTCTGTAAAGAGGAAGCTTTCTTGGAGAATGTCATTGTGGCTGTAGTTTTAGGTTTTATAGTCAAGTCTAATTTTTAGATCACCCCCCCTCTCTTTCTGAGTGGTAATATAATGGGATGGACCAACTCCTGCTGTCATGTTGTCCTCAATATTGTGGATTCCAGTTCTTCAAAAACTTCCAGACAGACATTTTCATCCCTTATGCTGCTTTGGTCATAGTATATTTTTAATAGTAATAGAAAAGAAACAAGAAAAATCAGCTACCCTCCAAGTAGAATGAACTTTGTGTCAGAGAAGCAGAAAAGGAGGAAAGAAAGAGTGATGGAGAAAGAAAAAAAGAAATAGTGGGGGGAAGACAGAGGAAGAGAAGTCATGTTTTCTCATTTCATTATCTTCTTTTGATTAAATACTTTGACCTACATTAACCAGAAGAAGGATTATTTCAGCTTACAATTCTAGACCATAGTCCAGCAATGAGAAAAGGTCAAAGAAAGAACTTGAAGGCAGGCTACACAGCATTGCCTATGACCAAATAACTCACTTCACAGCAAAAGAAGTACAGCTGGAACTATGATGTATACTGCTTTATGGCTGCCTTTCAGGTTAGCTTATACTTATCCAGCTTTCTTATTCAAGTCAGAAACACTTGCATATTGATGGTGCCACCTACAGTGGACTGAACCTTCTTATTCAGTAAAAATCAAGACAGTTTCCACCAGACACACCACAGTTTGACTTGATTTAGAGAAGCAATCACCTGACTCTCTTAACAGGTGATCCTATTTTGTGTCAAGTTTACAGCTAAAGATAAATAGAAGTCAAAATAACTATTCTCTTTGAGTTTTTTCTTTTTTTTAATTTTTTAAATTAATTTACTCTTGTTACATCTCAATGTTTATCCCATCCCTTGTTTCCTCCCATTCTTCCCTCCCTCCCATTTTCCCATTATTCCCCTCTGCTATGACTGTTACTGAGGGGGATTACCTCCCCCTGTATATGCTCATAGGGTATCAAGTCTCTTCTTGGCAACCTGCTGTCCTTTCTCTGAGTGCCACCAGGTCTCCCCCTCCAGGGGACATAGTCAAATGTGAGGCACCAGAGTACGTGAGAAAGTCTTATCCCACTCTCCACTCAACTGGGCCCAAATCTGCCTATCATAATGTTCTACAGATTTTTTTAGAAGTTCATATGGTCTTAAAGTATCAAGTTAGTAAAGGCATTATTGGCTTCCTTCTTTGTCATGTAGATGTGGTTCTATCAAAAGAAAGCTTAAAAATTCTGACTCTTGGAAGATATTAAAAAGATAAAGTTGAAGAGAAGAAGGGTTTTTTTTTTTTTTTTTTAAAGTCTGAGCATTGTCAGGAGTTTTGGTAGTAGAAATGAAAGCATATTAAACTATTATCTGAACACTAAAAAGCTAGGACACATATGATATATTTGGTGTTTCCTTGGGTTATATTGGGGATTTTGCTCTTGTAGATCCAAAAAAACCATTGACTCCTAAAAGCAAGATCTGCATATAGCCTTCTGGCATCTTTCCATACAGTTCAAGCTAGTTTTATATTACTGAAAATGTGTCATTTGGTCTAAATTCTGTGTAAATGTTCACTATTCTTACTGCTTAAGTAATAATAACAAAAATATCAGTACATAGTGAATACACATAAATATTTTACTTTTGTAATAAGTTTGATTTGCAATTGATTAAATTTAGAGAATACAATAAAAGACACAAACATTAAAGGCGTGGCTTTCTTCTTCTAATATGTTACCATTAAAAAACAATGTGATCTTTCAGCTATTACCTCACTGAAGGCAGGAATTCTGTATGCTCTCTCTGTAGTCTTGTGCCACAGAAAGGCTTAGTCCACAATACACGGGGATTTGAGGATTGAATTGTTAACAAATGATTTAATGAGCCAGGTCATCTTCAAAGAAATATTCAGTGGCCAAAGGCTTTTTCTCATAAGTAGCTCCAAATCATGTAAACTTGACAATCCCTATTACCTTCATCATCTTCTCACAGTTTGTTTAAGAACTGTAGTCTAAATCTTGTTTACAGAGAGGGATCTAATCTTGACACTCTCTACATAAGACCAGATTGTCACTATCTTACCCAACCTCGGAATATGAGGGAGACCTCTCTTAAGTGCCTGTGACATTCTTCCCATCCTCCTCTGATGGCCTGTTTTGGTGTGTTGTGTCTAAGTATTCTCAAGGCCCACTTTCTCTGTTGTACTTTTCCAATTTCCCCACTTTTTGATTTGATTTCATTTTTTATATACCAGATGTCAGCACAATGTCTTCATTTTGGAGAAACTGTTCTTGGACCTCCAGTCTGGATCAGTTGCTAAAAATTTGAGCATTCCATTCACCAAGTATTTCTATTTTGTAGAATAGTAATTATTATTATTTATGATCCCAATGTTATGATAAATTATTTTCTTAATCATTGTCACAAGTAGAACATGCAGTTTATAAAAATAAAAGATATTATCCATCTTGATCACAAAGCATCCTTCTGGCGTAAATAGAAAGTGTTTTGATGTGGATGATGATTAGGATGGTAACACAGATGTATATGCATCTTTGAGTGACAAAGAATTTTTTGTCAGTTATTTTAAAATATTTTCAACAATCCATATTTTCATCACATATTGCTGAAATTGTTATGTGATATAATAATTGTAGTAAAAGTTTTCTCAGTTATTTTTTTTCCTAAACAGAGCATCTGTCTTTATGTTCATCAGTTTTATTAACTTCTCCCCCTGACCTTGGGATGATTAAGAAAACTCCATTTTGTGACAGGAAACCTCCTTAGTAGACTCTGGCCTCTGCCCAAAATTCTTGAAAAATGAACTCTTAACAATCTTCTCCAGAATGGTGTAACTGCTATGAGATAAATAACCACTTGTCATGGCTTCTATAAAACCATATGCCTCTATATACAAGGGAGTAAGATAGCTTTTATCTTCTGCAGAGGGAAGAGAGAGATAGCTCTTTACATAGCTGAGGAGAGTGAAGCAGTTGTTTGTGAATCTGTAATTTCTACAGAAATGAGATTATTGTTGTTTCCATTGTTAAAAACGCTCCCTTATTCCCTTCTTCATGGCATGCATCTGATTTGGTTTTAAACCTGTTTCTCAACTAGACATTTTTAATAAATTCAACTAAGTCCAATTTGAATTGAGTCTATGACCATCTCTCTGTTGTATAGAATTCACAACAACCTAAGAAGATTTGTTCAACATTTCAATGGCTGCTGACATGGGGAAGCTGCCTCTTCATTTGTTAGAAACATCTGTTTGCAAAATCTCCATTAGAAAAAAAGTTTCATGGGAAAATACACAGATTTATATGTATACATCAGAAGAGAATCTGGCTAAATGTACACAGCTCCTACTCTACTTTAGTCAATTCTGGAAACTGATACTCAGCCTCTGCCTCCCACTTCCATACATGCCAAGAAATGGTCCAGATTTCTCTGGACACTAACAGCAATACATACATACATATACATATACATATACATATACATATACATATACATATACATACATACATATACATATATATATATATATATATGATTTATGAAAATGGAAAATGGTAAGGAAACTTGCAAGACAGAGAAGTATCTGGAGTCTTGTTAAATTTTCTAGGCAAAAATGAACAAACCCCTAGACAGGCAGCAGTGATAGTAAAGTATAATTTTACTAAAATCCAGCATGATGAGACCAATGAGATTATCAGATTTGTTTAAAGTTTATACATGAGGGATTGCTTCCAGAAGGATAGGAGATTTCGAAATAGCTGCATAACTGTAAAGTTCCACCTTATCATGGATGATGACCTCATGGAAGCAGCCACTGAAACTTACCCTCATCGAACCATCCACTACTTCCTTTTAATCTCCAAAATTTACTTGCGGCTGAGGATGCAGGAGAAGATATAAAAGCTGCAATCTCAAGTGAAGTTCTTATGAGTATCCATACACTGGGGAGTGTCAATTACTCCATTACCATCACTATAGACCAGACTTCCCTGACTTGTTCTACTCTGGTTTCCCTGGGTACTGGGTGTGTAGGCCAAGACAGGCTCTGGTTAAGGCCTGGAAAGACTTTATAGAATAGCTGGAAGAAAATAGATCATGGTTATTTTAATCTAATATGAAACAGAATAACTAAGGAAGGAATAACCAGTAGGTAGTGATTTGCACCTTTATGAAAAAAAAGATGAAATGTGTATATTTAGAATACTAAGAGCATATCTAGAACTCAAATCCAGGGCAGACAAGTTGAGCAGAGGAAAGATGTGATTAAATCCAGCAGTTTAGAGGCATGGTTTATTTCAAAAAGTGCACTAATTTAGTGGCTTGAGAATTAAGTCATCATCTTTACCGGCTGCCATACCCTCCCTTCTACTCTAATTTTTCTATGCATGGTCTCTTCCTTTCCCTTCACCATATAATACAGACACTTTCTTGCTCTTGCTTTTTTTTCTTTCTCTCCCTTCATCCACCCCCTTCCATGGCAGCCAAGGGCTGCTCCCAATGAACATACATTTATATATATTAACTTGCCTTGCATGAGAAGCAGTCCAATGCTCTTATTTCTATGTTGACACCCTTTTGTAGTTCTATTTTTTTTAATTATATGAAAAGTGAGAGATTTTGTCATATAATCCACCCCACTAGCATGCCTCTAGATTGCTTAAAAGCCTATGACATCATCTTGGGACACCTCCAGGTGTATGCCAGATGCCATTCAACTGTACTGCAGATATAAAAAAGACAAACTCATCTCCTTTCTCTCTCTCTCTCTCTCTCTCTCTCTCTCTCTCTCTCTCTCTCTCTCTCTCTCTCTCTCTCTCTCCCCTTCTCCCTCCCTCTCTTTCTTTACGCAAGCCTACCTGCCCCTAGGAATAAACGACAAGCGTGTGTTACTTCTCATCCAGGACAGAATGTTGCTAGTCACAGTGTTGGTAAGGTTTTGTACATGGTGGTGGCAGAATAGCCCTGCAGCTTGTGCTTGTTGAATGTGAACTCAGCAATGAAAACAAAAAGTCTCAAAAGCTTATATACACCTGCTCCTTCTCTTCTTTGCTGATCCTTTTTCATTTTGTTTTTCTACACACTGTTATTGTATAGTTCTTTCCATATCAAATAAAACGTTATTTGTTATAATAGAATGTTAGTGATTGATTTTTCCCTTGCAATTGATCAAGTTAGTCAGTATTAATTTGTCACAAGAGAAAAATACTCAACATGATATTTTATATAAAAATTCTGTCAGTATTTAGTTGACTGTAAAATCTTATTTGTTCATTTCTTGTAGTTGACCATCTTCACAAAAAAACACTGAGAGAAAAGTCAAATAACATCAAAGTGAAGTCATTTCTGAAATAAGAATGTGACTTTTTTTCATATAACCCAACCCATAAGGCTATGTACACCACAACACACACTGTCATCCCCACATAAGCGATTCACCCACCCATTCCTCTCTATCTGAAATAATACAGAGGCAAAAGACTCTTGTTTTCACATAAACAAGTGAAATTGATCCACAGAACCCTTGTGAGACAATCAGATATGGTGGTGTGCACTGGTACTCAACCACTGGGAAGACAGACACTCATGAGTCTCTGTGTCACACTGGCCAAACACCACAATATTTTAGGAAAGCTTCAGCCCAGTCTAAGGCCTCAAAATAAAGGTGATGCCCCATTATGTTCTGAACAAATATGTATCCAGGTCCACATCGTAGTGTCAGTAAAAGAAATTTCTGGTTCCTTATAAGAAAATAAATAGAGCCAGGCGTGGTGGCACACGCCTTTAATCCCAGCACTCGGGAGGCAGAGGCAGGCGGATCGCTGTGAGTTCGAGGCCACCCTGGTCTACAAAGTGAGTCCAGGATGGTCAAGGCTACACAGAGAAACCCTGTCTTGAAAAACAAAAAACAACAACAACAACAAAAAAAAACAAAAAAACAAAAAAAAAAAGAAAAGAAAAGAAATAGACTCCCTAATTATTTCAATCAACTTTTAAAATATCTAAGGGTAACCCAAAGCAAGGTGCAATGCGTCTGAAAAATGAAATCCAAGTTTGACTTTTGAGTTTGACCTTCACCCATGTATAAAATTTATTTAAAGGGATACGCTAGTTCAGAGAAGGGGGAGGGAGAAATGAGGAAGAAAAAAGGGGAGAAAGAGGCAGAGACAGAGACATACAGAGTGTGACAGAGACAAATATCATCTCAAGCTCTGTTTTCTAGTTCTACAAACTATTATAGAGTATGTGCTATCATTACATTACAGCCAGGTGATGTTCCCTCATGTGGTGAACACAGATGCATCTGAGTAAACACTGGAATGATAATAACAATGAGCTTACTAGATCATTGTAAGAAACTAAATAAGTTTTCAATTATTTCAATCTGCTGCATAAATGTCTATGAGATTTCCTCTGCAGTCATGTTCAAATATGCTCAATACTTTCAAACATTGTCTTTTAACTGTGTCCCTTTTTTATACTCTCCTCTTTCTTATTCTCTTCCCACACAGCATGTACAGAATTTCCTATAGTTCTTAAAATATCAAATCAAACATGGTGCTTCTTGACATCACTCATTCTGACTAGACTACCTTTTTTCTAGGACTGAAGATAGTAGAACACTTAAACTGTGCTAAAGTCTTGTGCACTTGGTGTTAATTTTCATGTTGACAAAAATCCAGAATCACCTGAGGGTTTAGGCTCTGATCATCTTTCTGTGGATCATCTTGGTCATGATACAAGAAGTGTGGAGGCTTGGCATGGTTTAAGTATTAATGGCCCCAGTAATCTGATATATTTGAATACTTGATCATAGAGAGTATAGTTATTAGAAAGAAATTATTATAAGTGGTCCTATTGGAAAAAGTATGTCACTGAGAGTGGGATTTAGGCATTCAAAAGCTCAAGCCAGGCCTAGTATCCATCTCATCCTGTTGCCTGCAGATAGGGATGTAGAACTCTGAACTACTGCTTGAGGATCATGTCTTTCTGCACATCCCCATGCTCCCCCCTCCCCCGCCCATGATGACAATAGAATAAACTTCTGAATGTGTAAGTAAGTCATGGTTAAACACTTCCCTTTATAATAATAATTGCAATGGTCATGATGTCTCTTCAGAAGAATAGAATATTGGCTAAGCAAGCCTCATTTTAACTCAACTTAATGGAGAAAGTCAGTTGAGCACTGGCATGCATTCATCTCCATACTTCCTTACTGCAGATGTGATATGTGCTCCTGTGTGCTCCTCTTGTCTTGACTGTCCTACTATGATCGACAGTAGCCTGGAAATATGAGAAAACAGAAGTCCTTCTTCCTTTATTTGCTTTTGGCAGAGTATTTTATTGCAGTTTTAGGATAAATCTACACTTTGCATTTTAGAGAGACCTATCTTTACCCCTTAAGATATATCACTTTTTACTCCATAAAACCCTAACTGATTGCAATTATTTCATAACACTGACACTATTTAAAAATCTCTTGTTTTGTTTTTGTTTTTGTTTTAATTGTTACTATGTTTAGCAGATGTTCTAAAAGCTTGCTCCTGGGGATCAGTACAGTGTTGTATAATAAGATATCATGTAAAATGTTTTGAGTGAATATCTTAAGTAGAAAAATAACAAGTTGTTTGTAGCACCCATAAAAATGCAGTTGAGAGCATGACAAGCAGGACAAGTATGACATAGCCCACTTTTGTAATTATTGAATTCTATTGTATACATGTTTGCATGTTTATGAGTAGACACACTTACAGGTCCATATTCATGTGTGTGCATATGTGTGTAAGTTAGGAGTATACCTTTGTTTTCATTCATCATGAGCTGTGCAAATTTTTTTTGTAAATAGGTCACTTAATGGAACCTGAGGCCATCCCATTAGGCTGTACTGTCTGAGAGAGCCACATGGATCTGCTTACCTCAGAACTGAAGTTGCAATCACAAATTATGACACCTGCTTCTTAACAGGGTTCTTGAGATCAAACTCAGGTTCTAATGCTTTCTTAGCAAACCACTTATGGTATACGACTCCTGTTAAGTCCTGGCATGACCTACTTTAATCTCTGACACTCTGTTTACCTGTTCTATTGGTTCATATATCCCTTTGCATCTTACTTCTCTCACACTATCCCTCAGTTGTACCGTGTTCTTCCTCATCTAAGACTATAGCTTTGTGCCTGTCTATGTATATATCCTTTCTCTCTTCTCTACTGTCAAGATATTCTGCATCTCAGTCTCAGCTCTATTCTCTGACCATTGTAAAAAAGTATGCACAGCATGAGTGTTGTAGCCCCATTTTCCAGGAGGCAGAGATTATTTCTGTGCCCACTGCCTGCAGGAGATTAATGAGAACATGGAAAGCATTGAGGATAATTAATCACACACACACACACACACACACACACACACACACACACACACACATTCACTAAAGAAATAAAAAAATCCTGTTAGGGTATCCAGGACTTCTTTATCTTGAAAACTAGACTATTATGCACAAAGCTTCAGAGAATCAAAGATCCACAATCTTCCTTAGCTTTAAAATATAATTGACTGAACAAAAAAGAGAATTACTCTTAAATAGTTTTCAAAGTTATCGTTCAGATAATTTGCAGAACATTATCTTTCTACAAATCTGTATTGCTTTTTTTCTTTCAGTTATTTAAAGCCTATTAATTTTTCTAAATTGTGCAATAGTTTTCTATAAGAAATTATTATTAATATATTCAGAAAGTAACTTTCAAAAGACTTTGTTAATTTGTTTTTTTAAATATAAGATTTAGAAGTTCTTCTGCTTGGATCTGCCACAGACAGCAAAATACCAGGGTATCTTATAAACTGGGATACAGTTAGCAGCAAATACACTTCAAGAAATGAGCAAAGGCTATATGCTATGCATGGAATATAGGGCAGAAGAAAGATAAAAACATTTTTATATAACACAGGGGAATTATTTCTAGTCAGAACAAATTAGAAGAAGAAGATGAAGAAGAAGAAGAAGAAGAAGAAGAAGAAGAAGAAGAAGAAGAAGAAGAAGAAGAAGAGAAGAAGGAGAAGGAGAGGAAGAAGTAGAAGAAGAAGACGCAGCCCAATGTTGGACTCAAATATGTGGTTCTTTTGCATTATCTTTCTTAATATTGAGATTACAGGCATTAATTATACAGCCAATAGTTTTAGAAAATGTTTACTTGCAAAATGATTTAGTGAATTTATTTTAATGGTGAATTTTTAAACAGAAATGAGATCATATTTAATAAAAGTATTATTTTTCAAAGGGATCTGGGAGATAGCACAGTTGGCGAAAAGCTTGACACACAAGTATGACATTTGTTAGATCCAGAGGACTCATGGAAAAGCTGAGTACAACTGCCTGAATCTTGTTCTCAATCTTGGGAGTCAGCTAGAGAAGGGTCCCTGTAGCTCTCTGTCTAGCTTGTCTGTTAGAGTAAGCAAAACCTGCTCTGTGGCAAATCTTGTCTCCAAAGATGAAAATGGCCTGATAAAGACATTCTATATTGACCTCTGACCTGTCTACACATGCACCTACACTGCTATGCCCCTTTACACTATCCACTCACAGGAACTTCTGAACAAACACAAACACACACATGCACACAAACACACACACTCTCTCTCTTAAGATAGTTATCTTTATGTAGCCATCAAAATGCCCCACAAAGTAACATAAAAGGATGAATTGTGAATTTCAGCTCATTGTTTCACAGTTGTCTATCAGCACTTGTCTGGCTCCTTTTTCTTGAGCACAAGTTGAAGATGAACATACTTGTGCTTCAGGACCTGTGGAGAGGTCTGTTCCTAAGAATCAGAGGAAGAGACCGTGGACCAGACATAGCAGTTACAAGCATATGTTCACTGATCTTCTTTTTTTTGGAAAGTCCATGCTGCCTAAAGTTTTTACCCCTCAAAAGTAGTACTCTCAAAATAGTATTATTAGATGGTAATCTTGCATTATAAGTACGTAAAAGACAAATGCAACACATTTTTATTATCGCAATTAACTAGCACTATGAAATAATACTTTTAAAAATTGCTGGGCGGTGGTGGCACGCGCCTTTAGTCCCAGCACTCGGGAGGCAGAGGCAGACGGATCGCTGTGAGTTCAAAGCCAGCCTGGTCTACAAAGGGAGTCCAGGACAGCCAAGGCTACACAAAGAAACCCTGTCTCAAAAAACCAAAAATAAATAATTAAATATATAAATAAATAAATAAAAATAAAAATAAAATTACACATATTTACTTATTTGTGTATATGGGGAAGTAAGGGTACTTCACTTGTGTCATTGTCTATGAGATGACATCAAAGGATGACTTGCAAGCGTTGGTTCTATTTCCTTTGTTGTGTGTTACAAGGATTGAACTATAGTGGCAAAAGCCGTTAACTCCTGAGTCATTCACTGTCCTAAAACAGTATAGTAATTCCTTTAAGATCCAACCACAGATTATTTGAACATTCAAAATAAGTTAAGCAGACTAACTACTCATCTTACTTATTAATCACATTGATGAATTTATTAGTTCCACCGTGGCACATTGCTGCAATTCAAAAATTGTGTGCAATTTTCTTTCTAGTGAACTCCATAATTTCCGTCAAGGGTATGATGTAAAATATTTCACTGATTAAACATAGAACATACTTTTATAAGGTTTTAAGATTACTTGCTAATTTAGAGAAAACGCAAAATTTAGGGGATCCATAGTCATAAACAATTGTAATAATATTTCAAACATTTAAGCCCCTGTTAATTCTAGATGTTCTATTTTTTCCCTTCACAATCTGCCTTGTTTCCTTTTATTAATATTTTTACACATTAAAACATGTCAAATAATTTGCCTCTATAATTTCCTTACAAGTTTTATGAAATTAAGGTTTATGCAAAATCATAGGATTTATTGATTTCATTCTGCTACAATTCAGAGTATGAATTTATCTAATTAGGAAATAGGAGCTGTATCAATATATTTGTCCCATAAGATAGGATATTCCAGCACATAATCAGAGATTTCTGAAATAATTTTCTGAAAAGAAATCCAAGGAAGTTTTAATTTTTGGTTCATTTGTTTTGTTTTTGTTTTGTTTTGCTTTCCAAGACAGGGTTTCTCTGTATAGTAGGTCTGGCTGTTCTGGAATTCTTTTTGTAGATGAGGCTGTCCTCAAAATCACAAAAATCTACTTGCTTCTGCCTCCTCAGTACTGGGTTTAAAGTGTAATTTTTTAAATAGCAGTAGAGAAAATAGTACGATGTTTCTTGTAGAATATTTAAATGATAAATAAAGCCTGCGGAGATGACTCAGTTAGTACAGTCCTTGCTTTGAAAGAATGAGGATGTGAACCAGAGCCCATGTTAAGAAAGAAATCTGCACGCAATAGTGCATATTTGTAATTCTAGAACTGGGAAGGGTGAAAAGATGGATTTCTGGGTCTCACTGATCTTACAGTCTGGTTGACTTAACAAGCTACAGGACAATTAAAATCTCTATTTAAAAAAAAAAGTAATGACATGCACAAAAGTCTACTAGTATTTCCATATGTATGTGCATATGTATTCACACAATCAAACAAGTTCCAGGCCAAGTAGAATCTCTATTTTAAAACAAAACATGAGGAACAGCATGAAGGGACTAACCAACCTCTCCACTTGTATGTGCACATGTGTTCACACAAACACATACTTATGCACACATAAACAAGCATATATTCATTCAAACATATGCACCCACCCCACCCTAACACGCAGTTTCTCCTTTACATTGTATTTACATATGTGGTTAGGTGAACATTTGGAATTATGCCCCATTACACTTCTACCTTATTCACTGCAGCAGGATATCACATTCCAACCCAAATCTTGCTTAAATGGGTCATACTTCTAGCCAGCCACCTCAGGGGATAACCTATCTCCATCTTCTGAGACTAGAAATATAACACTGCTAGTTAGAGATTTACATGAGTTCTAGAAATCCAAGCCCTCATCTTTAAGATTGCAAAGAATGTATCTAGCCTCACTATATAAAGAGTTACCATGGTCCTTGTGTCTTCCCCCAATAGAAAGGGTAACTAAGACAGTATCCATGCTATTTGTTGACATAGAGTCTTTTGAGGAAGCAGGAGCTCATTGAATCAGTGATGCCAGGAAGCCACAGGGATCCTCTTGTCTCTCAAGAACTCGTATTGCATTACATAATTGATACAGATGTAGCTTCCTTTTTGACATTTGTTTTGTGAGACAGAGTCTAACAAAGCCCAGATTGATCTCATATTTTCTCTGTAGCTCACTGTGACCTTAACCTAATGATCCTCTTGCTTCTATAAGTACAAGTGCAGAGACTACATGGGAGCCTCATGTCTAGGTCATGAGGTGCTTGGAATGATACATAAAGTTTCATGCTAGGTAAGCACTCTACCAAGTACACTACATATCAAGGCCCATTTAGAAAATCAAAATATGTTTTCACAGCCCATGAGGCCTCCTCAATTCAAGCCAATAACTACTGGTAATTTAATAAAGCAAAGATCTAGAGTGGTGATCCACCCTATGGAAATGCACACCAGTCAGTTGCCCAGTATCAAACCTGTCAGCTCTTAAACATGTATACAAGTAACACTATATGGAATTAATATATTATATTTAGAAATGCATTTAAATGTATAAAATAGTAATTGAAAGAAAAAGGTGGCATAAATTTGAAGGAGAGCAGGGAGGTGTACATAGGAAGCACTAGAGGAAGCAATTAAAAGTGCGGAATGCTGTGATTAAAATATCATCCCAAACATAAACAATAAAAATAAATTAAAACTTTTTTTCAAAATTAGTGTTACTAAAAACAATGGAAATATGTAAAATATGAGCATATCATATAACATGAAAAGAGGGCAGAGATCATAAGAATTGTGGATAAAGAGAACTTATCTCAGAGTCTAGACTAGAGAAGGATTACATTGTAAACCTGTGACAAATCAGAAGACAGAGAAAACATGATGATGAGGTCCATTTATAAGTGGTTTAGTGAGCAGGCACAGTGAATAGTCAGAGTGGGGAGAGTTAAATATTACTAGCATTGGGCCATTGGTAAGTTTTTGTTTGGTTTGTAATCAGACTTAAGAACACAGTTTATTCTACAAGGTAGTCATAATCACAATGGATTAAAGGACCAAGCAAAATACAGGGAGCAAGACAGGGTTGGAGTTTGAAATAAGAATTACCTGTGAACTTTCTACACCTGAAAACTGCAAATCACTCATCACCTTCATCCACACCCAGCCTCTTCAAACCTGAGTCCTTATATTTTGTCTATCATACAACATTCAGCTGTCAGAAAAGTAAAGGTCTTCAGCCTCATATATCAAGTATGCTACAGGGACGAGCGCAATCCCTTCCAGGCAGAAAAATATGCAAGCTATTCTTTCACTGCCCATGATGTGGAGCAGTTATATCTGCTGATGATGGTACTATGGTCTTCCATGTAGATGTGACTACAAAAATTAATACTATTCTGGTAAGGGTGCTGTAATTCTCAGAGTGATTGAAGCTTACATCCTTCAGAGTCAACTATGCCCTATGTGTACTGCCATCCTTGAAATCATTCCTAAACAGGAAAAAGTTAAACAGTCTTTTATACATTAAACTCTCATTCTGAACTTGTGACCAAGATTAATTACAGGCAGCCCCAGTGGCATGCAGCTAACAGAATATTTTGGGTAAAACTAATGTTTACATAGGTCTTGTTTGGTCTTAAAAAGAATCATCTATATAGAAGGAAGATACCAGAATCCCTGGCTAGTAGAATTTTCTCTGCATTGGCAGCCAGCTGGATAAGAAGGCCAAATGGGTGCATTTACAAAAGAGAAGCAGTTTGGGGACTTTGTCACAATGAATGCATCTAAGGACATCAGCAGGGATCCAAGGGGGACTGGAAGTGGAGAAGCTTGAAATAAACTGCAGTTTTACTGTGTTGCATCTTCTGTCAGGAATCCTCAGGAGATTCAGGAGATTCAAAGAGCAGTACTGGAAAACAGTGGTTCCAGCTTCTTCAAACATCTGATTCACCAGAAAAAAATCCTCACATTCAGACATTGGAGAGGCACCTGTGGTGCTCAGTGGGAATTAAATGTCTACAAGAAGAATCTATGTGGACATAAATGCCCATCAGAAGGGCTAAGATCAAAAGTTCAAGTGACACCACATGCTGGTGAGGATGTGGGGAGAGAGGAACACTCCTTCATTGCTGGTGGGAATGCAAACTAGTACAGCCACTTTGGAAATCTATCTGGTGAATTTTTATTTTTTTTAATATTTTTATTTTTAAAAAGTTAAACAAACTAGAATGTCAAGTACTATATTGAAGAGATATGGAGGCAGAGGACAGCCTTGTCTGGTTCCCGATTTTAGAGGGATTTCCTTGAGTATCTCTCCATTTAATTTAATATTGGCTGTTGGTTTGCTGTATATAGCCTTTATTATGTTTAGATAAGTGCCTTGTATTCCCGATCTCTCCAGAATTTTAAACATAAATGGGTGTTGGATTTTGTCAAATGCTTTTTCTGCATCTAAAGAGATGATCATGGGGATCCAAATGGGAAAGGAAGAAGTCAAATTATCCCTATTTACAGATGATATGATAGTGTATATAAGTGACCCCCAAAATTCCACCAGAGAACTTCTAAAGCTGATAAACACCATCAGCAAATTGGCAGGATACAAAATAATCTCAAGAAAGTCAGTAGCTTTCCTGTATACAAATGACAAACAGGCAGAGGAAGAAATTAGAAAAACTACTCCTTTCACAATCGCCACAAACAATATAAAATATCTAGGAGTAGCTCTAACCAAGCAAGTGAAGGAATTATTTGAAAAAACTTCAAACTTCTGAAGAAAAATATTGAAGATGACATCGGAAGATGGAGGGATTTAACTTGTTCGTGGATCGGTAGAATCAATATAGTAAAAATGATCATCTTACCAAAAGCAATTTACAGACTCAATGCAATCCCTATCAAAATACCTACAAAATATCTTGAAGATATTGAAAGATCAATTCTCAAATTCATATGGAGAAATAAAACCCAGAATAGCAAAAAAAAATCCTATAAAATAAAATATCCTCTGGAGGAATCTCCATACCTGATATCAAGCTGTACTACAGAGCAACAGTAACTAAAACAGCATGGTACTGGCAAAGCAATAGGCTGGTAGATCAATGGAATCGAATTGAAGACCCAGAGATGAGTAGCATGGAAGAATGGGGAAATAGTAAGACCCACAGGGTCCTAGAAACCTACATGAAGAACTTTATTTCAGGCAGATCTGGGTCCTGGGGTCCTCCTCAAACTAAGGCATCAGCCAAGGAAAATATAGGCAGTAAGCTTTGAACCACTACCAAGACCTAGCCGACGAACATGATATTCTCCACCATTGAGTGGAGAGTGAGATCTGACTCTCACACGAACTCTGGTGCCCCTTTTCTGACCAAGTCCCCTGGACGGGGAGACCTGGTGGCACTCAGAAGAATGATAGCAAATTACCAAGAAGAGACCCAATATTCTAAGAGCATATATAGGGGGAGGAGGTCTCCCTCAATCACAGACATAGGGGAGGGGAGAAGGGGGGAAGTGGGAGGGAGGGAAGAATGGGAGGAAACAGGGAAAGGGCTAACAATCGAGATGTAATATGATTAAATTAATAACAAAATAAAAAAAATTAAACAGAAAGTTGTGTTTATTGGCTCACATAATTGAAAAGTCCCAAGGAAATACCACTAGCTTCAGGTGAGGCTGGATCCAGGGCCATTAATGTAGTTATCAGAACACAAGTTTCTCTTTTGGCTCTTTTCCCCTCTATATTGCCTTCATTATTTGTTTGCTTCATTCATCATAGTAGGCTCTGTTGGTTTGAGTTTTCTCCTACAATAGTAAAACATCTAAGTAAAGAGAACTTCTCCACAATTTAGTGAAATGCCAAGGGTTGATTATTATTAAACAAACTGAAATCATCCATCCATTCCTCAACTACAGTCAAAATGGACTTTGCTGATTGTTGAGGTTGGAAGAACATGTTCAGCACAAGACTAAAAATGTCTAAAGCACATGGACTGAAAATTTGAAGAGATGGTCCCATAAAACATCAGAAAGTTGTTATAATGAGACAAATATATGTTGGGCAATAAAAAGCAATCCAGGATAAGGCCAGATACAGAGAGCTTTATCTTTACCCATAGAGTTGACTTATTGCAGTTAGTATTTGTTTCTTTGTAATCAAATTACAAAAATCACCAGGAGTGATGTCTTTCTTCAGGAAACATACACACCACTCAAATAAAAAATAATTTCCATTAGCACTATACTCTATGGATTCACCACAGGGTTTACATTCAAGTCACATTTATGAGAGGCCCATTACATTGTTGATATGAAGCAGTAAAACCAGTCTAAATTGTAAGCAGATATGTGAGGCTATTTGAGTTACTAGCAAATAAAATTCAGTGGTAAAATTCTGGTGTTGCTTTTTCTCTCTTACCAAGGAGAACTTAAAATTTCTGAGTCCTGGTCAATCATGTTCATTTCTGAGTTACCACAGAAAAAAGTAATGTACTCTGCATTTAGCCTGCTATACTATAAGAGTACTGATGTTTCAGGTGTTGAAAATAAGCACAGTTATTCTCTACTTGAAAAGTTACTGGTCAAAGTGTATGCATTGTGGTCCCTCCTGTTGTGAGTATTAAATAGTAGTGGAGTGAGGTACAGATTTCTTCGATTCAAAATTCCTGGGTGGAACAGGGCACAAGAGAAGCAGAAATTGACTCTAGTCTTCTCAAAGCCAGTTAGTCTGATTGCAGTAGCATGTTAGAAAAGGCAGGTTAAGAGCTGACAAGCAAACAGACAAACAGTGATTTCAGCAGGACAAGCCATACAAATAGTTAAGCTATAATTCTGAAGAACAGGCAGATTAATAATGAAGCTCCGTAAATTAGTTTTTGTCCTGTGTACTCCAGAGTTAATGCACAGGGTTTATATAAGACATAATTTTTGGATCTTAAAGTGTCAGTGGGGTATAGCATCTTTCATTTTCCTGCTCATCTGTGCAAGAACTGTCTGTTTAAAAGGATATATCCTCAATGCAGACTTCAGGTTATAGTAATCAGTCTATGTTACATCTGGGAGCAGTAAGATTATAGACAATGTTTGTGTTAGTTGGCTCTACTTTCATTCATAATCAATTCATCAACTTCTATAATACAACCATCTCCAAGAATCACATTAAAGGCAAGAAAAGACTTCAGACTGGTTGGATGCCATTGTTGTGAGATTTAGATGAGATCTGAGGCATGAAGATAGTAGAAAAGGTGCTAGCTAGATTTAAGGCTTTTGCATTAATTTTTGGATTTTTATACTTATCCAGTCACTGACTACTTATTCTTGATTCTTCATTTTAATTGAGTATGGCAGGAAGGAATGATTGGCAGTGTATATTTGTGTCACAATCCCTCAGGTGGAGTCTGTGTGACAAATGTTACAGTATAACCCGAGGTGATGACCCCTGCCCAGGGGTAGCCTCCAGGAATGGGTCTAATGATTTTGCCAGGAGTAATTGATGGCAACCCCCTTTTTGCTTGCTCATTTGTTTTGGAACGTCTTGCCTTTGATTTTTTCTTGACCTACTCTAATATCAGAATTTTCCAAACATGACTCTTTTTCTATGAAATGTCCTAACTTGGTACTGCAGCGAAGGATCCTTCAGGCCTGGAGTTTACCAACAATTTCTGCTCCACCTGTAAAAACAAACACGGGTAAGAATTATTCATCAGTTAAGAGTTTATATTATGACTTAAAAAATAAAGTGTTTAAGAAAGCTCCAGATAGTGATGATTGGATAAAAAGAAGAACTAAGAAAAAAAACTGTCTTGACACGCAGATTTTTGGCATAATGAAAAAACATTGATGTTTGATTAAGAGAGCACATTTGTATTGATACCAAGCTAATGACTTAAGAATGGTGAATCAAGAAATGATGACAATATTATTACTTTGCATCCAGTATTTTGAATTGTATATGCCTGACTGACTTCCTTAAGTGGAAAAAAATGTAACCATAAAAATAATCCCCATTTCAATAAATGTATATAAAAATCTAGCTTGCTTTCTTGTAAAAAACACTCAGATTTAAACTCTCACCTTGCTTGGTCTGTTTGTCACTCGTCTGTCTTTGTCAACTGATACTTCAAGTACTCCCATTTCCAAGGACCTATACCTGACTGAGACTATCAGTGTCAGATTTGTTTTTATTAGAAATACAACTAAAGGAGACACAACAATGTACAGGTGATAGAAATGAAACTGTAATATCTTCTTTACAAACAATATTTGCATATAAAAGTAGAAGTCAGCCAGATTTTGTTTTGCTGACTATGAGCAGTCTATCTAGAATAATCAAGTCTGATTTGCTGATTCCTGTTGAAAATCATATAACCATGGTGAGTTTAGAGAGTGAGATACAAGGATATAAGGAAGGCAGTTCCAATGTTTTCCCAGTGTACTCAGAGTAGCTGATGGAGTTGGCACTTAAACTGAGTACAAAGTAGAATAATGATATTTTCTAAGGTTACAAATTGAAGTCTTGTTCACTTAGATATGATTTGGATATTCAGGAATTATATCCTTTCTATAAAAGTAATCTTAATGATTTTAAGGGTTCTTTATAGTATGGAATAAAGTCAGCCACTCTGAACCAGTGTAAAGGGATAGTATGAGACAGATGAAATATTATTGAAATATCAAAAGGACAGAAAGTCAAGAATACTGAAAAAAATACTTAGCTGCCATTCATAGATATTTTTCTCTAGTTAATCACCTTTTCCAGAAAAAAAGGTTGGTAATACTTTACATGAAATATCTATCAAGTGATCATGGCCTAGAGTAGAGACAAATCTATGTCCTACTATGACCATCATATACAGTTGATCGTTCCAGTCATGGGTAGAGGAAAATTTTCCAGCTGTATCTTAATTCACACATATGATAAAGTATGTTTAAAGAATGTGTCTTCAGGATCATCGGTTCCATGTAGAGGTGAGTAGCTGATTTACAATAGGCAGATATAGAACTGCTGATGGAATTTAGGTTTTGATTTTCAAGGCCTGAAAAACATAGTCATAAACAAGAACAACAACAAACGAACAAACAAAGAGCCGTTTAGTCACTACTAGTTACATCACATAACTTGAAATTTTAGACAATGAATGATAACCAGGTTGAAAGCCCATTTAGGAAAAACTGTATTTGGATTCTGCTTCATAGTTAATTGTTATCCTTTGTACATGTATTGCCATAGTTGTTGAGGAGAGGTCAAAAATAACTTGGTCTAAGATAACCTCAATGATGCATGAGCTTCAATACTAGCTTTCAGGCAATTAGCATATCCAAGTTTCAAGATTTCTAAGTCAGACACATCCAGTACCATTAGTTATAGGTTTGTAAAGTCAATGAAATCAAAGTGAAGTCAATTCATCCATTAGTGTAGGAAAAATATGTAAACTATGGTCCAATGCTATTCTCAGAGATGACACATTTCTTCAGACAGTGTTAACGATTTAACAAAACAAAACTAAGTCCCATAGTCAAAGTTTAATAAGTTTATCTGAAAACTTTAAAGTGTGAAAATGAATTACACATTTATAGAATAAACTTGGTCTCTGTTGTAAAAAAAAAAATATCTTCTGTTATGTGGCTTGAATAGTCTTGAGTGCACTTTAAGAGGTTGTGCTAATTCTGGTCAGAATAGGACAGAAGTGCAGATAATGGCCACACATGATGGCTGTATGTTTCTTGAGTCACAGTGGTCCACTACAATACTGCTTTATTCAGTATTATGGTGGTAGGTATCACCATGGACAAAAATATAGGTATCAGACCTATAGGATGATGGATAAGCAGAAGGAAGGTCATCAGAGGGTTCAGGTGAACATTCAGGAATCAGGAGGCACAGAACAGAGTTCACTTTAGATGGGTGTTATCAGGTTGAACTGAGAGTCTAGATAGAAACTCAATTCTTCAAGTTACCAGTAACAGTGCTGGTGGCAGTACTTGGTGAGGTATTGCCTCTTTATTCATATCAAGATCAACAGTTCCAAATTTGAAAAATAAAAAATTACCTCCAGAGTTCCTGTCATATCTTGACATGCTCTTCTGTGTCACAGGTGCAGTCCTTGAAAATCAGGAAACCTAAAGTTCATGGTGGCAGCTTTACAGAGAAGTGCATACACTCCAATTACTGCAAACACTTTGTGACCCTCCAATCCTGGACATCTGTTTTCTCATGGAATGTCAGGCTCTCAAGTTCCAGTTGATTTTTTTTCCTTTCTCCTTGTGAAACCACAGAGTGAAAGACTCTTTTGAGGTACACCCAGATTGAATTTAAAAAGAGCTCAGACCAACACACTTATCTCTGAAACAGTAATTTTCTCTTGAAAAAAAATCATTTGTCTTTGGATCTTTGCTAAATGGAATAGTACATTTATATTTTAGACATTTGAATAAAATAACAGAATGGTTCACTTGCTTAGAAAGTTGTAGCTCTTGATAAGCACCACTATACAAAATGAAAATGTTTGAAAGGCAACTGTTCAAACATGTGTGTAGTGTTTGCTGAATAATGGCTTGGAATTTGATAGAAAGCAACTGACAATTAACAAACAAACAAACAGACAAAATGGCATTTTGGCCACTTCAGTCTCACACTTTCAATCAATTAGAATACAAGGCTGGCCATGAAAAAGTTCTGCTCACAGTTCATACAAAATATACTGATTTTGTGATTTAGCTAGACACTGAAAAATTTGTGTAGGGATTGATAACCTTTAATTAATTATAAAAACAAAACCAAATAAAGCAAATAAACCCAGACATCTTCAGGAATCTATGCCTGTTTCAATCTGTTCCTAGAAGCCCACTTACTAGAAATCCACGTGTACCATAGCTGGGTTTGACAGCACCATTTAAAAATAATTCTGTTCACTATCAACCACAGAGAACAGGGATACGAAATAAGAGCAAACGATAGATGTCAATCAAGGTTATAATAAATGGTCAATGAGAGAATTCAGGCACCAGTAGAGCAGCAAAAAACAATAACTGGAACAAGGGTTATAATTCTTGATAGTACAGAACACATTCATAGATGCTTTATATTGGGTGGCATTGTACCATATGTATCAGCCACCCTTCAGGTACCCTATAGTGAGAGGAAATGTCTTAGAATAAAAGCAAAGCAGTGAAGTGATGTTACCCAAACAGAAATAGCCATTACGCCTAAGACGAAGCTCCCACATACCAGAGACTCAAATGGGGGTTTTATATTGGTTGTGAAGTATCCCGAACGTGATGTAGGCCTCAGTTACCTCCCCGTGGAAAAACCTGTCCTAAACTCTTCTGAGTTATAGCCCTTTAAATATTACTGTCAAAAGATCTGCTCATATGGGATCCAAGATGGTGGTGCTGAACATGTAGGGTAACTAATCTGCAGAATGGAGACTATGGACTAGGCTGGAAGCTACAGATAGGAGAACCTCAAGAGCCCTAGTTTAAAGGGATCCGCAAATTGCAGAGCGCAGGTGTGTCCAGCCTTGTGCCACCCAACTGGCACACATGTGACTGGTTCTGAGTCCCCAGAGTCTCAACTTATACCTATCTGAAAGTTCCTGCCAGACACTTTATTAAGAACTGGGTCTGTGAGACTGAAATGTGCGTGGTAAAAACACCAGACTGGAACTGCTGTCTTGGGCAAAACGCAGAAAAATGGTTGATTCTGAACTCATGAAAACCCATGAGTCCTGAGAAAGCCTCAGGGGCTGGGGACCACATGGGCAAAAAATCCAACTCCCAGTACTGCCCAGCCTGCATGTCTCACCTACGCTGTCTGTCTCCCTCTCTGCCTGATGTGTGGGCCACACACGAGCACCAGAGATTGCTGGCCCATGGGGAACTAAGAATGAGGTTCTGGGACCCCAAGTCCACGGAGGAAGTCGGGGACCACACAGGGGCTCAGATAGCTGTGGGTGTACTCACAAGCTACAACTCCAAAGCTGCATATTCAGGTTGAACAATCTAAGACAGCAAGGTATGAATAAATCAGGTGGAAACCTCCATCCCAGAGGAGTGATCCAGCATACTTGGGCCAAACTGATCTTTCCTGAACCAATAGGGCAGATGCTGAGCTAGTCAACACAGCTCAGCAGGAGCCTCCACACTCTCTAGAGGATCGAGCAGAAACCTAGTCATGAGCCACAACACAGGAAGCCATTCCCATGTACTCTGGCAGAGACTGACCCTACAGGCTGCAGCAACCCTGTAGGATTGCCTACAGGGGAGCCCAGATGTGACTGAACAAAAGGACTTAAGGGATCAGGCAGAGAGCTAGGGAACTCCTACAGGCCAGAAAGCAGTATCTGCTCTATCAAGCATGACTGAACTTAGGCCCCACAGGCTCAGTATCAAGAAGAATCCTTGCCAACCCCCACAAGTCAGTAGGGGTTCCAATACTCTAGGACTGAGCCTATGCCCCAAAGCCCTAGTGCCTGAGGGCAGGGTATTCAAATCCCATAAAAAGGCAGGAAAACCAGCTTTATCAACACTCCCTCAAACTGAGCCTTGTGCTGAAAAGCTCCAGCACCAGCCTTTGCTGACTGAGAGGGAAGTACAGCATGTAAAGTCCCCTGAAGCTGAAACAAGGTCACCTGCCTGATCCAATGAAGGAAACCAGAAACTATTTTCCAACATCAGACAGCAAGATGACTAAAGGCCAGGGTAAAAAGATAAAACAAACAAACAAACAAACAAACAAACAAAAAAGCAATATGACATCTCCAGATCCCAGCTATCCTAAAGAAATCAACCCTGAGAAAGCAAACACAATTGAAACACAAGAAAATGACCTCAAATCCTTAGTAATAAAGATGAAAATGGAAGAAACAAATCAAAGCCATACACAAATGCAGGAAGATGCAGTCAAACAGATTGAAGACATTAGGGAGGCCTTTAGAGTCACTGGAAGAAATTTAGGAACATACAAACAATCAGATGAAGATGATCAATAAAGCAGTTCAAGATCTGAAGGCATATAGAGAGACACTGGAAGAAATTCAGAAAAGTACCAACAATCAGATGAAAGAAATCAATAAAACAGATCAAAATTTGAAAATGAAAATGAAAACAATGACAAAAGTTCCAGAAAAAGGAAGCAAGGAAATAAAGAACTTATAGAAGAAAGCAAATAATGCAGAGGTAAGTTTTTTTAACAGAATTCAAGAGATAGAGGAATGAATTTTGGGAATATAAAATACAATGGTAGAAATTGAAACAACCACAAAAGAAAATGCTAAACATGAAAAATTCCTCACAAAAAATATCCAAGAAATCAAGAACACCGTGTAAAAACAAAACCTGAGGATAATAGACATTGAGGAAAGAAAAGACACTTGGCACAAGGCACAGAAATGTTTTCAACAAAATCATAGAAGAAAATTTCTCCAATTTAAAAAAGGAAATGCATATAAACATACAAGAAGTCAGGTTCCAGAAGAACAGGCTGCTGCATTTGCTGTGTAGGGTCTGAGGACATCTGCAGCTGGGAAGGGCAATGCTGGTCCAGATAGGAGTAACAATGCAGGTCCAGCTGGCATGATTTCCGAGGTTTGATGGGAGTACTTGTGAGTATCTGCTTTGATGATGTCCCAGATGTAGTCAGTATGACAGGATACTGGCAACTATATATGGGCAGAAGACAAAGTTAGTAGGTCAGGGATAAAATTTTCTCTAGGTGTACATTTGAAACTCTTGAGAGATAAAAGAGAAAAGGCTTAAGACAATGTTGACACTGTGAGAATTTTGAGAGAGTAAAGAAAAAGTCTAGATATGGGAGCTTCTCTTAATTTACCTAATTGTATGAAATAATTAAAATGTTTTGGACCTGTCCAAGTTTGGTTGCAGAGGTATGTAAGCTTTAAGGTGGGTCATGTCAAGATAAATGTATGATTGGACATCTCCCATGAGGAGGTGAGGTCAGTAAGCCATCAGGACATCCCACAAAATAGTGGCCCAAGAGACTGGGGAAGACCAGTTAGCAGCTAGTGAGCACAAACAAGTGACCAACAGCCTAGATCAACAGATGAGCTAAGCCACAGTGATGTAGCTACAAGTGCACTCAAATTTTTCAGTGGCTGTAGCAGAACAGCAGAGAAAGCTACATCAGGAAACTCACCCAGTGGGGATGAACCTAGTTGAGGGTCAGCAAAGAGGACCACATTGACCCTGCTCCCAGTCTATCAGAGTGGGCCAAAATTCTCTCTAACTAGAGAGAAGCATTTACATGATTATGAAGGGAGAATTTACCCTGTTTTGAGTGTAGAAAGGTGGCAATCATGTAGTTAGGGAAAGGGGAGGCCCAAAACAAGGCACTGAAAAGAAAGAGTAATCCCACCCTTACAGATAGAGATACACAAGATACTTAGGCTGTGGTTTACAGTAAATATCTGGACTCTATTTGACTTGAGACATGGGTTACTCATAACTTATAAGGATCCTTCTAAGTTCATAAAGGGAGATAAATTTTAGCCACAGTAGCATCATCACAGTTTGACATCTGCAGTGAATACACATTGTTCGAATTGAACACATTGTAGGAAAATGCAGTAGACATATAGCATAGTACAGGTTTGGGGAAAGAACTTTGTGTTAAGAGCACAAATACTCTGGGAGGTGAGTTTGGAAAGGTAGAAGCCCTTTGGGCCTCAGTGGAACAGTAACAAAAGGAAATTTTAAATCTTGGAACTATGGTAGGATCATATATTAGAATGATTTACAATAATTAGATTAATAAATCAGAGCTCCATTGACCAGTCTCAGTATTTTGAATAGATAATAAAATAGCATAGGAACAGAAAGAAATAAAACATTCTTTTAGACATGTTGACCTTCATATCTCATACTTACCAACTTAAACCATGTTTTTAAAATACATTTTTGGAAGCTTTAAGCAATGGGTGGAATACACATTGTTGGACATGAAAACATTGTAGGAAAAGGCAGTATACATATGTCATAGTATAGGCTTGTCTGTGTTTGGTCTATGTATAAAGTTTGGTCACCTGTTTATAAAGAGGTCTGGGAAGGTACCTGAAGCCTCACATGATAGAATCTGGACATATGACTATGTAACCTGAGTATAAACTTGAAACAGACCTGTATCATTACCCAGTTTGGTTGGCTGTTGTATTTAAGAACAGCACCAATGTTATGTACAGAAATTAAAGACAGATGATAAAATACAAGGTACCAGGCAGTAGATATTATGTTATACAAAGTTTATTAAATGAACATAGGGGGAGGAGGAAAGGTGGAAGTAGTATGAGAGAGAGCGAGAAAGAAAGAAAGAAAGAGAGAGAGAGAGAACAAAGAGGGGGTAGATGGAGAGAAATAGTGGAGAGAGAAAGGGTAGAAAGGTGTGAACATATAGATAGATAGATAGATAGATAGATAGATAGATAGATAGATGTAGAGAAAGAGGTAGAGAGGAAGGAGAGAGATAGCCAAGTGGAGGTCTGTTTTTTATATGGCCCTGGGCAGGGTGATGCCCCAAATGGCAGGTAGGCAGTGACATCACAGGTAGGCAGATTAAAGTAGAATACTAACTTTAAGACCACACAAAAAGAGAAAAATACAAGTAACACAGGAGAACTAACTTCACAGATGACTTCAATGACACTTCTTCATCAAAAATTACATCAAGAACAATTTTAAAACAGCTATCTAGCATCACAGACTGTTCCAGTTAGGACTTCAGTTAGGCTCTGAACTTTTTCAGCATTCAGAGAGTAGACAGCAGAAGTTTCAACTAGTTTTCTTAAGGCTGGACAGTATTCCAGGTTTCTTAGGAGTTGAGAAAAGAAAACTACATTCCACTCCCCTGAGGGTGGATTGTTTTGGTCATTCTATGGGTCATAGATTTTCATTATTGTTTAAAGCAGTTGTTTATATGAATGATAAGAAAAAGTTTAGATTATTGAATTGACTTTTATACCGAAAAACATTTATAAGCAAAAATATTATATTGGTATAGATCTTTGTATAATAAAACAGATGTAAGATGATGTTTGGTTACAAAATACAAATGTCTTTTACCTGCAATGTTATGTTCTACTCATTTTTACAGTCACTATTAAGAAATTACTTAGGATATATGTGGGTTCTCTCTTAGGGAGGCTGGGCTCAGAATATGATAGCGGCATTTTCTTCAGCCTACATGCAGAGTTTTCCACACCTTCTGGAAGCTAGGTAAGGAAGGCTTAGAACTGGTCAGAACTGGCTGAAGGTCTTATTGGAAGGGAGGGAGCTTTCTGGTCAGATTTCCTAGTGTTAGGGAAATCAAGGTGGCCAGTGGCTGGCTGGCTGGGGTTTGTTGAGTCAGGGGAGGCAGTTGGGGTGGAGAAGGACACATTGGGCTTGAGAAAAGTCCAGATTGCCCACTGTGGGAATGCTTGGTCCACATGAAAACAGAGTCAAGAGCTAGAGAGTCAACGAGAGTCAAAGAAGTTAGATTTTATTTATTAATTATTTTTATTATTAATTTATTCTTGTTACATCTCAATGGTTATCTCATCCCTTGTGTCTTCCCATTCTTCCCTCCCTCCCCTTTTCCCCTTATTCCCCTCCCCTATGACTATTCCTGAGGGGTATTACCTCCCCCTGTATATGCTCATAGGGTATCAAGTCCTTCCTCTGAGTGCCACCACGTCTCCCCCTCCAGGGGACATGGTCAAATGTGAGGCACCAGAGTACGTGAGAAAGTCATATCCCACTCTCCACTCAACTGTGGAGAATGCTCTGACCATTGGCTATATCTGGGTAGGGGTTTAAAGTTTACCGCCTATATTGTCCTTGGCTGGTGCCTCAGTTTGAGCGGGACCCCTGGGCCCAAGTCTGCCTATCATAATGTTCTACTTGTAGGTTTCTACGACCCTCTGGATCCTTCTACTTTGCCATTCCGTGTTCATAGCAGCCTTATTCATAATAGCCAGATCATGGAAACAGCCTAAGTGTTCCTCAGTAGAAGAATGGATAAAGGAACTGTGGTACATATACACTATGGAATACTACTCAACTATTAAAAACAAGGAATTCCCGAAATTTGTGGATAAATGGATTGAGCTAGAAATGATCATAATGAGTGAGTTAACCCAGAAGCAGAAAGACTTAAATGGTATATACTCACTCATATCTGCATACTAGCCCAAGGGTCATGGCCCACAAAAGCCTTCACTTACCAGGAAACCGGGACAGAGGGGAGCACATTCTATTGGGACTCTAGATGAGAGAAGCATGGGAGAATGGCAAAGAGGTTAGATTTCAAATCACTAAGAATCTAGCCAATTAAAGATATAAGAGAGAGCTGGAGCAAAAGAGTGGGAGTTCATGGGGGAAGGAAGGTGGAGCATGTACGCCACCTTGAGATCTCTGGGTTTTAAGCCAAAGGTATGTAATTTGCAGGAGCCTACCCAGGACACCTCCTGGGGCTTGCCTCTAGGATTGATCCAGGGCAGCATTGATGTCTGTTTCTTCAAGGAGCCAGCTTTGACACCTTTGACCTAAAGTCTGTGCAGTTTGCTTTGAAATTTTCTTTTCAAGGAACTAGCCTTTTGACATATTTGGTCTAAGATCTTGTGGACTGTTGACAGCAAGGGGTACACCTGACTATTTCCCAGCTCAAAGCTTACTAGGAGGAAGCATGTCCTCCATCTACATACAAATGAAGGCCCACAGATAAGTAAAAAAATGTATATTTGTTACTCACTCAAAATCAAAGTAATGTTACTTATTAGTTTAGTAAATAGCTAGAAACAATTAAGATAAGATGACTAGATAAATGGTTTTCAAATACTTCAGAGATTTACAGATTATGGATTGAGCTAGAAATGATTAACTTAAGATTTGTTTTAATATATGAGATAGGTCTCCTGATAGCACTTCTGTTCAACTTTAAAAAGCATCAAAGTCTTCATATACAGTATGTGGATGCAAAATGGACTTAGTCAATTACAGACAGAATACTGTCCAAACAGCACAAACTGGGTGCAGGAGAGTTGAATAATGAGCTTTATAAAGACAAGGTACTTATGTCCTTTTTAATTAATGCTTCAAGAAAAGTCTGTCAAATATTCTGAGCCAGAAGATTAAAGATAATGCTCCAACTTTATGGCAAATTTTTGAAGGACAGTGCAGGCAGCTAAATATCTCTGGAATTTCTGTAGGTTTTAAAGTTGCTGGCCTGTACTTCCTACATATTTGTGTAATATTTATTCTTTCTTAAGTCTCTGATGGAGTTAAAGACTAGCTAGATATAATCTCACAGTAAAATTAAAATTTTTAGGATTATAGAACTTGATAGATAGTAAAATATTTTATCCAAGTATTGCCAAATTTACAAATGTAAGTCTTACCTAATATTTTTCATAATTGCCCTAATATATAGTATTTATTGTAATTAAAGGAGCCTTTATTTAGACTAAAAGGAGGAAGTGGCATAAGGTGATTGTGTAGTTTACATTCTTATTTCCTGTCTAAATGTTGTATAAATTCTGTTCCCCAATTATTCCACTGTTATGTCAATAAAGCAGCTTAATTAAGATTGATTAACATGGAAAGAATAGGGTTGGACTTCCTGCTATCCAGGGGAGGAGGAGTTAGAAGAGGAAGTAGGGGAGAGAGCCAGGTTTTCAGCCATGGCAGATGTTCAATAAAGATCAGGATAAAGGAGCTGGAACCGAAGAAAGCTACAAAGTGCAAGTATCACTGTGATGTATAATGAGAGTAAGACAAAATAGTGTAGTAGGTAAGGAACAGACTAACACTGCTCTGATTATGTTTTGAAGCTTTGTGCTAAGAAAAAAAGTAAGGGAAACAAACACAGTTTTATGAAACTAACTTCCACAAGTGTGTGTATGTGTGTGTGTGTGTGTGTGTGTGTGTGTGTGTGTGTGTGTGTAGGGCTGTGATGCACAGAGAATAGAATTGAGTATTGGTTCCTCTG